>NC_139894.1:10817995-11417995 GCF_905171665.1 Trachurus trachurus | reverse complement strand
GCATTCACACACTTCCGGTATGTCCGTCCCCTAATATGTCCCCTACTCAACAGGTACACATCTGCTCTCGCTACATCTCCCCCCTTTAGTTAACTGTCAGACTCTCAAAAGAACTTCTTTTGTTTTACCGTATTTGTTAATAAACTTGAACAGTAAACATAGTAAACCTGAGCACTAAATATTCAAGTAACCAGCATTACTTTTCCTTTCCTCTCTGTTTAACTGACACTTCGGCAAATGTTTTCTTTCAGTATTACATTCTCTTGCTCTTTTTTTTTTCATTGAACAAACATTAAAACATATACATCTTTCTTCTCTAGGGGTCGGGGTCGACTACCCGGGTCCCCAAGCTGTGTAGGGTTTATGCTGCCCTGTGAAACAAACCACAGCTTTCTATCTAGTCTACAAATCCATTCTGTTTGGTGGTCTTATGGTCCTGCCCAATCTAGTCTCTCTGGCAGTCTCTGGAACGACCCTGATGTGAGATTGGTTCTCCTGAGACTTCCTGAAGGCAGGTCTATGTTGTAAGACCTGGGTGTCTGAGCTGGACCACTGACAGTCCCTGTTTCCTTTGTGTCCTTCACCCAGACCCTTTGTCCTGGTCTGAGATCTTGTCTTGTCTTTGTGCTGTGTCGTTTGTTGAACCACGAGGCCTGTTTTTCTTTCAAGTCCTGATCTTTCTGTCTGAAAGCCTGCAGGTCAGGCCATCCTGGCTGTAGCTTCTCTTGGCTGACAGACAGAGGCGTCCTGATGTTGCGACACATTAGCAGCTGTGCAGGGGATGAGCCTTGTGACAAGGGAGTGGCTCTGTAAGCCATGAGTGCCTTGTGTGGATCCTCCCCCTTTTTCAGGAGAGATTTTACCGTCCTCACGGCCCTCTCAGCCTCTCCGTTACTTTGAGGGTAGCGGGGACTGCTCGTTGCGTGCGTGAAGTCATAGTCTCTGGCGAAGGCTGCAAACTCCGCTGCAGAGAACTGGGGGCCGTTGTCCGTGATTACGGTCTCTGGGACCCCATGAGGGGCAAAAATAGACTTCATCTTTCCTGTCACGTGTGCTGCGGTGGTGGAGGTAAGGTTAGCTACTTCAATATAGCGCGAATAATAGTCAACAACCACGAGGTACATGGCATTGTCCCACTGGAAGAGATCCGTTGCCACACGCTGCCATGGCCTTTCAGGCAACGGAGTCGTCAGCAGCGGCTCTGGCGCACTGTGAGCCTCGTGCACAGGCAGTCTGTAGATAGTTCCAGACGGGAGACGACGTCGGTCTGCAGTTCACTTTATTTACAACTCTGCATTCACACACACCTATACTTCCGGTATGTCCGTCCCCTAATATGTTCCCTACTCAACAGGTACACATCTGCTCTCGCTACAGTGCCTGGAAGCCATTGGTTTATTTTGATCTTCCTCGTCAGCTTGTTGACCCCGAGGTCAATCTGTACTGTAGTATTGTGGTCAAGACCACCTAACCTGAGAACAAGTCAAGACCAAGACTTTGAGAGAGTCAAGACCAAGTCCAAGACCAAGACCAAACCAATGCGAGACCATTTTCAAGACTATTACTGTATTCAGTACCAGTACTCATAATAATCATGTGGCTTGATATTTACATTATTCCTCAGCTAAAAAGAAAAGATCATTTTGGATCAAATCTATACCTTATTTGGATTGAACAGAAGAACACAGCACAGAACCTGCTGAAGTCTCCTCCCACTGTTCACTCAAGTTTTCAGATGGTTAAACAAGCAGATACTTTTGTAGAAGAATTATCTTTAAGTCATTAAATTACATTAAATAAACCAAAGTGAGTGAGTGACAGAGAGATACATTTGCAGATTTAAAAAAAAAAGATGTCACTGCAGCTGTGGTCTTGACGGAGTCCAGCTCAGCCAAGACCGAGACAAGACCAAGCCCTTGAAAATGTGGTACTCCAGATGGGGCTTGAGGACCACAACACTTCTGTGTGTTGATGTTGTCCTCACCTGCCCTTCCCCTCCTGCCCACCAGCTGTCACTAGAGAGCTCTTTACACCTCCACTACAACCCCCAGTTTCTCATCAACTCCAATATCACAGTGTGATGTGATTTAACTGAATAGACAAAAATGTACATCTCAATCAAGCAAGGCGATCTGAGTGTCCTCTGAGACACAGTCCATCCTCAGCAGCATCCAGGGGCATTGTTCATTTTCTGCTCCCCATTCTCTGCTAACCCATCACAGCAACTGACAGTGGGTCATTATGACTTCATCCTGCATGAAGTCCTTTCACTTCTGCTGCAATGAATTCTCACCCACAGGGTCCTTTTTTGCAGTCTGGTCTGCAATTGTTCTGGTTTGAGGAGGCAGAGAGAAATTAATAATAGATATTAAGGGGAAAGAAAGAAAAAGAAAGAAAGAAAATTCACACTGTCGCTCGTCGGCCTGGTGACGGAAAACAAAGGCACAAAGAGTCCTGTGATGTGCTGACTAATATTTCAGAAATGGTTGAATAAAGTCGTGTTTTGGGTTTTTTTTTTTTCCTATGACAGTGACATTTGTGTGTGGTCACAGGAACAAGAGTGTGGGGGTTTTCAAAGGTCTCTGCAAAGCTTCGTGTGGAGTTGAAGAACAAAAGGTCTGACAACAGAAACCTATTCGGCACCGGTCCGTTCCCTCATTACAGATGTAGCTCCGGTGTAGAAGTCCAACTGAAACAGGGTCAGCTTTGTATAGGTCTTGTTTCTGCTCTTACTCCATCCCTCCTCTGTTCCTCTTCAAAAACTCAGTCAGTTTATTTTCGTCAATATGTCCCTGAAAATGAAATGAAAGAAAAAGAAATCCATCCGGCTCGGACACTTCAGATTGACTTCGGTGAGGAGTTCCTCCTCTGACTCCCAGCTCCACTTAACCAGCGATAGGTTCGTGTTCGACGATGTCATTTTTCGTTTTCTCAAAAATATGTGAAACTGTGAGTGTTTGTGTTTTTGAGTCTCAAGTAGTGTGTGTTTTTTAGAGGCCACCTGATACCTGCACTTCACTTCCACAAATCCATAAAGTAAAAACACACAGAGGACACTGTGACTCTGATATTTGATTTAAAGGCTTGGATGTTTGTGTTAATTTGTCCTTAATTTGTGTTTAGTTTAATGATGTGCCTTATCATTTATCGTCCCCCCTATAATAATATATAATATAATAATATAACCCCCCTCCCTTTATTACAAAATCTTCGTACCTGTTCAGCTGCTGCTTCAAATCCATATCATTTGCTTCACTTTCTGCAGATGTAATTCCACTGCAATAAAGTTTAACAAGTACAAATCGTTCCTGTCTGTCACAAACAAATCCAGCAGGAAGGAGACACGTCGTCCTGCTCCTGGATGAAAATACTGTAGGCTATGCAGAAATATAAAGCCATTTAAGTGTTTTTATTCCATACGTTTTGAGAATGTCGACAAACGGGAAATCAAAAATTGAAGACACTGTTAGTCCTGAGTTAATTGGTTTAGTTAATAATAGACACAATGAGTCAGGCAAGTCAGAGACGACAGTGTGTGGGAATTCAGAAAAAAACTTTGTTCTGAAGTTTGTGAATTTAGACTCAAGATATTTTCCTGTTATAATTATGATCTTAACGTGTCACGTACCTGATAATTCATGTAGGCGACTCACGCACTTGAATGACTCATAATGCTGTAGCTACAACACCTGGAATCCTCAACCGTCAGAGATCATTACAGCCGACAGATTAAAAACAGACATGGTTTATTAAAGAGTCAGAGTTCTCCAAGTTTCTGTGTTTCATCAGCTGCTATCTATCTATCTATCTATCTATCTATCTATCTATCTATCTATCTATCTATCTATCTATCTATCTATCTATCTATCTATCTATCTATCTATCTATCTATCTATCTATCTATCTATCTATCTATCTATCTAACCTTGCAGGTTTCATTTATACCATTCATGCTATCATCCACCAAATGCAGGACTGTATTAGAAAGTCGAAAATTTCCATTGGGGGCATTGCCAAGGTATGATCTCTTTGGAGCAGCAGGGTGGGGGTTTGAATCCCAGATACAGCTCATCTTTGCATGGGTCAACAAGATTCGGCCAGCTGTTGCTGCTGATGAAATCTGGGTTAAACATCTGTTTTCTAAATATAAGGAGTAAAGAGGTTTTTTTTTTCCAGATATTTTACTTAGGAACAAAGTTTTCAGCTGCTCTAAGCACAAGAGACTGATTTAGTTTTATTGGAGGTTGGTTCAGGTTCAGGTTCAGTAATTAAGCATTAAAAAAACGTTGTGGGAATATGTTTCAATATGAGTGTAGGAGGTGTGGGGGCGCTGAGTGAGCAATTCAGTGTGTGTATGTTGAAGTGCATTTGGGTTTCTGATCTATACGTGTGAGTTTGAAAGCATGACGTTTTAATTTGTGTGTGTGTTTATGCTGAAAGCTCCATCCTACATCATGCCTTGAAGCACAGAATCAGCAGGTCCAATAAATCACCATGATATCCTTCCCCTTAGTTTGATCAAATCCCCAACTCCTTTATTTTTTCATGTTTTTGCTGAACTTTGGAATTTATTATTTTTTTTTTAGTCCTTGCATTTCATTTGACTAAGCAGTATTTGTATTTTAGACATTATTCACTGACAACAGGCCAGAGTGAAGTGACATTTCCGACTCCTCAGCAGAACGGTGAGAGGTCGGGAGCCTCAGGCTTTTTAGCAAAGGCAGAAATTATTTCTGTTGGTGATGAAAAACAAAATGCCAAGGGAGTCTCTCTATGTTGGACTCACTGCTCCTATTATGTAAGACTAAAGCTGCTGGGATTTTTTTGCAAAATAGACTTTTTCTGAGGTTCATCCTTGCTGGATTACACAACTTCCTCAGACAGTTTGACTGGGAATTAGTTCAGGATTTAAAGCAGAAGTAAGCGGAATGTTTGTGTTAATATAAGTCTTAAATAGTTATATCTTCCGACGGCAATCACTTATATAGAGTGTTTGGTCTGAAACACGAGTCTGTCAGTCACTCTGCTCTGCTGCTGTACTGTAAGCCAAGGAAAAAACTTTCCTTGTATCCTACAACCTTTATCCAATGAGGAGAGAGAACGGCATAAAGGGGCGGTCCTCTCTGTGTGTGCAGCCAAGGGATGCGCGTGAATGTGGTGACGTAGGGACGAGGGCGGGGACTGCTAACTCCATCGGCTGACAAGAAGTTAGCCAAAATGACCGGATCGCTTACTTCTGCTTTAATGATCTCTTGATGTTTTCTGATATTTGAGCTGTTTTGAATCCATATTACTTTCACATAATACAATAAAAACTCTGTGAAGACTTTCAGCTTCATGTTTATAAACGCAATCATCAGTTGTCACTTCTTTTTGTGTGCAGTAGAGAAACCTTCCTCAGCTTTATACCTTTAGACGGAAATAGTATGAGATATGAAAGTCAAAGAGGAGGAGGACATTTCAGAGTCAGAAAAAGAGAAGACAAACAGACAGAGGCAGTAAGAGAGAGATCACAACCATCTCTGTTAAACTGAACTGTGGGAGGGGAAACACTTAACCCTCCATATTAAACATTATTGACCTTATTGTTCTCTGCATACACAATTTTGAGCGTCAGCATTGCAGTTTTCACTGAACCACAGTGGAAAAGTTTGCTTTGTTGCATGTTTTCGGTTTGTTATATGGTTCATATTGTCCAATTACAAACAACCTGGGGCTTGTAAACACGACTAACGTGGCCTGTTAAAGAAGTTTGTTTATTGTGTGGAGTTTTGGTTACCTGACAACTTGCCAGGTCCGAGGCTTTGGCAGAAGTGAGGAGTCTAAACAATATCTGATTCCTGTCTCTGGGTCTTTAGACTTACCCTACTTTTTAAATGTGATGCTCTTGAATTAAATTTAGGATATCTGCGTAGGAACAATATCAAACCCAGCATCACAGCTCATTCTCTGCAGCACACAGTAAAACATTAGATGCAGTTTGTTTAGGTGCTTTGTTTTTATTTAGTGACAACATAAATGCTGCAGAGAAGAAAGTGGAGCTGGCAAGCTGTAAGATGAAAGTAAGCAAAGCCAGAAAAAGTGTGTAATTATACTGTTTTGAGCCTGAAAGATGAAGTGTATCACAGCTGAGTGAGCAGCGGGGCTTTCTTTTCTCAATGGAGTCCCGGTTGTGTATTTTCAGTTTTTGGCAGATTACTGTGGCCCGTGTCCCTTGAGGGGAAAAAACTCAAAATCCGAGTGCACAGCAAACTCTTTAAGTGTCTTAATACGGTGAAGCTATTTGTGACCCTTCAGCAGTTTTATTTAATAGCCAATATGTGCTGCATACCGTGAAAAATAAATGAGACAGACTGCCACACACTTTACATCTCAGGTATGTATTTTTACATCAATGTGCACTTGTAGCCCATAGTATTACAGGTTTTATTGTTTTGAATTTAATTGTTTCAGGGTTATAACTGGAGCCATTTCTATTTATTATTATTATCATCATCGTCCTCGTTGTTATTATTATTATTATTATTATTATTATTATTATTATTATTATTATTATTATTATCATCATTAGTAGTAGTAGAGCTTGCTGTGGAGAGTGGGGTAAGTTGAGCCACTTTTCATATTCAGGATCACTACTAAATCAAGACAATTATAATTTTGTTGCTAAATAATATATCTGCATATTTCAGGATGTTGTGCATCCACAAACAAACAGAATGAGTGAAAACATGTTGATAATATAGCAAAAGTGGTCTCGTGGCACAACTGACCCCATGTAGCCTATGGGGTAAATTGAGCCACAAATGAGCCACCGCCCTCCTTCCCCTCCATCCATCTCCCACATCCCGATTCTACTCAATATCTCACCTCTCCAGGTTGCAGGTGAACACAAACTGCTGGGACCTGCTGCTCAGACACCAACTCACTGAGGTCTGGGGAGTTTTGTGATTACATTGCGTCTTGAGAAGAATCCCTCATTTTCTCTTTAAAAGTAAAGCTGGGCTTCACCAAACAGCTTTGCCTCTTCTCAGGAATGTATAGGCCTAGGAAATCCAGAATCATGATTTAATAATTAGGACATGTACAGACAAAATACATAGGGCAGGTGGCTCAACTTACCCCAGAGCTACCTTATTGACTTCATTAGTACCATATGTAGCTAGATCCATGATTAGTAGACCTACCCGCAGCTAAAATGGTGCACTTTCATACTAACTTAATCATGTTATAGCTCAAAGCCAAAGTTCCTAGGCATCTTGCCTATCAGTTTATAAAAGTTATTATCGAGTGTTCACAGGGAAATGAACGGAATTGGGCATTTCTGACTTTGGATATGCGGGAGAAAATCACGCAAACAAGCGCGAGACTAGACGCGATGTCACACAGTGAAGCAGACACATTAGCCTGGCATCACCAGGCTCTTTGGTGTCTGCAGAGAATTTCTAATAGACTGGCTCTGGTGTCTGTTACCTCCGAATTCGTCTGCATTCTGGTTCCTGTCTGTAGCGGATACCGAAATCACCAAATTCACCAAAATAAAAGTGTTCACCAACATAAAACTTATAAAATAAACATTAACTTGTAATACAATAAAAGCAAAATGTTAACCTAATGGCTCGGGGACTTTCTTGTAAATTATATTTCTTAAATTAAAGAGTTTTACCGCATTTTATTAGCTCAGTGCTTTTATTTTGAAGGAAATGTCTCTCTCGCCCTGGATCCGTTTCCTACCAAAACAGCGAGTCAACGGCCCCAGACTAGACACATGGATGTATTATGTGAGCAGACATCACAGAAGGGACAACACGGTTGAGTTTATGGAGTTTGAGAACAACGACGACTGGTTTCATTTCGATGGGCGCCCCTATCAGTTTGAGACCGAGTTGCCTACAGACAAGCTGAAGAAAATGGAGGAAAAAAGTGAAAGAGGGAGAGAGGTGGAGTCTATGTGCTGGACCTGGGGGGATCAAGTGGTCAGTGTGGTCACTGTCTGCCAGTGGCCGCTTAAAGCAGATGTTTATGCTGCCAGTCGGCCTCGGACGTGTGTTGTCAGCGCCTGGACCATAAGCTGGACGCGGAAAGTTGCTGCATGGCGTATAACTGGAGGAGAGTGTGTGAGTTGTTTTCGTCTCTTTTCAATAGAAACCAGGCTAAGCTAACAGACGTTTGATGGCTCATATTATGTGCTGGGACCCTGTTTGTACTGTTGGTGATGTTTGGTGCTGTTCTGAGCATTATTTGTGGCTATAAGTGGCTTTTTGATCGGTTGATAGTGGATCCATATACTGCGCTGTTTGTTATGGTGCGGTCATTGCTAAAGTTGCTACAACTAGAGAAGCTAGCGGTTAGCAGACTTCATCTATCCACGGTACGTTGGACCATGGGTTAAATTTACGCCGGAATATCCCTTGTTCTTCACAGGTGAACTGACTGGAGTGGAAGTGGGAAAGCCTAAATTAACAACGTAAGTTTACTGTTTATGTGCCTACACAAACGGCCTAAAATATCACAACGTGTAAATAGTAGGTAAACAGCTTATCTGAAACCTTGGTCAAAGTTATCTGAGAGCTCAAGTCTCCTGGGTTTCCCATTCTTTTGCAGGCTGCTGCATTGTTTCCCCTTTTCACTCTTAGAAAACAAAAAATAATTTTTAAAGCACTGATATTGCTTAAAACTATTGCAATATAGGCCTATAGCGTTTCATGTTTAACTCTATGCCTTTTGGAGATAATTTCATCTTCCACGTACTGTTCACATTAACATACATTTTGCCACCGTAACTGTACATAATTGTATTGTTCCCTTAAAATGGCCAGGAGGGCAATGCACTTATCAATACACAGTTATTACATTGCCTATATTTCCCAAGGTTGGCAGCTCTGACTAGATCCTGTTGAAATCCATGTTTGCGGTAATGTTGTTGTAGTTTTTGGCAGTCTTGCAGCATTGTCACCTGACTTTAACCTGAAAAAGATGATTCACAAATGTATCCCCCCTCAGACCATGAACCTCTTTGGCCCTGAAAACATTACTTGTTACTATAAGGACCTGTGTTTTTTGCTCATATCCCTCCTGCCCCTGGTAGATAAATAACAAGGTGGATTTATATATATATATATATATTTTTTTTTTTAAATATATTTTTTGGCTTTCTTATTTGATAGCACAGTGAGATAGACAGGAAAGGGGGAGGCAGAGAGAGGGGGAATGACATGCAGGAAAGGTCTGCCCGACTCGGGACTCGAACCGGGGATTTATATATTAATTTAATCTGTCGTTGATACAAATCCAAACATATTGCCGGTTTTTTTTGGCCTGTAAACACAATATCTCAGGAACACCTGGGGATTTTTTTCAAACATTTACTGAAAGTTGAAGTAATTAGATTTTGGTGGTCGAAGGACGAGGTCACAAAACATGTTTTTTTGCTCGTATACCTGCAACTGGAACGACTGGTGGAGGCAGTGATTCTGTCTCCTTTTCCCCACTGTTCATCATTTCTGTATCGTTTGGTATAGGTATTTTTAAGTGTGTATGTGTGTACTGTAAGCTTGTGATCCCCATTTGTGGACAGAAAGATGAGCAGCATGTTGACAGAAACAAGATTGTTGAGATTGAGAAGTCAACTCTTCAGCCCCTCTGCTGTCATCCCCTCCCATGCTGAGAGGTAACAGCAGGAGCTTAGGTGTGACGTGCAGGGCATTGATCAAACACACACACACACACACTGTGGGTGGGATGTCAGCTGTTGGCTATCGCTGATGTAAAAAGACAAAAGGCACCTATATAGTCTGCAGTGTTAAACCCACCAACCCCTTTAAACCACAATGACATATAGTTAAGGTGCATGACTCACCGGCTGCACCGGGGCGTGACACTGACGGCTACATGCTGGTTGGAGACCTATTAGACCAGATCAGAGACCCTGTTCCATATGTCAGTCCAGTATTTGAAAAGGAAAGGAGTGTTTGACTGTTGGACTTACATAGCGAATGCAGTTTGGCAGATTCTATTAAAGGGACAACGAGGAGTTTCTCCATCGGCAGAACGAAAAATTCCCCGACAGTAAAAAAGCCTCATATTAATGTGGATGAATCTATGTTACCCACACTTGTTAATGGGCCCATTTTCGATAAATATTTCGTTTTGTCTCTATCGTTATTTTGTTATTATTCGTGGTGGCGGAAATGCTGGGCGAGCCAACCAGCGTTTCTTTACTTTCGGTTTCGCAGCGAGTCATGAGAATAATGCTGCCGAATCGCCGTTTATGGTCGGAACTACGACGGTATATGATCGTCTTCGAACCTCTGACTTTAATTCTTGATGAATGAAAACATGAGTCTGTCTTGCGCCGGTCAAAGAATTTCACGGTGCGCACGGAGGCTCATAAATGTAGTGTGAAAACGCTTCGCTTTTCCAAAACTCCTCGTTGTCCCTTTGAAGGTCTGTTACAGATCTGGATTGAATCTGAGTTTGAATTTTGATGAAGTGACACAACCTTTATCAATCCAATACGTGCTGAGTATCACTACTGATTTACTGAATCAATTCAATCTGATTCACAAGGTCCCGATTCAGTTCGATTTCCGATTTGATTCAATATTGATTCATTTAGAGATTCAGTTTTAATACCAATTTTGCTTGGTTATGAAAAAGATTTTCACAGAACTAGTGCTGCAAATGGTACAAAAATGTAACTATCTAACCTGGGGCATTATTAAAAATATTAAAGTTTACATTACAAATTGACCCAAAAACATTTAATTTGACCCACTATTTCCAGAACATGTGCTTCAACTGAGAGCAGCAGTTGAGTTTTTACTCAACCATTGCTTTATTTTTGTATGTTTTTGTTGTGTTTTTTTTCGTATTTTGTCCACTACTGATGGATACTTCTGTGGGGAGAGGAGCTTCTTTCATTGAAAATGGAGCAAGTCTGGAGGATGCCACTCTGTTCCAGCCGAGATGAAGAGGTGTTTTTGTGGTTGCCGTGCTGCTGCTGGTTCAGAGATGAAGGCTTGGAAGTGGAGATGTACTGTACATCTTCTGATGTCAGTCATCATGGGAGGTGTCAACTCTCTGTCCAACAGGAGTGATGAAGAGCTGGAGATATTGGTGAAGACTCAAGACGTTTTTTCAAATCATAATAACACTTGTGTATATCCCACCAACCAACAAATGAATTTCCCTTTGGGGATTAAAGGGATAGTTCTTGACGGAGTTGTTTTCGAGGCAAATACAGAGACTGCTTGCTGAAAAACTGCTCCCGACAGGAACGCACATCAGTGGTTTTGCATGAATTTGCCTCAAAAACAACGTTCCGTTATTATCTCATAGTGTGGTGAATGTGCAGGTCACAACTTGTCCACCAGAGTGTTTTGGAGTTGTTGGATTGTGTATTTGATGAGTTGATGAGGGAAACCAAGAAATCCCATGAGCAACTCACTGCTCTGCTCCGCCGTTCTAAAAATAGCTTGCACCGACAAATATAGGTAATGAACCTACTTCTAATACTATAGAGATTATGGCAATGGGCCAATTTGCCAAAACGTTGAACTATCTCTTTGATCATGTAATTTATTAGTAATTTATTAGTTAGTAATAAAGTTTTCGTATTCGTATAGAAGTAAACGGTGTAATTCTGCAGTACAGTTGTGGGTGATAATCGCTATCATGCAGATCTAACAGAGGAAACAGGAAATTGAACATACATTAAAAGATCGATCTTTTTTTTTTTATAATATATTTTTTATTAATTTTCAACAACATAATAAAACAAGGCAAAAGGGATGGCAAGTCTGCTGCATGGCACTGCAATGTACATATTCAACCATACCTCTCACCAATACACACACACACACACACACACACACACACACACACACACACACACACACACACACACACACACACACACACACACTTCACAGCACACCCAAAGGCACTCATGCATACACACACCCTGACACCACACCACTCACACTATACAAACACACTCACGTAGTTACAAAACAAGACAAGAAAAAAAAACAAAAGAAAAAAAGGGGGGGGGGGGGGGTTGTATGCTGATTTATTACATTGTAGCATTTGACTTAAAGCAGATATCAGCTTCACGGCCGTTTCGGCTAATGCTGCGTTCAAGGCAGGCTTTTGAAACCGTAAGTTACAGCTTCAAGTCACAACTACGACTTGGTAGCGTTCCAGGTAACCCGTAGCTCGTGTTTTTACCATCCTGTTGTCTGTGAAAGTTCCCTATAACGGCCACTCGTAACTTCTGACCCGTGAACTCGTACCAGATCGAACTGGTATGACTTCACAGGAAGGAAAAACACAAAGTACGAGTTTCCTTGAACGCACCATGAGTTAGCAGCCCCCGCCCTTGTCAGGCATCAATTGGTCCTCGTGCTACGTCACCACATTCACGCGCATCCCTTGGCTGCACACACAGCCCTTCATGCCGTTCTCTCTCCTCATTGGATAACACTTGTATCCCAGAAGAAATGTTTTCTCCTCGGGTTACAGCAGAGCAGAGTGACGGAGAGACTCGTGTTCCGGTCGAAACACTCTATGTAAGTGATTGCTGACGGAAAATATGACTAATTAGGACTTATATTAACAAAAACATTTCACTGATATCTCCTTTAATATTAATAACAAAAGACAAGCATGGGTTGCAGGACAATATAAACAACTTTACAAAAGCATATTAGAGTAATGCTGCTCTTTTTCCATGAATGTCCGTGCAATGTCCCAGTGTCCTTGAGTGTTCGTGTCATAGTCAAAGAGCAAGTTGGAGGCGCGTTCCATGCTTAACAGGTCCAGATAGTCTCTAATCCATTCCGATAATGCAAAACATGAGGGTTTGTGTTGCTTCCAATTCTCTTTGCAGAGAGAAAGCCTAGGTTCATAAAGTAGTGTGTAGAGCTTGATTTGACATGTCCCAGTGATTGTCCAAGAAGGCATGTGATGGGACAGACAGGTACATGAACCTTAAACATATCTGTTAGCACCTTTGTTATGCCAAGCCAGAATGTTTTGACTGCCGGGCAGTCCCATAGAAGATGTAATAATGATCCATGCCCCCCACAGTTATGCCAACATTCATCTGACAGATCTTTATTCATTTTGGATATACGAGAGGGTGTCATATAAGTCTCTTTTTGTAATGGCTGACATTAAGTTATTATCTAGTTCTGTTTTATGTGCGAGGGTAAATTTGCTAGTAATTGATTTAATTTGTAAATAGGCCAGAAACGCTGCTTCTGATAGTCCAAATTCTGCTTTAACGTCAGAGAAAGGACGGATACCATTTTCATTGCAGAGCTGGCCTATGGTGAAAACTCCTTTATGTTGCCATAATATATTATTTAGTGGCTTACCCCCAGCTGTCAGTAACGTGGTAAGCCAAATAGGTCATGATGGTAACATTAGTCCATTTATACCCAACCTTTTATGAAATAGTTTGGCAATAGAGCATGGAAATCTGATAATGCTGTTGTTGAGGGTGGCTGGTGGGTTAGTAGAGTACCATAATGAAGCCGGTGTAATGACTTTGGTTGAGGATTTTATGATTCATATGGGATCTTTCAAATGAAGATCGATATGAATCAGAAAAAAGTTTTTTTAAACCCAGCCCTACGAGGAAATGAGATACATTGAAAGCTGACATCCCCATTCTTCGTCTTGTGCCCTCTAAGCTCTGGTTGGTCGACTGCTTTTCCCACCAGCGGAGTCAGACGTCCGTGGGCAGAACACCAGACGTATTTTGAATCAGAGATCTGAGGTGTGGGTGGCGATTCGGAGGCTGCTCCACAATTATGTCTCTCCAGATGATCACAGTGTCAGATAAGGGGATTATTTCCCTGCCATTGCATGTCAAATGTTGAACCTCGACCAGGATTAGTTTGCAGTCTGTCAAGACCTGCTTGACTCGCAGAGTTGATTGGGCAGAGAGGCCAGAGGCAGATGTTTGAGATAACGGCGGTCGAGAGGCCGTGTGGTCGTAGGACACGTTCCAGAAGCTGTCAAACAAGTAAACAATGCAACCAATAAGAAAAAAAAAGAGCTTTCACTGTTAAACACTGGATAGGATAAGGATAATTGCCGTGCATAATTTGTATCCTGAATTGGGCCATTTTAGGGGCTGATATCATGTCTGATTGTGGCAGTGGGTTGTTTTCCCATAATGATCAGTCTGAGCTGTGTTTACCAATGAGCTGCACTCACATCATCTCTAACACAGTCCAGTGGTAGCGGCTCATGCTTTTCCTTATGAAAACACTGTATCTTTAAGTTTCTAGCTCTTTTTTTCCCTTATAAATGTGACTGTAGTGATTCTGTATTGGTCTTTAAGTGCTGTCAGAATGTGAGTGACACACACAGCAGGACGCATCCTGCACAGACACCTGTGGATCAACACTGCTGCTGAGCTGCTGATGTGCTGATCGCTCTTCTCAGCCTACGTAGACTTGGTGTTGGTGGTGTTGCTCCCAACAACACCAGCTGTTTACTCCTACACTAAGCCATGGGAACTTCTGAGCTCATGGCCCAATACAGTTCATAATCCCACACTTTTAAGAACCAAAATTCCTCGAGTCTATAAACTGCAACTTGAAGAAAACACATGCAAGTGCACAGATACAGCCCAAAATTCGGAAAACATCTGCACATTCACACAACAGTAGTGTTTTGACATTAAAAGCATTGTATAACAGATGTTTTGTGTCCCAGCAGGGTTCCTTTTCTACAACGGAGTATTAGGGCCACATTGAGAACATTTTTTTTTCACAAGCTTTGAGAATTATTTTATGAGAAAAAAAATCATAATATTACAAAAATAAAGTCATAGTATTACGAGAATAAAGTCATAATTTTACTATTTTATAATGAGAATAAAATATTTCATAATATTTTAACCTGTTGTTTTTAGTTGTTAAAGTTTTTAAAATGAGGCCGTGGAGCAGTTGTACTTCAGTATAGTTTTCACATACAAGGAGATACTTACTTATACTATATACTACATACATACTACTATATATACCCTATAAGTATGTTTATACTTATACTTTTGGCACATCATCAGTATCAGGACTTTGAAAAGAATATGCAAGAAAATGCAATGCATCTATCACACAGAAAGAACCAGGCAGACTTGGAGGAAATCGCTGATTTTTAGGGTCCGGGCAGCGCAGCTGACAGGACACTATTGTATTCCTAGGAATTCTTCTTCTTCTTCTTCTTTAGGGTCCGGGCAGCGCAGCTGCCAGGACACTATTGTATTCCTAGGAATTCTTCTTCTTCTTCTTCTTTCTTTCTTCTTCCAAGGAAGTCATACTTCCCATGGGCGAAAACTCACCAAACTTTGCACAAAGGTTCAGTCCCATGCCAGATTCACTCAACTCCAAGCACATGTGCCCCCCCCCTCCCCTCCTAGGGGGGGCACAATAAGCGTTTAAATTTAAAAACTTTAAAAATTCCTACCAAACCAACGGTAGATGCTACAGTTTTGAAACTTCACCACAATGTTGCCTCAATACTGCTGAAACTTTTGTCCACTTAAACTTATTACAAATTATGAAGTCCATCACTCTGTTTTTTTCAATAACTGTAAAACTTTTAAAATGTATCTCCTCCCACAATTTTTGCTCAATTGACACCAAACTTGCTACAGAGCATCTCCAGACCGTCCTCCACAAAACTTGTTTCTCGGATTTTTGATTAAGCAAAAATTGAGCCTACAGTGCATGAAAACGTTTGACTGCAAACAGTACTGTAAACATATACCATCAAATTCTTGATAAATACATTTTCAATCTTCCTGAAAAAAAATGACAATATTCTGGAGTCATGGTTGATGAAGTTTGGCAAATATCAGAATTTTAACTCAAAAACTGAATTTTTGAGAACATTTTGAATTCTGCTCTCATGGGAACAACTGCAGTCAATGTGAGAGTGGAATTTATAAACATCAGATTTTCTCTTATGAAGCAAAACACTTATCATTAAAAACAAATCACCAACATTTCCATGCTGTCAAGATGCAATTTATGTATTATCAGATTTTTGTTTAGATGACTGAATTATTGACATTTTGACCATTTCATCACAACAGCTGCCCGGGCACTGGCTCACCTGAGTGGACAAATGAAGCTACACAGCAGGTCTCATTACCAACCAATTAGCTCAGCGAGTTAGGAGCTGGTTCTTGGTGTCAGAGATTGTGAGTTCGAGACCCAGCAAGGGTGATGATGATGATGATGACTGATCAAAATGTCACATGTCCTTAAGCTGTTTTGCTGTCTAAATGCAATTTATGTATTAACAGATTTTTGTTTAGATAATAGAATTTCTGACTTTCTGAAATCTGCCTTGACAACAGCTGCCTGGGCACTGACTCCCTGAGTGGATAAATGAAGCTACACAGCAGGTCTCACTACCAGCCAATTAGCTCAGCGGGTTAAGAGCTGGTTCTTGGTGTCAGAGGTTGTGAGTTCGAGACCCAGCAAGGGCGATGATGATGACAGATCAAAATGTCAGTTGACCTCAATATGAAACACAAGACAGTTGTACTGATGGTGGCATCACAGCAAGCCTCTAAATTAAAAAAACAAACAAATAGCTTGGACTGGACCATGTGCGAAGGCTCCTAACATCTTAGACTCGTAGTTGATGTTTGACAAATACATATCATTATTTTACCTCAAAAACTGATTTTTCTTTTTACTGTGGTTTCAAATCTGCCTACACGACAGTGAATGGCTTACTCAATTTGTGAAGCCACTGTTGATCTGCCACTTGTCAATTAGCTCAGTGCGATAGACAATGGTCTTTGGTTCCCGAGGTTGTGGGTTCAATCCTCAACTGATGCAAATTGAACATTATAAGGTCAACTGTCTTGTCTTCCTATTCTCCTGTTTGTTGCTCAGAATTGCCTAAATTTGCCCAAAAGTAGCCCGGACCCGACCCATCGCTGCGCAGCAGCTATAATTTCTCATAAAATTGCGACTTTTTTCTCATAAAGTTATGACTTTATTCTCGAAGTCTGTGAAAAAAGAAGGTGGCCCTAATACTCCGTCGTACTTTTCTCCTTTTGAAGTTTTTATTTTATTTTAATTTTTTTTGCTTTCTGTTAGATAAAAAGACAGAGACAGAGAACACTCAGGAAGAGAGAAAGTGATGCAGGCGATGATAGGAAATGAGTAAAAGCAGAAGGAATCCCTCAAACTCTAGCTACAGGGTTTCAGTCGTGGTTCAACCAGATAAGGTTTGACGTGTCTATCAGAAACATTTTGTTAGTGCTGATCATACATCAGCCAGGACAGCTGTGGCTGCTGTGGTTTGGGTTGCATCCGGTTTAGTGAACGTGTTGTCAGATTGATATACTGTAGATGTTTTTTGTTGTTGTTATTTTGCAGAGCATTTATTGTAGTGTATTTCAATAATCCTGACTTTGCTAATGAACACAGATGGCTTTGTGATGCATCAGTAGTTTTCTTTCCTAAATATCAACTATTATTATATAGATGATATTGTTGTTGTTGTTTCCTCTGAGCTTCTTTGCTCCATAAAAGGAAAAAAAGTATTCATCTTACTCTCTCTGTGTGATGATGAAGTTGTTGACAGTTGAAGATGTCACGGTCACTTTATAATAATATCTTGCACCACACACTGTTGGTGTGTATGTGCGGGTCAGATAATATCTCATATACTCGGGATGAATGTGATCTAGCACTTTCATCTTGGCCCGCTGTGTGTATTTGTGTGTGTGTGTGACTTCCCCTGACGGCAGAGGGAATAATGGCGAGTCCCGGTGGCATATATGTTGACAGGGAGAATAATGGGACATGCCGGTGGGATGTCTTGGTAAATGGGTTCCTGTTGATATTTCAGGTAATTGCGGAGTGCAGCTGTCATTGTTTTCATCCTGACAGTCGTCGGCCCTGTCATTCCCGTTGACAGCAGCAGACATCGCTGCCTCTCTTCCTGCTAAAAAAAAAAAAAAAAAAAAACCCTGCTTGACTGGTTGTGTGTGTGCAATAGTGCGTTTATGCGTCCAACTTTAAATGAGTGTCCATCTGTGTTTCTAAGGGAGTCTCTCATCATGCTGACTGCTGCTTTATGTATGACTTATGATATGTTATGTTTTTGTATGCATGTGGGAGCTTATTTTATTTCTCAAATTGCATATTTTCTTCACAAACTAAATTATTATCACACACATTCATGAGTGCAGAATATGCAATATTGATGCTCAATAGATTCACATGGTTTATACATATAAATCCCATCACTGCATCATATATGCATGGGATACTGAGCACTGCAACAATACTAGAAATCCCATATAAGGGACCTGAATATAAATTGGCTAATCTTACTCAGGTTCTGCAAAGTAGCCTGAGATAAATAGTCTAATCTCTTTCCAAATGCTTCCAGCGTGACCTGAGCACCATCATGTTTAATGTTTAATTCCAGCCCGAGGAATCCCAGGAAACCTCTGAAAAAGCCCAGAATCTGAAATATAAATAATGTGTTGTTGACCCAAACAATCCCAGATAAAGAAAAAAAAGGGGCTGCATTAAGGATTTGATTCTGGATCAAAAAAAAAAGGACACATGATTCAAAAATAATGCTTCAAACACAGAGCACCATGATTTATAGATGAAACCCAGTATTTCAAAGCTGATTTAAAGTCATTTTCTTTTCCCCTGTGTAGTTTCAGAGCCAAACTACTGGTCTTCTCTGTGTAATTATTTCCTGTCTGGGAAAGATTTCCTCTCACTTTGTGCACAGAGATGTTATTTGATCATAAGGTGTCGTGTTTATAGCCAGATGTTATTTTACTTGGGTCTAAATTGGCTAATGGATGAGAATAAGGTGCACTTTTACGTCGGACATTTATAGGCACTTGGGCATAGATTTTACAAGATAAATGATACCTAGAGATTGTTTGTGCATCAATGTGTTTTCATCTCAGGTTGTGTCTTCTTCCTTTAGCTCTGTTAGTAGCGCTCCATAAATGCGAGATGCTAGATTTCATTAATCGCAGTGATGTTAAGAAATACTCTGTACAGTGACCTCACAAGGATTGTCTGTGTGATTCAGACAACAGTTATCCGATTAATAGTTTTTGTTCTCGTCCTACTTAATTAATCATATTCATCCAAACACACTGGCTCGATTATACAAGTCAAATCCATGTGGGAGTTTAATCCTGTGGCCTTCTTTTGTATAATCCCTCTGCAGAAATTTAAAGAGAAGGCCGAGGCAGACTTGAGGGTCCGAATGACAAACATGGTCTGTTTCATGGAGCGTGAATGAAAGCTGGTAAATATCTTTGTGTTATTTTGTTTTCCATCAGGATTGTGTTGGAGGGGTGAACAACAGAGAGTGGTCCTGGGGTAAAAACAGAGCTGAAGAGGCTGAGTCACTTTGAAGAGGAGAGACAGCCACTCATTACTGCTATTTGCAGTATATGTCTCATTGCTGGTAAGTACTTCATTTACTCCCTCTTCTGGATTCAAGCTAAGAAGAAGTTTTGATGCGCAGGGGCCATGTCTGCTTTCACTGTCTGATATCAAGTGTTTGTGTCACATTGAGAGTGTGAGTCACAGTGGGCTGTGTGTTTACTCAACAGCCTCTCCTTCATCTGCAGCTATCTGGTTAATTGTATCATCATTTTTAGACGTTTATGTAATTTGGGTTAATGTTAATTTAGTCTTTTCTTTTCGACTCCTGCCTTATAGTAGCAGTATAAAGCAGTGGTTCTCAACCTTTTTTTTTACATCAAGGACCCCTAAATTGACACAAATTAGACCACGGACCCCCATTGGACAAAATTTTCAATCAAACCCCAGAAATACACAAATATTTGGTACAAATATTAGGGTCCCCGGACCCCACGTTGAGAACCACTGGTATAAAGCGCTTGCAGAAAAAGGCAACTGGAGCATGTACAGGTAGTACTCGCTCTTTGCCCATTGGTGTAAATCCATTTTGCAGCTCAACAAGACACAGGAATCACATTTCAGCTGTTTGATTGAGCCTGAAATACAAAGAAAGAACGGTAACACTTTACTTGAATAGGTATTCATAAGATTGACATAACAGCTGTCATAAACATCAATGAATACTTATGACAGCTGTCGTTAAGTGTCATTCTGTAAGTTATGTCACTTTTAATGCAAAGTTGACATTGTTTGAGATGTTTTTGTTCTGACAACTTGACATAAAGACAATTTAAACTGTCATAGCAGACCTAATTGCCAAACTTTAAAAAAATGATGTCAAGTTCTCATAACAAGGACATCTCAAATAGGCTAATGTCAACTTTTCATCAAAAGTGACATAACTTACCGAATGACACTTAACGACAGCTGTCATAAGTATTCATTGATGTTTATGACAGCTGTCATGTCATGGTTATGACAGTTTTATGTCAATCTTATGAATACCTATTCAAATAAAGTGTTACCGAAAGAACTCTGGCTTCTGTTTAATAAACATCGATCTTTAATGCCATGTGAACACACAACATCAGGAGGGGCTGGTTCACTGGGCAAAAAAGGGATTTCATTCATTATGTTAAATTAAGCTTGCACCACCTCTTTGTCAACTGTGTGGCTGGTGGAGTGGATCGAGTCCGACACCGTCAAAGTTTCACTCCGTACCGATAAATCTGAACCAGCTGAGCCTTGATTTCCTTCAGAGATGAGTTTCAGTGGTGGTCCGGCTCCAGGGGGGATCTTGTTTGTGAGACCAAGTGGACTTAGATCATCCACTCAAGGGTTGAGGGAGAAAACAATCACAATCATGACTCGACTCACGACATGACATAAAATACCCAGAATGCATTGTGTTGTCTTTTCATCCTTCCAGGATGTGATGAGATGAAATCCAGAGATGGAAAAGTGTCAGCAGCTCCTAAACACATTGATTGTATTGAATGTTTTGATCAATTATTCATAGAAGTGACTTGGCTTCAAAACTAGTTTTAATCATCATTTATTAATCTACAGTCAGTCACAGAGGAGAGTTCAGTCTTGACAGCACAAGGAACTTCAGTGGTGCATATTAAGTGTTGTGTGACTGTGTGTGTTGTGTGTGTGTTTTGATGCAGATCCAGATGATGTGAATCCAAGGGTCTTGGAGTCTAAATCTCTTTTATGGGAATGTCTGGGCTCAAGTTTTAGGAATGTGTAATGATGATCTGTCTGTTGTGATCTTCACCGTGGTGATTTAAGATGTTATAAATGAATGTAGTCACCTGTTTGTGCTGCTGCAGCGCTCACAAATAAAAGGACGACTTCTTTTGTGGTCTTCTTATCAGGTCATGCTGCCCCCTGTAGGAGGTCACTGCACGCTACAAGCTGAGCAGACTGACCGACCACTAAACCATCGGCTTTAACAACTGATCTCACTCAATATTGTATGAAAAATAATAGTTTTCATGCATATCTTAATGTGCATAACTTGTATTATTGTATTCTTTTCTTGAGTTATTTTTTTTTCTTTATTGTGAGATACAAGACAAACAACATAACAGACATAAAGCAATGGATGTGCACAAGGTGCGCGTACAGTATGTGTGTAATTCACGTGTAGTGTGGTGATCGTAATAGTGCAGTAATAAAGAAAGAAATGAAAGAATAATGATAGAAACATTGGTCATAATAATACTAATAGTATGGTATTAAGGATAACAGTTGTGATAGCATTAGCTAGACAGCAAACACAACATAACTCAGCGTTAATAACAGTAATAATTCTGAAAGTAAGATGGAAAAATAGGAACAATAAGAATAAAGGATGAAAGAAGGAAGAGGGAGCGGAGGATGGGTGCTTGAATGGAATTTTGAAGAGAGAGGAAAAAATAAGAAAATGAGTGAATGAAGCTGTGCGAACGGAAAAAAAAAATAAGGAGAGAAAGAAGGAAAGGAGAAAAAAAACGAATAAATACGTGGATCAGTAAATAAGTAATTAAATTTATCTTGAGTTATACGTTGTCTGTTTTGCTGACCATTGACGCTTGTGGCCAAGCAGGAAAAAAAGAACATTTATCAGTCTAGAGGGATGAAATGTTCCTGTCACTTCTGCTGCTCCCTGAGCTGGTGAGCTTCTTCATCTTTCACTGTGTTACTTTCTTCTCTATTTCTCCCTGTGACGGTTTCCTCTGAGCGGCTCAGAGGTCGCCGCAGACTGACACGCCCTTTTATCAGAGATGAGCTGAGAGAAGCATCAGAAGCCTTTTCAAAACATTGTACGCTGAAATTGCAGTTGACTTAATCTATCAGAGTGGGCAGGCACTTAGCAGGGGTTTCTTCTTCCAAAGCTGCTATTAATAACAATCACATCTACTATAAAGCTACTGGCAGGAAATTTAAACCAAAAAAAAAACCTCTTTGTGTCGCAGCTCTCCATTATATTCAACAAGTACAATGGAAGCAGGCACATTAAATGTCCGCTGCAATTAAAGTAAATATTGCTCTGCAGATCCCATTAGTATTGCATTAAGACTGACCCATGAAAAACACAGAGGGTTTATTATAATCCATCAGAAACACTAAGGCTGTCTCTCTCCTGGAAATCAAACCAGGCTGAATTTGGGCAGAGATTAGATGAGGTTCTTTGTTCATCAAACACACACTGCGGCTGGATGCCACTGAGCCACATCAAGGAGGAGGAGATCAAGGCCATAGTTTTGTACAACAGTTTTGCAGATATCATTAAAGGGATACTTCACCCACAATCGATTATTCACCAATTGTCTACTCACCGTCATGCCAAGGAAGAACTTTCAGAGTCATCAATGCTTTTGGAGTTCCAGGGGGGGTCCGGCTGGCAACGGATTTTCATATAATGGCGGCGGATAGTGCTCACTTTTGAATCTTCCAAAACACACACTATGAATCATCCAGATACCTCCATACTGCTCGTCTGTACTGACCCAAGTGTCCTGAAGCCACGACATGAAAAAGTTGTTCGGGAAAAAATAATTTGATCTCTGTTTTTAGCCTTGTTGTTGTTGTGGTTGCTCGTTCGTCGTTGTAAACCATTGGATGTATGATGTAAACACGGAAGAACATCTCACATCTCACAACAACTTTTCCATGTGGCGGCTTCAGGACGCTTGGGTCAGTACAGACGAGCAGTATGGAGGTATCTGGATGTTTCATAGTTGGACGATTCAAAAGTGAGCACAATCTGCTGCCATTATATGAAAACCTTCCTTGGCATGATGGTGAGTAGAAAATTGGTGAATTGATTTTGGGTGAAGTATCCCTTTAAGAGCATGGGCAGACTTCACAACTGCATTTAAGGATTTTGATATTTATAAATCATTGCCATGTTCATTCTAAGACATAAGCTCTATCTTTCTTTCATTTTGTCCTTCTAGATGGCCAAAGAATCCAAAGAGATCCACTTTGGATCTTTTGGAGAGTCTGGATCATATATGGAGTCAGAGTTTGACGCCTCTGCTTTCTTGTGCATTGCTGAAATGTTTTTGCTGTCGTGAGCTGAACATTTTCTTCTCCTATTTTTGCTGATGATGATGAATGAATATTGTTGTCTTGGTGTCACTGACAGATTAATCTTATTCATAATCATGTTACGTTGTGGCTGTTGCTTGCAGTGATTTTCAGATTTAAGTTCTCCCAGAAGAACAGAACGTGGGCGTCACTGTTAGAAACTTTCTCGTGGGAAATGTGACATTTAGTCGATCTGAAATTGGGCCAATTTGGCCACGTCTCCATGGATACCTGTAGAAGTGTTATTCTAATGAACTCAACCGTCACGTTCACCTTTGCTGCTGATCTCAACGTGAACGGAGCAGTAGAGCGCTCTCATCGCCTCTTGGCGTCATCCCACGGGCTTCGTCCGAGTGGAGTCGGTTCACGCTGAACCTCCTGACTACTCCCTGTCACTCTCTGGCTGAGATGCGGTCGCAGCCTGCGGCGGTCCACTGATACCATGTGTGAGCCCGGGCCGATCCACTGATCCATTAATTTTTCAGTCAGGGGATGAAGCAGAGTGTTTGGCATCACGGTCGGCGGCTCACTGGGGTCATCATGCATGTGTGACTCTGCATGTGTGTGTGGTAGTTTGTTAGTATATGTACTGCTGCCCTCGGCCTCCTCCACACCATCTGTCTGCTCCAGATCCCTGTTGGCCACTTTAGTGAGTCGAGTCATGGCTCAGAATTAATACTGTGTAGAACGGACACTCGGTTTATTCAGTTAATTGTTCAGAGATCGTCTTTACTAACGACGGCTCGCTGCATAAGTAGTGGTCGACTTCAGAGGGATGTTCAGGCACACACACACACACACACACACACACACACACACACACACACACACACACACACACACACACACACACACACACACACACACACACACAGAGTCAGTCTGTTTGGGGGTGTGTGCTGAGGTCAGATTGAGCAAATTCACCTCCTCTTCATCTCAGAAAAGATGTCGACTGAGCAGATTAATGTTGAAGAAGTAAACCAGCAGGTGCATTAACTCAGTACATATTTGCTCTCTTAGTTTTACAGTGTTTGTTCAGTGTTGATGACGTTATTGTGGTTTCTGTATCCACTCCGCTACTGTGCAGGTGAATGGAACTGTGTTGGCATCAAACATTGAAGAGGAACTATGTAAGTCCGGTCGCTTTTCCGCTGTTTTGCTAACCCTCATCCTGGCCATGTGCATTTGTTTACAACAAAGCCGATGAGAAATCAATCACAAGAGCGGTACATAAAGATTTATATCATATACAGTGTTACAACATGTATATTTGTGTAGTTTAATCTGTCATAAATAAGAGATTTTGGTTTACAGGGGGCGTTTGTGTCACGGTGCCGCAGATACGAGAGCTGGGACACCTGATCTTGCAACGTTGTTTTTCACACAATAAGTGACAGGCAGAGAGCCTCCATTCTCCCTCAACACAAGTTAAGCCATTTATTAAACCTTCACAATTACTCCAAAGCTGTTTAATTAAGGTAAAAATGTAGTGGACATGTTTGTGTCGTAGTGTTGTCCATAGTGGAGGCACTCATCTTGCAAGGTTGTTTGTTTTTTGGCCAGTAGACTCCAGAGCCTCCATTCTCCCTGTAACAAGTCATTAAACTATCATAATTACTCCAAAGCCGTTTAATTAAGGTGCAAATCTTGTCTAGTTTCTCTGTAATGAGTCTTTTCAGAATCAGTGTTGTTGTTAGTTTGGATCATTCAGAAACCTCCCTCTGAGCATTGACTCTCACTTTCTTCCCATGCAGGAACTGAGCGAAGACAGAAGTTTCTGTTTCTGAGAAGATGTCTGCTGCATAAACAAAACCAAATTGACCTCAGATGAATGGGAGCGAAATTGTCCTTTAACGAGCCGACTTGTTCCAGTTTGACCTGGTGTTAGTTTGCAAGAATACTTACAGAAGTGCAGTAAAGTTTTTTTTTAAAGAAGTGTGTTCACCTCTGTGACTGACAGCTTTTCTTACCCTTCCTGACATCAAGTGAATTGTTATGTGAGAACTTCTGAACTCCAATCTCAGTTTTATTTTTCCCACTTTTGATTGTATCAGAAAAACCACTTGTACCACTTAAACATCCTCCTCCTGCTACCGCTCTATTCACAATGTGAAGCAAAATAACATTAAAAAAAAGAGATGTTTATCTGCATTTTGATTCATCATTATGTCACTAAGCTCATTCTTTTTGTAGCTACTGTATAGAGACATTACAGATATGTCAGCTGCTACTGAGGGAAAAAAAAAAACTTTTGAGAAAGTGGTGATAAAACTGTTTTGACAGCAAAGATAAACATTGGCTTCTCTGTGAAATATAGAAATGTCCCTTCACAGAACATTGAGCTTTGATTACTTGAAGCAATGTGGATGACGAATGCTTCATATGTGAGTCTGTCTGTCTGTCTGTCTGTCTTTGGAAAAGTAAACAAGGACGTGTCATTGAGACTGAAGCTGTTGTCCAGACTCCTGGTTCGATTTTAATTCAGTGAAAATCAGGATAGACCCAGACGGTGTGGAGCTATTCTAGATTGAAGCTTATTATTTTGAAGTGTGAAGTTTACATCACATCAAGAATCATTTCAGCATCATATTAAATACTCATTCTCAATTCTGTTTTCAGTGGAGCGGAGGTTGTTTTTTTTTTCTTCCTCTCTTGATTAATTGAGTGATCCAGGGAGTTACTGATGATGAAAAATATGAAGGCTGGGAGAGAGAGAGAGAGGGATGGAGGGATGGAGTGTAAATCTGCTGCGTTCACCCAGCAAATCACGTACCAATCAACACAGGTGCCATTCCGCAGTAGATATAATTTGAGAGGCAACAAACCGTGAAAGAGACTTTAATCACCTTTAGTGTGCTCACCTCTGCAGACTGCAGAGTGCACACAGAGGACAGACAGCTACAGTTCAGAGAGGAACATAAAACCTTATTTGTTTTATCCCAAATAAAATGTTATAAATCATCTCAGAATATATTCATCTCTTTTTATTGAACTTTGATGGTAAATATGTTCATTTGCTCTGTCTGTTTACAGCATCAAACTGTTTGGACAAAGCTGAGTCCTTACACCACCTTTTACACCCTCTCTTCCTGGTAAGTCCAGTTTTATTTTTGAATTATGGCACATTTACAATGTTATTGCAAAAAGCAAAGTGCAGCAGATTTGTATTAATGCATAGTATCTATGTACAAGCTGATTCAAAAATAAAGAACAGTTTCTTGCATAAATGTTCAGTCTTTCAGAAATTGCATCAGACACTATTTTCCAAAGTGTCTCTTGTTCTTTCCCCAATTCTCCAAACTTTAATATTCCCAGTTTCTTGATCAATGCTGCCTCCTGGTGGCAAAATAGTGTCACTGCTTTGCACAGCTCAGAATAATCCAACTCCAACCAAGAGGAATGAAATCACTTGCATCATTTTATGGAATATTAAAAAAAAACAAATGTAAATATCTCTAGAATATTTGTGTTATTTGCTTATGTAACTTTATCATCGAAGAAATTCAAACCTTCCTAGATCTCACTACAGAACCAGCTCTTCATGGTGCAGTAAAATCTATTGATTATGTGGACTGTTAGACACTCGTTAACACTCTGCACACGAGATAACGAGCACTTCACTGTGTGTCTGTCATTTCTGTAAAACGTCCATGCACCCAGTAAATTCATCTCCATGCTGACACCCAGTCATGTACACCTCAGACTGAACGAGCCCTTGTGAATGTGATAAATGAGGAGATAAGAGCAGGAGATAGAGACAGAGACAGAGCCCAGAGCTTTTAATCACTAAACTCTTACCTCCTCCACAAGTTTACAAAAGGCCAGACTGGTCATTGATTAAAGCATCAGAGAACAGAGAGGACACGTAAGGATCCTCATTCAACCCCAAACGCTCATCGATAATTCTTGAATTTTCTTTTGCAAGGCGGGGACCGGGGAGCACTGTCTTCTGGGGGATGTGACAGAGACGAAGGAGAAGAATGAAGGGATAAAAATGGTCCAGAAATCATCACAGCTCTTGTGCAGAGCTAGAGAGCAGCAAAGTTGTGGCATTTGGTGGAGGCTCCTAAACAGACCGACCCAAAATAAATCAAGACCAGCTCCACAATAATCAGGTCCATATGCATCATCTTTGTCTCAATGGACAGTCAAGGCCTTAGATAATATAATGTAACTCCAGTGTCGGTAACATTCCTCCGACTGAGCAAATTATGTTGAACCAAAAGAAAAATTTATTATCTTGTTTACACAATGGAAAACACCATGGAAGCAACTGAATGCATTCAGCAACTCCTTGACTACAACTGTATCAAAGTATATGAGAACATCACAAAGCGTATAGATTTTTAAGGATTGTACCAGGGGGACTCTGTAATGTTTAGAAACATTAGGAATGAAATACTCCCACATCATTTTATGAACTTTTTCTTACAGGTTAAAGATTTAACAATGTACAGTTCACAGTTCAGAGAGTTTGGCAGAGTGCCCCTAAATGGGTTTTTTTTGCCCCTAAAATTTGAAACAGTGCAAGTGAATTTCTACTTGCACATGTGCAACCAGTAAATTTGCTGCCTTTTTTTTTCTTTCTCAATACTCAAAGAACCTGGAATCTGTCATTACACGTGTCAGGCCAAGGTGTATGAGGATCATTAATGATAAGGAAATGTAAATATTTGCACCCCTAAGATTTAAAAGGGACATATAGGCTCCCTAGGTTGAAATCCACGTGGTTTTACGAGCTGTTCCCTCAGTTGTCTTCCAGTGATGTAACTAGGTTATGTATAATACCACCCCTACCTGGGACCGGGGCAAGCAGTGGTTCATTTGCATTTTAAAGGGACAGGCACTGAAACCAGTCGTTCTGAACAGGGCTGTTTTGAGAGGATGAAAAGAGCTGTGATGTTTGATCCTTGGGGTATTTTTGACCGAAGCAAGTCAGACATGTCTTTATGACACCTGGGAACTATTTTAATTTGTGGAAAAGGGGGCAGAATATGTCTCCTTTAAGTCAGGGACCACTGTGCTCCTAGTAAAAAAGGTTATATTAGTCTGGAGCCCTGTTTGGTGATATTATATGTCAGTATTTAGACTCTACTCTGGCCCTGCTTTGTGACACAGGCGTCTCTTTCACCATGAAAAACTAAAAATACAAACTGCTCCTCCCTCTGCTCAGTGAAGTCAGTTCTTTAGTTTTGGATATTACAACTCTCAGAGCAGCTCATGTCATTAGAGTCAGGACAGACAGTTGACATTGGTGGTGTTGCTGCCCAGGAAGTCGCACCCTCAGCTATTTTATCTTGATAATGTCTCATTTGGAACTATTGACTGAATCCTCAAGGATTCCCATTCACCTTGAAACCCGCATTGACTTTTGTCTGGAATCTGTGGGTCTATTGCTCTGTGTAATTTGTCATCTGGGGAGTTTTAATGAGAAGCAGAGAGAGTGCAAGGCGCTCTGAATTAAGTCTGTAAGTTTATTATAGCTCATGTAAGGAGGTTAGTCAAGGCAGCGTGTTTCAGAGAAGACTCCCTGCTGTTGCTTTCATGGGCTCTTAACAAGATTTGTAGTTTTCCCTCTGAAGTACCAAATTTTATGTAATTCCACTCATCCTTTATCAATGAACCATATGCAAAAAAAATATATAGTCATTATACTCTGGCACATGTTGTGATATTGGTCAGGATTTCAGATTCGGTTATTCTTGCATTTCTCTTAGGCTCATGTTCTCTTGGGTTTACATAATCTGATCTATGAGCCAGTGGCGTCTGTATAACACCACAGTCTCTCTGTGACACATTTAACGAATGAAATGATTTCCCCTGCCACCGGGACATTGCCCTTGGCCGTAACGCTTTCTTGATTCATTGTTTAGTTCCAGTATTAAAGACGATGGGACATCACACCTTATGTTTTTTTTCCAGTTTTCCATGTGGCCAAGCAGAAACCAATGATGCTGAAACACGAAGAATCAGAAGCTGCAGTTCCTCTCCTGACCACTAGAGTGAGTCTCCAACAGTGAGTCAGTCTCCATAGACTTCCATGTTAACTCTTTCGCGACCATTGACGAGTAAACTCGTCACAGCCTGCCGAACGTTCACGACCATTGACTTGTTAACTCGTCAAAACCGTTTTTTTTTTTTTACAGATTATGATAATAGACACTCTCAGGTAACCTGTGTGTGAATATGGTATATGGTATTACATATGGGATATGTAAAACTGTTTTAAACTACAATCAAAGCATAATGTTTTTTATAAACTGTGTGATTTTGGTTTTGTTTGCGTAATCGGTCTCCTTGAATGCTGCTCTGGGGACAGCGTGCAGCGTGCTGTATGGCTGTCGGCTACTGTGTTGCGACTTTCTCGCTAAATCTGGCGACTTTCCAAACCCTCTTGGCGACTTTTTTTTTTGACAAAAGCGACTGGCGACAAATCTGGCGACTTTTTCCGGTGCTGTTACAAACGTTTCTGGTTTGGAGATTCGGATCACGTTATCACTGCTGTTTTCACCGTGCAGCGGAGCGGGCGCTGTGAGCCGGCCGCCCCCGCCCCGAAGCACTCAGCGCCGGCCAGTCACACAGGAGTGTCACGGAGCTGCTGCGCTGTGGCCAGAGACCCGCACCGCTGCACTCCACGCTGCCACACCCCCCAGATTTACCTACAAAAATACTTATTTAGTCGTAAAATGATTTGGGAGACATGCCACACTGCAGAGTACCGGTAAAATGAGCCGATTGCCACTTGACACGAAAGTGCATTTTTCTCTGAAACTAGAGCGGGAGCTCCGTGTTTGGAGAAACCAAGCTCTCTTCTTCTCCTTCGTACTCACGAACGAAACGGCGGAAAAACTCGCCGTTTTTTTGAGGAGCATGCTGGAAAGTCATGTCAAAGTGATGTACAGAGTTCGCTTCAACGTGAGATAAAAGGTAAACAAATAGCCAAAAACATGTGGTCCGGAGCGGATGTGCTGAGCAATTAGTGTGGTCGCGAAAGAGTTAAAATGTCAAATTTTACAGCCTGGTCCAAATCTTCTGTCTACAACTAACTTCTTCTGTCATGATGACTGTTTACATCACTCTCCTGTTCACATATTATTGAGGACTAATGCTGTGCATGATTGGGAGTGTGTCCTCGGGGGAGTGTATGCTCATCACAAGCTGGCAATTTTTCTGGTGCCGCTCACTTCACTGGTCATCAGGTAAGGATCATTGGACGGCTGAGAGCTGTTTAGTTTCATTCTTCACCTTGAAACTTGTGAAAAAGAAAAACTGAACTTAATTTAACACTTGAACTGTTTTAAATGTAAAGTGTTTGCAGGTGGAAAACTTAAAAAAAAAAAAACACAGATAAATCAATGCTTATCCAAAAAAACAGTCACAAAAGGAATTTGCAATAAAAATTCCAGTTTGTTAGACAGGAACTGAAGCACAGGTTTGGAATTCAACAGAGCATAATAACACACGTGATGAAAGGCCTCCTAAACTTGAACTGCTTCTGGGTCTATAGGTAAACAAGTCGTTTTCTCAACATTAATAAAAACCGAAACAGGATTTAGTTGCCTCAAAGAACAGCAGTGCACTGAGATAAGCAGCTGAAACACACAAAAGTAAGAACTTTAGGGGGAGTGAAGAGTTGAGGCAGTGTTTCTGTTTGCAGTGTTCAGTTTGCATAAGACTCCACCTGAGGAAAGAGACATGACACATCATGTCAAAGTGTTTTATTAATTCAAAAGCGACGGCACGAGTCACACATGAAGTAAAATACAATATTGAACTTAATATGGAACATTTTTCACTCTTCCACTTGACACTTCTTTTGTATTTTAGACTAACTGCATGATAAACCTGAGGAGTTTATACACAGTGCACTTTTACAGTGTTATTCCTAAGGCGAACCCAATTTCTTTTTAATGTGTTTTTTGTATTGAATTGTAAAAATGCTGCTTCCGATTTCTATCGGTAAAAAATATTGGAAGAGAGAAGCCGTGAAAAAAAGGCCAAGTGTGTCCCAAGGCCAAGTCTTAAAAAATACATCACAGCCAACTTCAACGTAAAAAAACAAAAAAAACAACCAGCCCTGAACCTTCATGTTTATATTAACACTTTTAAATAAAGTAAACACATTATCTTTTGTTCTTCCTGATTAGTTTGAGCAATTTAATTTAACAAAACATTTCAGGAGCCCCATCGCATCACAGTTGTCTTTTAATTCATAACAAATACAAAACAGAGTAAGATCGAAGCTGAACTAGAAGTGCATGATGCAAGTTACTGTTGAACTTGTATTGATCTAACCTGGGGACAGAGTCATTACGAGTGGACAACAGCCAAGAGGACATGGGTCAGAAATGTCCTGAAACCATTACCAGGGTTTGACATGACGTTGACTGAGAGTTTGACGACATGCACTCGGGTTCAAACAAGGGAACTGTGTAGTGAGGACGTCTCACACAACATATGCACATGTCATTATAGTGGGAGGGGCCGAGGCAGATTCCTCCAGCTCCGGTTCAGCCAGTATGCTTAGCCGGACTGTAAAAGGCGGTTATTTTGTAAGGGTGGAGCAGTATTACGGGATGGGAAAACCAAAGAATAGAAAGTCGTGCAAGTCGTCACTCAGTTCTGCTCCACACAAAAACATTCCTGTGTTCTGTAAATACACATAGCTGCATGTGTAGACCTGGCGCTTTTAGAGTAACAATGGGGCTTTGATATTCATCCCACAGAACCAAAATATACAGTAGCTGCTCAAGCATGAATACCTGGATGTAAAGAGATCCATTTACTGTTAAGGCACTTATCCACATACATAAATATAAAGGTTTTTATTAAAGGGTACAGAATAAGTGAACTTTGGAATAAATTGTACAGCCGCAGTTTCATAAACATGTATAAGAAATGATACGGAAAATAGACCTGAATTGAGATTAAACTCTTACATTCAGTTTAGCTTAAGGATAAAAAGCAGAGTAAAGCTAGTCTAACCCCAAAATTGTATGGAGGCAGTTTTTGTGCTTGTTACATTTCTGTTTTTAAAAAACAATGACAATACAAACAAGAAAAACAAAACTACTACATAAAAGGCTACAGAAGTTATAATAGTTTTTATGTCATACAATAATATAACAAGACACTACTTAAATGAAGTTATATTAAGTGCTATAGAAGTAATGTTCATAGGTAGTTTAATGCACTTTGGTTTTAGACACAAGTGAAGAAATGTAGAAAACATAGCATCAACTTCTCCAACATGCTTCATCCTCCTTTCCTTTAACTGTCTTTTATTCTGGGTTGGATTTAAACCCATTCTTCATTTAAATATGACTTTTAATCAATTTTTTTTTATTTATTTATTTTTACAAAAGGCTTCAGTGAGGGCTGTGACCTCATTGTCCTGCAGGGTTTTTTGATAAAACATGTGATCCCTAATTCTCCAGAAGGACCTGTTGTTTCAGGCTGTTGAGAACATCCTGTCGTTTCTGCTCTGTAATATTTGGGACATTGTTTAAGTCTAAGTTTACAGTCACACCTTTCGCTCTAACATACTGTCAAGAAGCCAACCCTGAGCTTTCAGAGAAATAAAAAGGACTGGACCCTTGTTTTTCTTTATCTGAACTTTAGAGGTATGCTTTGCAGATCAATGGTACAATAATCTTATAGATTAGCATTTTTGTCTTTCAAAGAAAATGTTCTTGAGGTCCAACAGGCACAACTGAAATTAAATTCGACATAAGTCCACAAAGACCGTTTGGATGTAAATCTCACATAGCATTCATCACAGAGTTTTTTCAAACTCTGTTCCCATTCACCACCCAGCTGGCAGCTGTTTACTTGGCTATAATAACTTAGGCTAAAGCTGCGTCAGTAATGTTGTCACCCACAGCAAACATGGAGCAAACATAAAGCAGCAGACAAAGTGAGACATTCAGTCCTGGCCCACAAGGTTGTTTCTGAGATAAACTCCAGGTAATACGATTGTGGATCATGAACTAATGTTACTCTCTTTGGAAAACAAAAACAAACATTTAAGTTGTCCAGTTACAACAATAACAGACGACAGACATTCATATGTGAAATGACTCGATATGAAAACATTACAACAGTAAAGGCACTGAACGGGCGTCATTAAAGGCAGTGTAAGATAAAGGCAACAAAAGGTAACAGATGTGTTTGTTTCCCACTTCTTTTAAAGATCAGTGTTAAATTATCACTTCATGGCTTTGTAAACACAACTAAGTCTTTCCCACAGAAAGAAAAAAAACAAAAAAAATCCCTTGATTGTTTCCGCTGAGAGAAAACTGCATTATGGGTACATTCACAGTGAGCTACAGTCTGGCTATTTTCGATTTTTCTATTCTATTTTTTCCCCATCTGTGATTTTTGCCATAGAAAGACTGTATATATTTATTTTTAACAGAAAAACATTGTCAATTTAAACCTTTAAATTGACTAATAACTCCCAACCCACCACACAATATACATGATATCATATTAGCCCACAGGATTCCACACATTATAATCTTACAGGATTAAAATGTGTGGAATTACATTGAATTTTAGTGAACAATGATCCTGGCTATTTTCAGCCATTACACATGTGACAAATTTCCAGAAACATAAATGGTGGAAGTCAGCATTTTCTGTTTCAGGTCCCTGTACCAAATTGGGTTTAGATATGACACTAAATAACTGTGTGTGATGTGTTGTGTTGTCAGATGACTGTGCAAAGAGGAAATGATTGTGAAGTTCAGATGGAGCCAAAGAGAAGTTCCAGTTTTTAATATACTGTGTACTTTAGCTCCATATTATTAAAGGGTAATTTCCGTTTTTTACAATCTGGACCTTGTTTCTAGCATAAAATCCGATCATTTACTCACCCAGATAACTTTGGTGTCATTACAAGTCGTTCCGACGAAATTAGCTCCAGCCGAGAGCCACGTATATCCATATAATGCAAGTCTATAGGGCACCGGAATGCAGCCTCTAAATAACATATTATCGGCCGCGAAACTCGTTCATTTCACCAATATTTTGTTATGATACGCTAGTGCTATTCCCCTCTGAGTCCGGGGTTAGCCGTTATCAACATCCGGGGTCTGTAGGTTGACATCATCCAGGTCAGAGGTTAGTAGATCTGACCTGGATGATGTCATCTCCAGCCGCTGCCCGACTAATTCTGACAATGATCATTCCGCTTCGGCATTCAGGTCCATTTTTAGCGCAACTAGCCGGCTTTAGTAAGTCCAGTAGCAACTTTCAGGTAAACAAGCCGTACGGCACTCAGAGATGACGTCATCCAGGTCAGAGGTTAGTAGTACATAGGTCAACCTACAGACCCCGGATGTTGATAACAGCTAACCCCGGACTCAGAGGGGAATAGCACTAGCGTGTCATAACAAAATATTGGTGAAATGAACGAGTTTCGCGGCAGATAATGTGTTACTTAGAAGCTGCATTCCGTAGACTTGCATTATATAGATATACGCGGCTCTCGGCTGGATCTAATTTCATCGGATCAACTCGTAATGACACTTAAGTTATCTGGCTGAGTAAATGATCGTATTTTATGCTAGAAAAAAGGTCCAGATTGTAAAAAACAGAAATTTCCCTTTAACTGCTGCTCCCACTGTAGCATCATAAAGGCACATAGACGGTAAGTGACTTGGATTATGTGAGATGTACACTGTATACATGTAAACATAGATATTTGGACAGATTATCTCCTTAGCATTTGGTGTCACAGTCTCCGTTGGGTGTGGAGCGGCGTTGGACGTAGTGGACGGCATCTTCGATGGTGTAGAACACAACGTTGTTCTCCGCTCCATCACCTCCTTTGGTATCGGGGTAGTACTCCCCTCGTTCCAGAGTGTCCAGTACTGAGGTATTACACTGGGCCAGGACAACCTTGACCCCAAATTCTCCGTAATCTTTGCGGACTTCCTTCAGAGCGTTCACTCCAGCAGTATCTAGAAACAAGATGGCGCTGCAGTCTATCACTATGCTGTGTAAGCTACGGGCCTGGGGCTTCTCATCAAGCATCAAGGTCACAGTCGCTGTAGCTTCCTCCTTCTCTGACTTCATATTTGGATCTCCTGCAACCTCCTCCTGCTGTTTTCTCATCTTCTTCTCGAACTTCAAGCGCCGTGTCTTCTCCCTCACAGGGTCGAGCCCCACTCGCTTGTAGAGAGACTTTTTGAACAAGCTCTGGTTGGCGTAGTAGATGGGAGCCTCGTATCTGAAAACAGCCACTCCTGGTTGCGTCTGAAGGCCGCGGTAAGACGACAGGTCCTCGTAACGTTCTCTGGTGGAAGCCCGGCCCAGCTCCAGGACTTGAACCTGCTGGGTTCGGCCCAGGACGCAGAAGGCCGACACCAAAACCCCAACGAGGAGACCCAGCTCCGTGTTGACCAGCGACGAGGTCAGCATGGTGACCAGCCAAATGGAGGCGTCGACGCGGTTGGCACGCCACATGCGGGGGATGTCGGTGAACTTTCGCAGAGCCCCACGGAGGTTGACCACGATGATGACAGCCAGCACACACCTGGGCAGACAAAAAAAAAGGGCAAAGGTTAAGAGATGTGTTCAAGGAATACAGCAACCAATCACAACTCTGAAGAATGGACGTTGTTTTAGGGCATTTTGAAGAGTGAAACCTCGATCTTTTACAATTCAGGTTTTTGATAAACACTTTCGATATGATCAGTGGAGCTGTGAGCGCGTCTGCAACTATCTTTTACTTTAGAAGCAAATCTTCTTAAAAAAAAAACAAAAAAAAAAAACTAATCATGACCCTGAGTCACAATCATCAGCCAGTGATCAATTCTCACATCTCTCAGTTATCTTTCTTGTTAGCAATTAACTCCCTTGTTTTATTAATTCCTATCTCTGCTCCTCATTATCCAACAAGCAAGTCTTGTGATATTAGAATGGACTGAAATGTTGTTGCCCAAATACATTTGAGCGAGCGCAGCCTCTGCAGAGTCAGCACCAACCCTGAACTACAACCACAGGTTATCAGTATTTGTACAAGTTAACCTTTGACAAAAAGAAAGATAGACGCCACAAGCAAATGTTTAAGTGCTCTTATGAACCAGAACAAACTGGAACAGTGGAACGACAGAAACACATTTTATGCCTAAAGCAGGTTTTACTCCAAATAAGATTCAATTTCTTGCAATTTTAAAGATTTTTTAAGCTCCTTTTATCACCAAATACATTTTTAGCCAAAAGAATATGTGTTCACGTCATTTTCACATATACATGACATATATTTCACATATATTCATAGAAATATATAGTATATGTATTTTTGTAAAACTGTGTTAACATGGACACAGACATTAATGTTGGCTCTGGGCCGAACTGAATAGGTCTCGGTTACATGTGGCTGGTGATGTATGCTCTGTAATGATGATTCTCCTCAAGATGATGTGTCTGACTGTTCAAGAGTGAAATTGCTGGGGTGAGTTAAGCAGCCATGACGGCTCTGACAGGCTTTTGGAGAAGGAGGTGCTATTTTTAGGAAACAGTTACAGCTCACGGCTCTAAGACATTCAGAGTTTCCTTTTTCTTCAGACAAGACTATTAAATTTACAACTGTAGCAACAACAAGTGCAAATGTCAGTGATGTAAAAAAGAAAAAAAATTGTGTGATAAGGATGAGCAGGATGTCATTCAAGCAGAGTTAATTAGTAAAATGTCTACTCCTACTTAGGAGATTCATTTGCAAGTGGAATAATTGAGGAGGACCCTTAAATCGACAACTAATTAAGAGTTTGTATGCTCACTTCTGAAGGGAGTAGAAGAGCGGCGCGATGACGAGAAGCACCAGCAGCAGGACCAGAGCGCTGACCAGCCCCGACACTTGAGTCTGACAACCGGTGGACTCCTTGACGAGGGTCTTGGTCAGAGCGGCGCTGGTGGTGAAGCAGCGGAAAAACGAGGGCAGGATGTTGCAGAAGCCGATGGCGTACATCTCCTGGTTGGCGTCCACCGTGTAGCCGTGCTTCTTGGCGAACATTTCCGACAGCGAGACGGTGATGGCGAACCCCACGATGGCGATGGAGAAGGCGTCGACGGCCACGTTGGGAATCAGAGACCAGAGGGGCAGCTGCGGCGGGAGGAAGCCTGTGGGGATGTCGCCGGCCACATCAGACCCGTACTCTGTGGTGAAGTGGCCGAAGTGAGAGGCCACCGTCGCAATGATCACCACAAAGAGCTCAAAGGGGATTGGGGCCTGGGTAAGAAAGAGAAAAATGGCAAACAAGACTAAGAAGCTGTGTTTCATCACAGGTAGATAGGAGTAGGCAAGGCAAGGTCATTTTGATTTTCAAACAGTTTGTCTCAAAGGGCTTTACACAGCATCATGACAACATGCAAACCTCAGGGTGAGCAACAGTAGCAACAGAGTAGTAATTCTCATAGTACAGGGCAGAAATTGAGTGTTAATCCGAGGTCATTAAAGATGGAGTTTGGCCTAAGGGTGCCATTACATCAACATCAATCAAAATGGTTTTCCCCATATGTTGACAGATTAAGGACATCTGTTTGTGGTCTGCCCCTAAGCCCAGCTACACTTTGACCTACAACCACTGGCATACTAACATTTCTGTCACTATCAAAGTGGAGCTGGGCCAGAACAAGTCAACTAGTGATTTGAAATATCCTAAAGTGTCTTGAGATAATGTATACTGTACCATGATTTCGTACAAAACAAATATCTTTTTTTTTTAAGTATTTTTGGGGCTTTTTTGCCTTTACTTGATAGCACATAGTGAGATAGACAGGAAAGGGGGAGGCAGAGAGAGGGGGAATGACATGCAGGAAAGGTCTGCCCGACGCGTGATTCAAACCGGGGACGCCTGCGTTGAGGACTGTAGCCTCTACATGGGGCGGCCGCTGATGATATCTTGAATTGAAAGTGTTGTAAAGGTGAGTAACCATGTAATTGAGCCATCTGACATTACCATCTTATTGTATTACAGTGGTCAGACAGTATACATCCTGTGTTGTAATGCAATAGGTTTCTGACTTTGCAATTGGTTCATTGTAGTTTTTCGACCAAAAAAAAGTCATGTATACCAGATCTAGATGATTATAACTGTTCTATCAAAATGAACTAATCTGCAGTTAATCTTTACCGGTAGTTTGGCTTTAAAGCGATCATTCAGCTCCTTTGTTGGTATCAGTACCAGCAAACACACCACACTGGTCACCAGGTCACAAATGTTGGTGTTCCCCAGGTTGGTGAAGAGGCTGTACCAGGTCTGGAAGAGGGTGAACCAGCCCTGAGGCCGGGGGATCTTCAGACCCAGAAGGTACTTGAACTGGGAGGTGAGGATGGTCAGGGAGGCTCCTGTAGCGAAGCCACTGAGGAGGGAGTCGGAGAGGTAGACGGAGACGAAGCCAACCTGGAAAATGCCCATGAGCACCTGAGAGAACAGGATAAACAGGATTAAAATAGGCACCTGAAGAACTACAGAAGCATTTACTGACATTAGCATGTGATCATTTCTCTCTGTCTAGTCCATGAGATCCTGCCCCTGCTTACTCACCTGGTAAACCCCAGCAGTAAAGGTAACCGTGGCTCCCACTGTGATCGCATAGCAGCTTCTGTCGCAGGCCACCCCGACGCTGCCATTCCCCTGGGCAGCCAGCAGGACGGCGCTGGCGTTACCGCCGCCGGTGATGCTGCTCTCTGTGAGGTAACCTGCCAACGCCAACTCCCTGTCCACAACCTGCCCCACCAGTAAACACAGCACCCCAAAGATCCCCACCGAGATGTGTCTAGAGGTGCCCAAGAGGGCGTAGATGATGGAGGAGAAGAAAGAAGTATAGAGACCATATATAGGGTCCTGACTGGCCAATAAGGAGTAAGCTATGGACTGGGGGACCAATAGGATTCCAACAATCAGTCCTGACATGCAGTCGCCCAAAATCCAGTCCCTGAGCTTGTAGCGTGGCAGCCATTGCACAATGGGGAAGAAGCCCAGTACTTTGGATTTGGCTTTCTCTGGTGTACATGAGCAGTGTTTCTTCAGTCGGCGTATCGCGGCCGTTCGACAGCTCTTCTCCTCCTCTTTCTGCACTCTCTCCAGAATGAGCGGCTGCTGTTGGTCGCTCTCCACGCCATCCTCTGCTGCTGCACAGCAGTCATCGCCATGAGTCATGATCGAGCACCTGATGTGGATTTTTTTTTAAAAAGAAAGAAAGATGTTCAGTTTCAGTTTACTCAGGTGTGTAACCAACATTATCTCCGACCACAACAGATTTGAACCTTATCAGTAGAAAAATGCCTCCCCTCGCTTTAGCAGTGACCACATAACACTTTAGAAGCAGGGTGGAGTGGAGGTGGAGGGCGAGGGGTGAACTGCTATCAAATGTCGGGTCAGTTCCTGTGGGCCTGGCTGCATATTTCTGACAATTTGCTGAGGCAGAGACATATTTCTTCTGCTTCGTGTTACACCACAATACAGATACAGACACTTCCCCCTTGTTCACACACAGTTCGTCTTACACCGTCAGTGAAAACATAAGCCCGTACTAGAACCTACCACACTGTGGTGTGTGTACATTACTCCCCCTGTACAGCTTTGATCAGTTAAGTCATTATGTAACAGGCTTGAGCTACTTAGTGAAGGGACCTTTACTGATACTGATTTTATTATAGCCTTATTTAGTTCCCATTCATTATGGTATTTCTGTTGTTTTGCATTTAATTATTTTAACAAGTCGAACATCTGCTGAAGTGTAGGTTAAAGTTTGGCATATGTTTAAACAGACTTGGGGAAACTGGAGGCTCATTTGGTTTCATAACATAAAAACTTTGAAACAAAACTTAAACCTTCAAACCCAAGTGAGATCAGACTGGACTTATTTTTCTGTGTAAAATCTCCTATTAACTGTAGGCGTTCAAGAGCTATGACTCTACATCACCATATCACCATGATACTCTTGTAAAGGTATGCACGGTACTTGAAGCTTTGTCACCATTATAACGTTAACAGCCACACAATAACATCAACCTGGTGTAGTTTCCCAAGAGGAGGGATGTGTAGTGGCGTTAATGGGATTAATGCACACGTCCCCGGGCTATTTAAATGCTGCCAGTCAATACTGGGAAGCAGAGCAGCGTCACTTTATGAGCTGAGGTGCGATATAAATAAAACCCCAGCGACAGTAAATGCCCATATTTACAACAGCTGACATTAATGAACTTAATGTGCCCAGTTTAATGAGCCGAGTCGGGCCTGGAGCTGCCACCGCTGCGGCAGCGCAGATATGAATGAGTACCATTGTAAACAAAGTTGTCAACGTGGACACACCGGTTTTAAACTTTTTAGCAAAACTGAAACAACACAACGTGACAGTTTGTTACTGCTCCGACAGAGACAACATGTCGTACTGAATGTGTAAAACATACTGACCTGAGCTCGAGCCAGCCGCTTTTACCAAGTTAATGTGAAGCTGTGTTCATAGTTCCGACTTTCATTCCGCCTCAAATTCATTTTACACTAGTTGGCAGCGCCGTGCGTGATGACGTTTTATGGAGCGCGTGGTGAACGTCACATGACCCGCGGAGTCAAAGATAGTGTGTGACTTAAGAGGAGTCACTTTGGAGGTAAAAAGACACCTCGCCCAATAATAATGAGATAGTAATACTGACGTGACATGTTCTTTATGTGAACTGCATTCTGAAACCGTCTCTTATTCGTTTTGGTCTTGTGAATTTACACATTAACTTTGGAAAGATATGAACTCCTTTATACTTTTTATTTGTGATCAAAATTTTATTTTTAGGAAAAAATATAAACTTACAAAAAGAGAAGAAGAAGAAAATACGAATACTATATATGCACATACTACAAAAATACAGCTCTGGAGGATACATACATACATACATACATACATACATACATACATACATACATACACATACATACATACATACATAAAGAGTTTCTTTGCTGCTGTAAGACCAGCTATAACTATGCTTGTTTTTTGTTGAATGTCAAACGAAGGCCTAGTCTTGATAAAATCATTCAAAATGAGTGCAGCAAGCAAGTTAGAAAGGTTAAAGGCAACCACCTTCCAAAATCTGGCTACTGCGGCACACTCTCAGAACATATGGATATAACTGCCAATCACTTTTAAAGAGCAAAAAGTACATAAATGATCGCTAATTACCTTAGCTTACCTTAGCTTACCTTAGCTTCACTCCTCTATACTTAACTTTGTCTTCTTTGACTTCATTCTTTACTTCAGAAATGTTATATTTGGCTGTTATGATCACAGAAATAAAGACAATAATGCATTTTCCCAATGAAGTGACTAATATGTCTATTTGAAATGTATACATTTTGTAAGTTATGTTTATTGTATTTTTTGTAGCTGTTGCATTATTGACAACTAATAGGGATCGAATAATGTCCTCCAGCTATATGATTGGATACTTCTCTTTAAATAAGTTAATGTGTCATGCTGATGTTGGTTATGAGATACACAAAAGTAGTGAGTGCTCTCTTAGCTGTACTTCTCTCTGAACACACCCTTAATTGTCACTCAGCACACGTAAAACCATCTGCATAGTTGTGAAAAAGTTTATTTTGTTATACAGTATGACTCTGTTATTACATTTTTGTCTCATATTTCTCAGAAAGGGTGTGCAGGTGACTGATAGGAGGTTCATCACCAGAGAGAGGAGGGAAACGAAACATTATGAGCTCTGGGAAACACAGTAAGTAAGTGTAATAGTATGTTTGTACAATGACATAACCACCAATATTGAATCACACTATATATAAAACATACACCTCAGGGGGCATCAGAAAGGGAGGTGAGTCTACACTCACAGTTTTGCTGATGTCCTATATGATCATAGCTGAATAATGAATACGTTTTAATGACAACACTAAGTTAAGTATGTATTGCAAATATTTTATAGAAAGAAAGAACAGAAAAGGTAAAAAGTTATTGAGGAAAATGGACAAATGATTATTTTTACATTTTCAAACCTTATTTCAACGTGTGTACAAGTAAAATAATGGTATCAATTTAAAAGATATAAATAAAATGGGACCACTCAGTCTTAATTAACAACAAAGCTTGAAAAGTATTTAAATGTTGTCCAAACATTTATGCATGGAATATAATCATGTTGCAATTTAATGTTTGCATAAGGCTGGAGATCAGAAGACCTTTATTCTGAAAAGACATACTTCAGATCAAGTGTCACTAATGTCTCCTGATGTGGACACAAGCACATTGGCCTATTGTCTAAAAACTTTAATAAGGTGAGTCGACATTTTTGCAGTAAAGTATGTAAGTTTGGGAAAAGTTGATTTTGAACCTCTAAAAGTCATCAAAGAAATACAAGTCTAATCTCTCAAGTTTATATGATGAACCATGGTTAAAATATCAAACACAAATCTAAAGATCTCACATGAAAGCTGGTTGACGTTATAAATTCAGGTCACGGTTTTGATTCTATGAAAATTAAGTCATTTACATTGAAACTCTTTGATTTTAACCCCTTTCATCTCCTCCACTTTGCAAATTGTTCAATTTAGATCACTGCGTTTTGACTAATAGTGTGTGCAACTAAAACTACATCCCTATTAAAAATGCTTGATCTGGTGCTGCTAATAAGCAATTTTGAGTGGAGGTGTCTGCCAAAATACGAGTGGCTGATGAAAGGCTAATGAACAGAATATTTCAGTTCAACAGGCTCTCTGTGTTTTAATTCCCATGGAGAGCCCTCGAGTGCCTTATAGTGAGTACAGAGACAGGAATCCCAGGTTGTGTCAATAAACATGGGAAGGTATCGTAATCCCAGCGTTGTAATTGGATGCGGGCTTATGTTCACACATGACCATTTAAAACCATCCTGGTAATCCCTTTTCTTTTCTCAGGCGCCTGCAGACTTGGTTAGTAGGACAGAGGGATTATACACTTTACTGGAGACAATACAAGAACTCACACAGGTAGGAGGGCTTCTTTTAATTTATGGGACATTCACATTGACTGTGCTTTATTATATCATCACATCATAACATATTATATAACATGAATACCTTGTGATTGTTGTAGCTTTATTGATGAATCTCCATGTGATGAACATTGGGCATTATTACATAACGGTGTATTGAGAGCCACAAGGGATAATTATAGGAAAGTATGAGATAACTAATATTTACTGAAGGGAATAACCAGAGATAGTTTTGATCAGGACATATTGAGTCACACACATGGACACAGAGAATTATCCTCTGACTCTGCAGCTCTGCCTAGCTTCTTCAGCCTCTTTTAGTTTGTTCTTTTGGTTTCACAGCACATGTACTAGGATTCAGTGTGAGTGCTCTCATCAGCACCGTTTCCAGCTGCAGCAGGCAGCTGTTTTTTGTTTGTTTTTTACAGGTGACCAGAAACCCACTGTTACATCACTGCTACAGTACCTACTCAACAAAGTTAGCAGCTAGCTCATGAAGACAGTGAAACCTTTAGACCAGGGGTGTCAAACATGCGGCCCGTGGGCCAAAACCGGCAGTAGGTCCAATCCGGCCCTCAGGATGAATTTGCCAAGCGTGAAAATTACACAGAAGACAGAAGAGGCATAATCTTGTTGAAATTGCCCTTTTTTTCATCAAGAAATTTTAGGTTGTTCATAATATGTTTTATAAAAGCATAGTTCATTAACTGTAAACATCTTAAAGGGACAACGAGGAGTTTTTGAAAGCGAAGTGTTTTCACACTACATTTCCCATGAGCCTCCACGCACACTGTGAAATTCTTGGACCGGCGCAAGACGGACCAAAGAGAAAACATTTGCCAAGAATGTTTTCATTGATCAAGAACGAAAGTCGGAGGTTTGAAGACGATCAGATACTGACGTAATTCCGACCATAAACGGCGATTCGTTGGCGTTATTCCCATGACCCGCCGGGCAGCGTCCACCACTAATAATAATAAGACCAAACCATATATTTATCTAAAATTGACCCATTAATAACTGGGTAACGTAGATTCATCCACATTAATATGAGACTTTTTTTATAACCAAATACAAACTCCTCCTCGTCCCTTTAATAATGTACTAAAATAAAGGGGAAAATTCAAAGTTCTTTTTATTTATAGGTTATCATGCTATTATTTTACTGGTCCGACCCAGATCAAATTGAGATCATATTGCGCTGTATGTGTCCCCTGAAGTAAAATGAGTTTGACACCCCTTGATTTATACAGTCGTCCATAATTAACTACAATTCCAAATGGGAGTTTTTTTTCTTGTGGATCATTGTAGGTTAAGTGACTTGCAAAGTAATTAATAATCAATTGTTGGATGAAAGAAGATATTTTGTGGGCACTCTCCATAACCTCTTTCTCACTTTTTAATTTGACCTGCTACTGTAACATCCAGCCCAGAACTTTTCTACCATCTGTTTTAAACTGTCATGTCTATAAATGTTTTTTCAGCAGCAGCCATGGTGGATGCAGCAGCAGCGGAGAAGTTCCTGGACGCTAACCCAGAATTCGCCAAGCAGTACTATGACGTCTTCATGCGACCTAAGGTCATTTCCAACCTGCTGGATGGCAACCGTAAGGTGGCGTTGGACGTCTCCCAGTTTCACGAGCTGTCGACGGTGGAGGAGAGTGAAGTCATGTTCGACTTGGTGCGCGACATCCAGGACAACCTGCAGATGGAGAAGTCCATCTTCAACCTCATGAGACACCTCAGCTTCATGATGAGGGCCGACCGCATGAGTCTCTTCATGTACCGGCAGAGGAACGGCGTGGCCGAGCTGGCAACAAGGTCACTGCACATTTGTTTTTCCCGTGTGAGGATGAAGTGCACACATTCCTCCAGCTGCTCCATGAAAGGAGAAAATCAAAACGTATTCTTCTCTCATACTATTTCAAAGTTACACTGCTTCCTCTTCATGTTTGCATTTCGTCCACCTCGCTGTTACCTGGTAAGGGAACGTTTCTGTAACGTTGCCAGGTTTGAGCACATTGCCTACGTTTCCAGGCTAATCTTCAGGGGAGCATATTTAATGAACACAGATGTTGTTTTTCAGAAGCACACTGCCTCACATTCATACAGTTCCAGTTCATTTAAATCACAGACTGTTCATTGAGTATCCCAGATTTGTACCCTTTCTATTTATGCAATTACACATTTTCATGCCCATGAAAGGAGCTTGCTACAAAAACACCTGTTGAATGGAGTTGCCTTGCTTACGGGCGCATTGTTTAGTGCTGAGAAACATTTACATTCCCTCTCTGTGGTGATTGAGTTTTGTCTGAAAGGCGGATTAACTGTTTTTAACTGTTTTACTTGAGATTGTGTGAAAAAACACATTATAATTTTATCATCCTTCTTTTTTCTATTGTCCTCTCCTTTCTTTACCCGCAGGTTATTCAACGTCCATAAAGATGCGGCGTTCGACGACTGTCTGGTGCAGCCTGACAGTGAGATTGTGTACCCGTTGGACATGGGCATCGTCGGCCATGTGGCTTCCACCAAGAAGATGGTCAATATCCCTGTTGCATCTGAGGTAGGCACCGCACACATGGCGTTCAAGGTTCATCAGTCAATGTGGCCGTGAAAACTACATCTGATACTGGTGTGAGCATCGGTACCATGGTGCTATTTCAAATATCCATTACAAAAAGACCTCTTTTGTATCCATTTAATTGATATATAACCTAGCTGTATGTAAACTGGTGGCAAACTTCTTCCTCTCAGTTACTTTAAATTAGCTTGAAATAAATACTTCCACAATAAAATCAAGAAAAACACAGTTTATTACCCAGTCTAGAAGAAACATAACTTCAGCATAAAATGTATTCTATTAACTACTTACTATTAACTCGTGACTCTATTACATCTTTATTTCTACAGCTAGCATGCTAACCAGATAGCCCTGACCAATCTTGTCACTTTCAAATAGTTGATAACCGTGTAGAATCTTCCTTGAAGACGTACTGTAGCACCACATAGAGGACGTATTATAACCTTTTGTAATATAAAGACAAAGATGGCTGAAGCTACAACCACCATCACCTGCTCCCAGCTAGAAACCACGCTCAGTGGCAAAGAACAAATCTGGACAGTAGGACTCCACTGTTATTTGTGTGAGACATAAGACATAAGGCATACAGTAAGACTCTTTATTGATCCCACATGTGGGAAATTCTCTTGTAACAGTAGCAAAGAGTACAGGATGCGTAAATAAATAAGGAATAAAATAAAGGATTTACTATGTACAAGAATATAAATATATATAAAATAAACAAAGATATGTGGGCTACTGTTATGTACAAGTAGAAATATATTATTTATACATGTTGTTTGGTCAAAGATATTGCAGTGTGGGTGGTCATGGAGAACTAGTAAGAGTATGGTTTGTATGAGTGAACAAGGTAAAAATAAATAAAAAAGAATAAATTATGCAGAAAAAATATAAAATTCAAACCAACTTAAAGTGTGAGTATATTTTTAATATGAAAAACTTAGTGGGAGTGAATCCCTGTCCCCTTGCTCTGGAGCTTTCGCTGGTGTGCGGACTTTTCCTTTTTCATCAGTGAATCCCGGTCACCCTGCATGTTATGACAACGATAACTTTTTTTTATAAAGCACAACTCTTGCATGAAATATAACACAAAGTTCATTAAACAGGAGTCATGTGCTACTTTTAAACTACAACATAGAGAATTGAAACCTGTTGAGTCAAAATCAATCCAGTACAGATCAGAAGTTTTTAAAGAAAGAAATAATCAGTTTGTGGATCTAACTCATCTCTAAAAATAATTTCTATTTAAAATCGGCCTATTTCTCTAAGCAATTGAATCTCTCACTGCTGTAGTGTCACCATCTGTCCACTGTTGCTCAGCCCGTGTTTGACCACCAGAGGGCGACATGTCACCACAGTGTCAGAGCTGCTGCTAATTCCCTTCAACCAAAGCCAGTTCAATCTCATTACAGCCAATACCTTTGACATTTGAAAATGGCTGGCAAGCTTATTCCCATGTACACTTACAAGTTTGTCATGTTGCTACAGAGCCATCACCTTCTCCCCCACCCCCCACCCCCCACTCGCCTTCCTTTACCAACAACTGTTATTGTGACATTTACACTCAGTACGGCGGCAGCCCACTCCACATAACTGAAGGATCACAAGCCCCCCCTCCCCTCCTCCTCTTTATCACTTCAGTCACATCTTTTCATGGGAGATTAGAAAGCTCGGCTGCCGATGTACTAACGAAACAGAGCCGTTTTGATTGCTCCTGTTTGGTTTTTATCTGTTGGTTCTGCTGCCAGGCTGGCCTGGTGTGCCTTCGCTGTGAGCCGTACTGTTCAAACCTTCGTCCGTCACGCCGCAGTCTCACACAAATACATGAAAGCTCAACGGGAAATGTGGCAACTGGAACGATATCAAAGCCTCCAAGCCTCAGTCCCCTCAGTCAGAGCAGAGGAACAGCTAATGTTTCCATATAATTGGTTGACTTTATGATGCTAATGCACTGAGGATGGTCTTTCAGAGTTGTGCAGAGACCGGGAATCACTGTCTCTCCCTCTCTTTCTGTGTGTGTGCGTGCTCTATTTCCATCCCAGTCCAATCCAGTGCAGGCCGGTCATCCAGTCAGGATTCTTGTAGGTATAAAGTAGGGATTATGTTTCACTGGGATTATGTAGTGAGCAACAGCTGGCCTCATTTCTCCTACTTCACCCATCCGTTCCTCCTTCAAAGTGAATTTAATAATCACACAACTATACGCAGCGTCGCGATGGCTCCGACTGTTGTTCGAGGTGTGGTCCCATGTGGACGTGTGCGTGTGAGGAAGGTGCAGAGCCCAGGATGCTGCAGATGAAGCCGGTTAATCTGTCCTGAATTAGAGCGATCCCAGATTACTCCCAGAGGTCAGGCAGGCCCTGAGCCATTTTCACAGACTCAGCACAATAACACACCTTTAATCTATCCTGTTACGCCGTTGTTTCACTTTATTTATTTATTTATTTCTCACTGGGGCGGAGCAGAAACACCCTGGAATCCCCTTAACGAGTTAATGTGTAATAATCCTAGATGCTATATTATCCAGGGAGGACTGTATTAAATTATTTGCACATTTATAATGTAATCTCCGTTTCTGACACTGCCCTACAATGACAAATACTACAGGTCTAGCAGCGGCTGTATTTTGATATATATATGAGGTCATTTGACTTTTTCCCAGCTGGAAATGTTAAATAATAAAGAGCAGCACAGATGAATTATGTGTACACTATAAATATATCATTTCTTCTTTTTTTTTCTTTTCTTCAAAATGCAAGGTGTGCTTCTAAAGTGTCGAGCCGCTGTGTAAAGGTCAATGCTAAGGTTCAGCTGAGGATAACAAGCAGGATGAAGACCTCTCTCTGGGCTTTAGGGGGTCAAAGGTCACCCAATAATAAGCTGTCAAACTGCCCAGATCTTTGGAACAGGTTTGTTTGTAAGCTCTTTCTATACAGAGCTGATCCAGGATCAACCCGGGCCCCCTCATAGTGATTTTCTCTTACGTGACCTACACTACCACACTTCACATTAACGCCTTTCCGCAGAGAAAAAAACACCACTTCATACCTAATGATATTATGAGTCTGAGAGCAGCTAAAATCCCATTGCTGATGTGAAAAGACAACAATGGCAGAGGGTCAACTCTTCATGGGAAAATATACTTTTTACTGTCTCAACTCAACTCGACTTTATTTATAAAGCACTTTAAAAAGAGCCACAACTGGAACAAAGGGTGACCCTTTAATTTACAGGCCACTCATTATGTGATAATGTCAAGAAATAGCCAAGAAACAACAATTGCGTCATAATATCTAGAAATAGCCAAGAAATAACAGTCAATTTCATAGTAATGTCGAGAAATTTTGCCAAGTAATAACAATTGATTGCGTAGAAATAGCCCAGAAACATCAGTCAATTGCAAGGACTCGGTGGAGAAAAATTCTGGCCTTTCCCAAAAAATTCAAAGCATGAAAAGCATGTGTAATCTTTTGCTTTAATGAAAAACATGACATTACTATGAAGTTGACTGTTATTTCTAGGTTATTTCTTTACATTACTACACAATTACTTGTTATTTCTTGACTATTTCTTGACATTAGACTGTAATTAACGGCCTGTAAAGGGTTACCAAACAAAGTGCTGTAATACTGTAGAAAGTGAGACATTATACATAAAAACATTCAAATAAAATAAAAAAAGAACAATGTTAAAACAATACAAACACTTAAACACTAAAACAAGAGCAGCATCTTATACTGGGTTGAAAGCCAAGGGATAAAAATTGGTTTTAAGACGAGTGGAGGGGGCTTGTCTGATGTGCAGTGGGAGGTCGTTCCATAGTTTGAGACCGTCTAACATCCGTCTCTGTCTAACATTTTATCTTAAACACAAGGACATAAAACCCACAAAACCTCTTTTTTTATATACTCACTCAGGGTACAGTATGTATCAGTAGCTGGTTATAAGAGGAAGGTTTTACTGTAGATGCTGTTCAGGGTTTTCTACTTTGCATGTCACAGCAGCAGCATTAAAATCTCCGAGGTTGGAGATAATGTTTTTCTCCTGTGGGTGAGCGTTAGGTTTGTGGAAAAAGGCAGATACATAAAATAGTAGAGTGATAATACCTTTCCCTCCTGTGCTGCTCTTAATCATGCAGTCTATATAAAAGCCTATAAATTGTGTTCCTCTCTCAGCCTGCATCGACTTTCTGACTCCTGACCTGCACCTCAAGTGTATGTTTCTTTCTATTTTTAACATAACCCAAACAAAGAGATGGGTACATCTGAAGAAAAACCTTGCTTTACCTAAATCAAGGCTGTCACCGATCCCGGTCCCCCATGGGGCGGGGAGAGCTCTCTGCAAGTTTTTGTTCCTCCTTGGCAGCTAATGAGCCGCTCTTCCTCTGCCCCCCCCCCCCCCAGAGGAACACAATTGATGACCCCTGCTGTACAGGAGGAGCAGTAGGTGGAGTGCAGCAGAGAGGGCCGTGAGCGTGTGGATAGATAATGGAGAGCCTTTTGCTTGCAGCATTTATGGAGAGAAGTGGTGTGTTCATCAGAGGTCGTGAGGGGCGCGGGGACAAAGAGCCTGGAAATTAAGTCCAATTAACTCCTCTCTCCGTCTCTTCTCCCCTCACAGAGCCCTCACTACAGCGAGTTTGTGGACGAGCTGACAGAGTATCGGACCAAGAGCGTCCTCGCCATCCCCATCATGAACGGCAAAGATATGGTGGCTGTGATGATGGCACTCAACAAGTTGGACGGGCCAAGCTTCACCACCAAGGATGAGGAGGTAACATCTAACGCTGTCGTCTTCAGTGGCGTGTTCAGGGAGGGGCCGTCCTGAAATCTGATATAGTATGCCCAGTCAGAGGCATATACATTGTTTTATATTGGCTTTTTTCAAGTAATTTTTTTTCCAAGAATACATTTGAGGTTTTCTATCACAATTGTGTTTTGCCACTCCTGTATTTTGACTAGTAGGTCTAGTTTTTCTTTAGGGCTGCCCCCAAATAGTCGACCAAAAAGTCATTAGTCGACAAAAATTTCATTGGTCAATTGGTCGTAGAAAAAAGAAAAAACATTTGGAGCCCTGTCTTGTCAAAATTAAGTCAAAATCAATATGACTGAACTGTATAAAGAAAGGCTATAGGGCTTTTATTTTGAAGGGCCAGATACAGGCTGTCAGTTTTTTGTTGTTGTTGTTGTTCTTTTACACAGCACGGTAGATCCCCCCCCTTTTTTTCTTTTTTTTTTTTTGGTCAAAAGCGACTTTTTCCGATGTTGTTACAGACGTTTCTGGTTTGGAGACTCCGACGTGAAAGCACGTATCACTGCTGTTTTCAACGATTAGCGGGTGCTGCCATGAGCCCGTCCCCGTCCCTAAGCACTCACCCGCGGTCAGTCTCACAGAAGGGTCACTGAGCAGATCCATAGATCCATGAGCAGTTGACTAACTGCCCTAAATGACGATTATTGGTCGATCAAGAAAATCTTTGGTCGGGGGCAGCCCTATTTTTCTTGCAGTGTTAGTAATTGAAGTAGTTATGGTTTTGCAGACAAAACTGGGTCGGGCCAAAACCTATGTGGGTGTGTGTTTGCGTGTGCACATGCATACATGAGTACGAAATGTGTGCTTGCAGGCACTCATGCTCACGCTTCATGCCCCCCCACCATACTGTAAGTCAGTGCCCCTCTTGAGCCACCCATATCAAAAATGTCTGGATACGCCCCTGGTCGTCTTAAGTATACATGAACTTATATATTCACTTCTATAGAGCCATTTTTCACTATGAGTCTTAAAAAAGCTTTAAAAACAGGAAACAAGAGCAGGAAGAAACTCATCTCCCTTTTAGTTTTCACAAATGTTCCCTTTACCTACTGTTTTATGTCACTTCTCAAAACTTTTCTTTTTTTGTATCATTAACTGGCTCCCTGACCAGACAGTGATATGACATAATAAAACTCAGTCTGCTAAACTTTACAATAATTGTTGACGATGCAGTGGAATAAAAGCCACATAAAACCGTTCACCACAGGAGCAGCTTCCAGTCTGCAGAGTCAGTTTTGTCCCTGTGTTCATGCAGCTCATCTGCTGCGTTGTTCTGCCTCTTCAGTGGTAGATAGACTGTGCACGTCTTAAATGAGAGATGTTTTGAAGTTGTAAATCATCAGCTTTTGACAGTATCGACTATGTGCTGTTTTTTTTTTTGTTTTTAGATCCTAAACAAGTACCTGAACTTTGCCAACCTGATCCTGAGAGTATTCCACCTGAGCTACCTGCACAACTGTGAGACCAGGAGGGGACAGGTGAGGTCGCAGCGAAGGAAGACAAAGATAAAGCGACGTATCTAGTGAAATTGAGTAAATTAGTAAAAGCACATACAGTTGCACGAATAATATGTTGTAAAGTGGGATTGCAGTTCCCTCAGCTGCTGTTCAAGATTCAAGATTCAAGATTCAAGACAACTTTATTAATCCCTTAAAGGGCAATTCCGTTCGGCAGCTTGTGCACCACATGCTCATAACACAAAACACATAAAAAAAACTGAAAGAAAAGAAAATGTTTGCAGCTGTGTGCAGAATCTGCTAAAATACATAAAAAGTACACAGTACACAATACAAATACTGTACGGATTCAGATTAAATTTACAAAGTTGTTGTTTCCTCCTCTGTGGTGCAGGTGCTGCTGTGGTCGGCCAGCAAGGTGTTTGAAGAGCTGACGGACATAGAGAGGCAGTTCCACAAGGCCCTGTACACAGTCAGAGCCTTCCTCAACTGTGACCGCTACTCTGTGGGTCTGCTGGACATGACCAAGACCAAGGTGGGTTGCCATAGATGCACACCCAGAGTTGGTGGATAAAGCTGGAAAACGAACAAAAAACCGTGAATCAAAGCGCTTCAGTGTCCCATGAAGATGATTTGGTGCCTCAGGTTTCCATCTATTCCCTGGTTATATAAAGTTGAAGAGCAACATGCAGCTTTTGGTCTTATGGAGCTTTAGCTTTCACAAAATAAAAAAAATAAAAAACATCTGGTACATCTTGAATAAAAAAGAACTATTGCTCATAAAGATAAACCCATTTAGATTTAAACTAAATGCACCCATTGCTTTCCACTTATGTGCTTCTGTTTCTGTTGTACTCCCACACCAAATGAATTTTGATGAGATGGGTCTCTGTAATTTTTTATAAATTAAGAAGATGTTTTCTCAGAAACTCCTCTGGGCGTTCTTTGTCTAATCTCCACAGTTCCTTTGTTGTAATTTAGTTTTTGTCAGTGAACGTTACACACTATAAACTTCTGATCAGCGTCGCACCGTCCACGTGAATTTGTGATAACCAACATGAATTCCACTCATTGGCTGTAGCTGTCATCTAATTACAAGCAGCTGCCGGTTGATTCCCGACACCTGCTATCTGTGAACAAACACATGTTGTCTGCCTGCACAGATGGCTGTCTGGTAACAATACTGAGATCCATGAATAAAGCACTTAAAGAATAAACAAAAACTAGTACTAGCTCGGCTTTGAGCCTGCTCCTGGAAACTGTGCACTTTGTAAAGACAAGAGGGGAAAAATATGAAACGCTCCTAAGTGGCTGCTGGCAGCCGAGCGTTTCCAGGCAGGATGGTGCTGCGTCTAAATCTTCTGTTCTCTCTGTCTCTCTCTCTGTGTCTGTAGGAGTTCTTTGACCTGTGGCCCGTTCTGATGGGAGATGTTCCTCCGTACGATGGTCCCAAAACTCCTGACGGCAGGGTGAGCAAATTGCTACTGTGTTTACTGTTTTTATTGTGGTTGTCTGACCTTCCTCTGAGCACCACCAACGGGCCACTAGTGAGACGCTTTGACTCGTAGTAACCTCGGAAAAGGAGGTTATATTTGATAATGTTGGTTTGTTTGTCTGCAGGATTTAAACAGAAAAAGCACTGAGCAGAAGAGCTCATACCTTTTGGTGCAGTTAATAATTTAGATTGCTCTCTGCGATGTGAAACTGATTTTTACTGGAAATATCCTGTCAACATAAATGTTCCTGTGACGTTCTTGTTGTCTGTCTTTAACAGGAAATTGTCTTCTACAAACTGATCGACTACATCCTCCACGGCAAAGAGGACATCAAAGTCATAGCGTGAGTCACAACAGACATTTAGTTCGTCCAATTCCAGTGTCATCTTCTCCGACACCTGCAGACATCTCCATTATGGCCAATTAGAGAGTAAAAAAAAGAAAGAAGCAATTTCAGACTCCAGGCATTGCATAGCATAAAGACTATGAATAAAAATCAAGTCTAATATCAAACACTGTTCCTGGTTGAAACATTAATAACCATCCAAACATGTCTCTGCATAGACTAAGCATTGTTTTGCATTTTAATGCCTCTCATATTCCATAATATTTATTTAACCCTGGCACAGTGGGATGACACCAAGTAGAGAAATAAATTGCAGCATTATTTTGTTCCCTTTGTGGTTTTAAATGATGATGATGATGATGATATTGTGTTTTTATTCATGCACAGGACTCCTACACCTGATCACTGGGCCCTGGTCAGCGGTTTACCAACCTACGTCGCAGAGACCGGACTGGTCAGTGTCTTCTGTCCTGTCCACTCAGTTAAAGAGGAACTATGCAGGATTTTTACCTAAATTAAGCAGCTTCAGAATAATAATGCTGGTTAAATCAATGACTTGTAACTAGTTCCAGGGAGAATGGAGGCTCTCTGTCTTCCACCTAGCGTCTCTTGGCTGAAAACCAACCTTGTAAGATCAGAGCCTCTGACCCGGTGTCCCAGCTCTCGTCTCTACGGCACCGCCACACAAACGTAACGCGCCCCGTAACCCGTAATCTCTTGTTTATGACAGATAAGACTACACCAACATACACATCGTAGCGCGTATATGATAAATATTGTTATCTACTGCTGTATTGATTGCTTTCTCACCAGCTTCCTTAAAAACAAATGCACACAGGCGGGAGGAGGGTTAGCAACACAGCGGAAAAGTGACCGAACTTGGATAGTTCCCCTTTAATTTTGAACAAGTCCCTGTGACATGACATTGACTCAGATGTGTCATGTTTCAGCTCAGAGGAGAATTCAAGCTGCTGAGATTTGAATTGTAAAATTCAAAGCTTTTGAGTCTGGATAAATTAAAAGGAATATTCCATAAGTCATCTTAAAGTGTCCGTGCTTCGTGAGCTGTAGCAGCGTATTTCATCATCCTGCCCCCTCAGTCTTGTGTATGGATCATGTCATGGTTTTCTAAGGTTACCGTGAGGAAAGGCCTTAAATCAAAGCAGATGAGTGTGAGAAGTATAATCAGATTTAAATTTAAAGCATCGACGTGTCACATTTACATTGTTAACTTAACAATGAGTAACTCAAGGACACCGCGGCAGGTCACATGCACCGGTGATTGTTGAAGGTATCGAACACATGACCTTTCTGCGAGAGGCTCGGCCGCCCCGGAGCCAAAACATGCATGAATTAAACAATAAATGAATAATGAATGACTGGTCAGTGGGCAGGTTGAATACAAACTGAGGCTGCTCTGTTCACCAGGGGGAGAGATCAGCTCTAAACGCTGCAGGAACAGCAACCTGGGTGATGATATGAGACTGTGAGCCGGTCTCAGTCTTTCAGAAATCATCACTGTTGTTGCAAGATTCAGGACTGAAATGCAATATTTGGAAAAACTTGGCAATCTTTACAAGGGCTTGCACATATCACTGAACACTGGAGGTTTCTGTATGAACATAAACCAGTTTAGAAACATGATCTGAGCTACAGTAAAAACAAATGTTAAGGCTTAATCTTCACCAGCTGAGGAGAAATTTGTCTCCACAGAAGGAAGGCAAACAGTCTGACTGGGTTCCTTGAACTCACCATATACAACGTTGACAAATTAAACCATATCACAAGAAAATATCTCAAACTTCCAGTGGCCTCAGACATTTTTATTTGTACTTCTAGGGCAATTCTAAGGTAGAAAACATGTTATCATACACTTGGAATTACATGAATTACATTAAACACTTCAATTGCATCGCAGGGTTATTATAGTATTATAGTGAAAAAATAATTTAGTAAACTGAAATAAAAATAAAAAACAACTTTTCCAAAAATGAGAACTGAATAAAAATTACAATGAACAATGCAAAACTATCTAAAACTAAACTGAACTGATAACATCAGCTTAGTTTTAGTTTTCTTAGAGATGTCTAAAGCTGCAGGAAGAAAACACCACAGCTCAATATGGGACGACTTTGAGTACGACCCACAGGTAGATAAGAGTGAATGTAACGTGATGAGGACTGACGGGAACATTTATGGGATGCAACTATAAGGAAAAAATCGCACAAATGTGGAAGTTCATCTTCAGAGGTCTCACAGAGGCTTTCTCCTAAAACCTGAAAAACTAAAACTAAGACGAAGACTAAATAAAAACTAGTCAATTCCTCAAAAATAAAAACTGGTTAATCACTTGTTGAACTAACTAAAACGAAACTGAAATTTTAAAACTATAATAACCTTGTTGCATCGAGACCCAACTCAGCATAAACACTGTAGCTAGGCAGGATGCTTCGATTTCCCACTGACACCAAAACGCCTCATTCTCTGGTTTACGGAGCTTCCTAGAAACATGTAACAAGTCAGAGCTGCTACATCCACCTAGAAGCTGAGATAAATCCTCAATAAATAACTACACAGGCTTGTCGCTTCTGATCAATCCCATCAAAACACATTTACTGTCTCTGCAATGTTTTACGTTATGATTATTAGTTTGTTCTTTTATCTTTCTATATTTTAACAATCTCAGTTACTTAAGAATATACTGTATGTAAATTATGGTAGCTTTCAGCAAGTTCATCTTCTTGGCTGTGTAACTAAAATCCAGAGGGACTAGTTTGTAGCAAAGCAACTACATGATTCTCAGAATCAGTGAGTGAGGCTGGATCCGACCAAAACACCTTCATCAAAACCAGTGTCCTCTAAAAACCTTTTAACTTCAGAGCATCTTCACAGGAAGCTTTGTGTGGTCGGCGGAGCAGAACGCCATTAGGCCTTATTACACAGTTGTCAGTGTGCACACCGTTGTGGAAATGAAAAGTGCTCAGCCGCACGCTGCTGTGATGTATAATTGTAATTTCTTCAGCCAATGTAATTAATTACAAATGCAGCTTTTTTCCCCAAACCAGTGAGCCTGCTGCCACTCGTCTGTCTATCCCTCCTTCTGCTTCGTCCCGTCTGTGCTCTTCATTTCATCCCGTCCTTCCGTTGTCTTTGCCTGCTCCTCATTTTTCAACTCCACGCTCATCTCCTCCGCCTTTCTGCCCCCTCTTCCTACATCGTGTAGGAAGTCACCTTTACATGCTATAGGTAGAGTGAAAAAATGAAAATGTCAGACTGATACTAATGCTTTTGGATGCAAGTTGATGAAACTGTGGAGCATTAAAGGGGTAGTTCAACATTTTTAGCAAATTCTCCTTCTCCTATCACCATAATCCCTATAGTTTTAGGAGTAGGTTTTTTGTTACCTTAAATTGTCGGTGTATGTTGTTTTGAGATCTGTGGGGCAGAGACGTGAGCTACTCAGGTGAATGGTACTTTCGCTTTTCCCTCACAACTCATCAAATACACAATCCAACAACTCCAAAACGCTCTGGTGGACAAGTTGTGACCTACATCCACCACACTATGAAATAATCATGTAACATTATGTAACATTACGACACATGAAGCAAATACTTGGAACTACTTGCGCTTTTGAAATCACTCCGCCCAGCAGCCGTATCTGGAATGTAGCTCCGGCTGCAAACAAATCTCGTAATGTTACATGATTATCTTATAGATACATAGAATAAACCACAATCCATTCCCCTCGTCATTTATGAGATATTTTATATTTTATCTTCAACGTTTTCTCTCTCTTCCCTTCTCAACAGATCTGTAACATCATGAACGCAGCGGAGGAAGATACTTTTGCATTCCAGGTAAGATCACTGCAACTCTTCCTTCCCTCTTGTTTCATACTTCCAGATGTGTAAAATATGCAGATAAATGAAAAAAATATCAACTGTAGGATGAATGCCAGCACAGACATTTACATTTATTCACACATTCATATTATATTGTTTATTTTTTGCACATTTAGCTAGGAAAGAACACGTAAGTCTCTACATTAAGCTCAGATCTTTATATAGAACAGTAAATGACATTAACATTTTGCAGCCAGATTACAGTGACTGCATTTGTTCATGAGTGATTTGAAAAGTAGAGATGATATGGGAAAAAATGAACTTAGCAATGTAATGGCCCCTCTCGTATCATAAAGGACCACCAGAGAACATTCATAAAGAACGATTGTAATGTCCTCGGTGAATAAATGATATGTCCCACACTCTCAGCTCTCTTCACTTTAAATTAGTTTCCTGGAGGCTATTCTGCTCCCACTGTATTTATCCTTATTGGATGTGGTTCCTCATAAAGTACCAGCCAATGTACCTGCTCATGCACCTGTAGCCGGTGGATCTGCTCATACAGTATATTCACTCTGTTTGAGAACTGCTGACAGTGTGAGTCTGAGTCGTCCTCTGTTGTGGCCACAGTCCCAGCTTCCCTGTGATTGTGTGTTGTAATTTTACATCATGTAGCAGCCTCTTTCCTCCAAACCTGCCTTATGCAAATCTACCTCATCATGGCTTCCCTACGTTTCCCAGAAGGCTTTGAAACTGTGTTTTCTTTTTGTACGGCACTAAGATCAAACAGAGAGTGAATCTGTGTTTCTCTTTTTTAAATCGCTGTTGAGAGTTGAAAAACACTTTTGCTATCTTTTCCTTTTCTTTTTTCTCCAGTCACTTTATGCTTTGCTTTTTTTTTTAAAGAACCAATAAAGCACTTTGAATGAAATGGTGCAACACAAATGAAAAGATTTCCCATCATCAGATTCCATTTAACTGCAGGGAAACGATGAGTAACTTCAGATCGTGGTGAAACACGCAATAAACTAATATATATGTTTGAATCCAAGAATATCTTGTTTCCACATTTTGAGGAAGTCAGGCGTGAACAGCAGCTCCAGCAGCAGTCTGCTCAGACTTTAGTGGCTGTGAGCAGCAGGTGAATTATTGATTCTTTTCACTTCTTTTCTTTTGAATGTAGAAGTTCAGGTTTACATGTCTGTCAGGTTCCTGCTCAGGAGATAAATAATCTAATAGATAAGATTAGATTTATTAGTATAAAATAGTAAATTGACCATCTTTATATGTGCACCGGCTCGGCCATTGGTATGTGCTGATTTACAAGGCTATTCTTCAGATGATTCCATCTTATTTATCATTCCTTTTAATCTTGAATAAAAGGGCCTACAGTCTCCGCTCTCAGGACTTTTGTCATTTTACTGTGCCGTAGGTCAGAACAGAAATGGGGAAGAAAACTTTTAGATTTTCTGCTCCGAGTACATGGAACATTTTGCAGTCAGAGCTCAAACTCCAAAGTCTGGTATCTCTGAATGTATTCAAGTCCATGAAAAATTCCATCCAGGCTTCAGGAGTGCAAATGTTTTGACTAATCTTGTAAATTCTTTTAACTAATATTGAAAATTCAATTGTAATTTTTTTGTATTTTATCTGTTTTTTTGTCTATGATTAATGTGACTATGTGTTGAAACTTTATGTGCTGCCATTCTTGGCCAGGTCTCTCTTGCAAAAGATATCTTGGATCTCAATGGGACAAACCTGGTTAAATAAAGGTTATAATAATAATAATTAGATTAAAGCAGATATCAGTGGAATGTTTTTGTTAATATAAGTCCTAAATAGTCCTATTTTCCGTCAGCAATCACTTACATGAAGTATTTCAGCCTAAACACGAGTCTCTCCGTCACTCTGCTCTGCTGTAACCCGAGGAGAAAATTTTCCTTGTGGGATACAAGTGTTATCCAATGAGGAGAGAGAACGGCATGAAGGGCTGTGTGTGCAGCCAAGGGATGCGCGTGAATGTGGTGACGTAGCACGAGGACCAATTGATGCCTGACAAGGGCGGGGGCTGCTAACTCATGGTGCGTTCAAAGAAACTCGTACTTTGTGTTTTTCCTTCCTGTGAAGTCATACCAGTTCGATCTGGTACGAGTTCACGGGTCGGAAGTTACGAGTGGCCGTTATAGGGAACTTTCACAGACAACAGGATGGTAAAAACACGAGCTACGGGTTACCTGGAACGCTACCAAGTCGTAGTTGTGACTTGAAGCTGTAACTTACGGTTTCAAAAGCCTGCCTTGAACGCAGCATTAGCCGAAACGGCCGTGAAGCTGATATCTGCTTTAAGTAAATAATAAGAAAAAAACATCAGTGAAAAAAAACGTGATACTGGATTAGACAAAGCTCCCATGTTACTATTTTAAGAATATGATTATGGATATTGTTGCTGCAATTTATTTATTTATAACCACTGAATTAATGCATCTTGAACCCTGTGTGTGTGCGTGTGTGTGTGTGTGTGTGCGTGTGTGTGTGTGTGTGTGTGTGTGTGTGCGTGCACAGAAAGAGCCTCTGGACGACTCTGGCTGGACCATTAAGAACGTCCTGTCGCTGCCAATTGTCAACAAGAAAGAGGAGATAGTGGGTGTGGCCACGTTCTATAACAGGAAGGATGGGAAACCCTTTGATGAAATGGATGAAACACTGATGGAGGTACAGGGTGTGTGTGTGAGAGTGAGTGAGATAGTGAGGGAGTAAGCACTGAGTCACTGAGTTTATAAATACACTCAGGCCATTCAGAGCATCTGCATTATTTATCACTGGGCCTGGAGGCTTTTTACTGAAGTCTCTCTATCTGCCTCTCTCCTCAGAGCTCAGTTAAAATAACGACGTGACAGTTTGATCCTCAGCTCCTCTTAAACATCAAAGTAGTTTTGTGGAAAGTTTTTCTTTTTACTTTTTTTCCTGTGCATTTGATTTGTTATTTGCCCATAAAGTCATTTGACCAACACTTGCTCAGTTCAGAAAGCTTTTGTTTTTGTTTCAACTGTGGTGATGTTGTCCCACAGGAAGCTGCATGGTGACAATAGTGGATCGTAACTATTTACATTTACTCAAGTAGTGTATATAAGTACAGCTTAACAGTACTTGAATACAATGGACAGGTTACGTTGCAGATTATAGATCCATATCAATCCACATGGGTAAAGAAGTAAGTTAAAACAATTACAACCTTGGAGGTGCATAAAGCTGCATGACTACATCTCTGTGAAAGTGACTGGCACTGTTTTTATTGAACGTAAATAGAAGTAGTTAATAATCAAGTCATTTAGTCTCATTCGAGTATAATTTTACTCACAAAATAAAAGCACAGGACAAAGTTTAACCAGTTTACATCTCGTTGAAGTGCAGTAATCAGATCACTTTGATTTGTTTGCACAGACAAAAATATGTATTAGCTTTACATAACAGATAGGTACAATGTGATAATGATGAGGGTGATGAATAATTTTGCTTTTTCCATTACTCGTCCTATACATTTATCTGTATAAGACCTTGTAACTGTCTTTTGAAGGGAAGTTATATAAAGGGGCTGTAAAGCTCAAATACAGTTTGTTATTAATATGGTAATCATTATTATCAATATTATTACAGAAACACTCAGAATAAGTTTAAGGATTTGAGAAACATTTTATCATTTCATGGAGTTTTGTCTCACCTGCCTCCAATAATGGTCTCTCTCCTCCTCCTCCTCCTCCTTCTCTCTCTCTGTCTCTCTCTGTCACACACACACACACACACACACACACACACACACACACACACACACACACACACACACACACACACACACACACACACACACACACACACACACTGCTCTGTCCAGTCTCTGACCCAGTTCCTGGGCTGGTCGGTGCTGAACACTGACACCTACGACAAGATGAACAAGCTGGAGAACAGGAAGGACATCTTCCAGGACATGGTGATGTACCACGTCAAGTGTCGCAAGGATGAAATCCAGAACGTTCTGGTTAGTGAGTGAATGTGGAAAAATGAGAGAGAGTTCTTTATCCCATCAGCTATAAATATATCATTTAACAAAGTGTGTGTCTGAGGACGAGTTTGTGTGATAATGTTATTCTGTGGGTTTCTCATTTTCAAATATTAACGATTTAATAATGTTTCACACAGCAGTTGAGTGTTTGACAGTTTGCCAAAGCCTGTTTTCATGAAAAGATTACTGAAGTGCTGTAATGTGTTTTTTTTTTCTATAATATATAACTAATATTAGTTTCTTACAGTATGATACAAGAGTACCGATGCCGAAGTCATGAAAATTGTGCATTTATTGATTTAAAAAAGTAGGTAATGAGACCTGGAAGAGCTTTAGAGTCATTTTAATCTAATCAGTCGAGTCTATTGAAAAAATGAATGAAAATTGTATTTAGTAAAAGCTGAACATGAGAGTTTGGTACATTTGAGGGCTGTGAGGGCTGCAGCATTTTGTTGACATGAAATTGAAAAAAAAACTACAACTAGAGACTGGTACAGATGTATAGTGTAATTTTGTATATATAAATACAACAAGGATGGAAGCAGAAGACACTATGACTAACCCTGCAGAGCTGGTGCTTAACCCTTCATTATTCGTGCCACAGAGAACAAACCCAGTCGGTTTCAAAGCTGATGCAGACGACAGAAACAGGAGATGAGCATCTTTTATGAGGTGAAATAGGCTGTCAGATTTTGTATGAGGTGATTTGTCAGTAGATAGATAGACAGACAGACAGAGGGGACAAAAAAGAGAGAAAGAGCGGGAGAGATGACCTGATGTGACCTCAGATCAGGAGACGGATGATTGATGCTGAGGAGTTTGATCCAAGGTGAGTGAGGATGATGTGTGATCTTTTTTCCCCCAGAACACCAGGGAGAGATGGGGGAAGGAGCCCGACGAGTGCGAGGAGGAGGAGCTCCAGGAGATTCTGGTAAACACACAAAGACACACATCTGTCCTCATACAACATGTTTCTTTGAAGCAGGAAAGACAACAGGTGGAGAAGTGACAGGGAAAAGAGATGCTATGGCATTTACTATATCAACTCCACAGATCAAACTGGTGACCTTTGCGTCTGTAAGGTTTCTCTTTGGTGCAATGCTGTGACATGATTAACAATGGGATTCACATCAGGCTGTGGCAACATGACTGCACAAATCCACCGTATGGATTTACACATTTGTCCCTTTCTGTCCACAGTCGGAGGTTTTGCCACCCTCCAAGAAAACTGAGATCCTAGAGTTTCACTTCTGTGACTTTGAGTTCACTCAACTGGACCTGGTGAAGTGTGGCATCCAGATGTACTACGAACTGAAAGTGGTGGACAAGTTTCACGTCCCCAGAGAGGTGCGTTCTTCTCATTTTTTGCCAAATAACATTCTGTGATTATCTCACAGGCTGAGATTCATAAAGTTTGACACTCCTGTCACATTATCTGTGAGGCATTGAAGTGATGTGATGTAAAACGTTAATAAAGGGGAATTTAGCCTTCATGATGTCACTCACAGTGTTTCTGAAGCTCAGACTGGTCTGCTCCACTGACTCCATTTAGGCAGCACCGGACTCCGCCCCCTAACTCCCAGGCAATCCAAATATGGGCAAATTTCGATTTAATTTGACGTATTTGTAAATAGAAATTGGGAATTCATAAACCTCCATGGAAAACTTCTTTCTTTATTTCCTGTTAGTTTCTTCTCTGTGACCGTGACTGTCTATGGAGCGCCAGTGAGCCACCACGACCACAGAAGAAGACCAGAGGGCGCATTATTCGAGCTGTGCTTTTATTTTGTGAGGGGTCGGTCTGCAGACTCTGGGTCACAGAGAAGAAACTAACAGGAAATAGAGAAAGGAGTTTTCCATGGAGGTTTTTTAATTCCCAATTTCTATTTACAAATATGTCACGGTCAAATTAAATCGGATGACGGATAATGGAAAATGGATAATGATTCGTTTCTGTTTTTCGTTTTGTATTATCAAAGAAAAAAAAAAGGGAAACGGTTCATTCATGGCCGCGAAGTACACAGACCCCCGGAGGTTCACACTTGTTAAAACAGACTCAAAACAATATCTCATCTAAGATGCACTTGAAATAACTCAATAACACACTTTTCTTGTGTTTTTTTAATATCAACATGCAGCGGTTATAAATAAATAATTAATCATACCGATGTTGCAAAGCTAATGTATTTGTCTGCGTTAGATCAGACTCTTCATGTGTCTTTGTGTCGTCAGTTAGTTGGAGCTACTTAGATAATAATAAAAATACTTTTCATTTCTTAAGCGCAGTAATGTTAATGTGTGTGTGTGTGTGTGTGTGATGTCTGCAGGCTCTGGTGAGGTTCATTTACTCCCTGAGTAAAGGCTACAGGTCGATCACCTACCACAACTGGAGACACGGATTCAACGTGGGACAAACCATGTTCACCCTGCTGATGGTCAGACACACAGTCCACCTCCTCGCCATAATTACTCATCAATCCTTCACCTCCTGCTCTCCGTCATTCCCCCTCTTCCTCCTTTCTTCAGTAAATCCTCCTCCTCCATCTCACCACTCATACTTCATCTTTCCTGTCCCCCTTCTCACTATTCTCCTCCTCCTTCATCCCCTCTGATCATTATCTGAAATAGGGACGTCACGATTACTTGTTTTCACAATTAATTGCGGTATTAAACACCACAATTAATTAATCATAAGGATTTCTAAATACCATCACTTTCCAAAAAAGATTATGTTGGAAACACGGAGGCAGATAAGAAGTAAGAAATACTGGCATTTACCTAACGTAACATACAATTGGTAGGAATTTAAAACTTAGCATGTCATTTGTGATAAAAAACAAACAAACTATTAAAATACATTTTGGTATTAATGATTTGAATATTTAAAACACTTCCCCTGGAGGATTAATAATTGGTTATATATTGATAGTAGATACTAATAATAATAATATTTAGTGTACATAATTAGTAATGTAATTATATTTTGACTATTTGATTTTACACATTCATATGTTGTGAAATTAATTAATGCATAATAATCGTAATACCGTGATTGTTTCTCTGACAATAATCGTACAAAGAAAACCTATAATTGTGACATCCCTAATCTGAAATGTTCTGTACGTGACCGCTTGTGTCTGAGCTGTGTTTATATGTGAGAGAGGAGGAGCAAACAGAGGAAATAATGAAGTGCGTCTGTCGATGATAAAAACCAGTCTGGACTGGTCATTAATAAGGAAACAAGTGAGAGAGAAAATCCTGCTCACTTCTTTGTCTCTGCTCTCTCTCCATGTGTGTGTGTGCGTGCGTGCGTGCGTGTGTGTTCATGTTGTCAGACAGGTGATCTGAAGCGTTACTACACAGACCTGGAGTGTATGGCCATGGTGACCGCCGGCCTCTGCCACGATATCGACCACAGAGGAACCAACAACCTCTACCAGATGAAGTAAGAACTGCAGAGGGACAAAGTTAAGGAGGGAGTGTTACAGCTTGTCAGTGAATATCAGGAAAGATATCAGGTTTGATCCCTGAGAGATGGGCGGAGTGAATAAAACCTGATGAGATTTAAATTCCTGGAACGTTACCGTAGGACACTGAATTAAAGCTCATACAGAGACTGAATATAGAGAAGTGTAAGAAAACTAAGTCAGATGCAAGGCAATGGAAATGTATAGCACAGTTCATACACAATAATGAGGACAATTAAAATGAATAATTTAGAATTAAAATAATACATTTTGTGAATGATCAAAATAATGTAACAAATATGAATAGGCTGCAGAAAACAGGGATGTTTTCCACCCAGATTTAAATGAATGAAGTGTTTGAGCCGACTTCAGGTGTTCCACAGGTGAGGAGCATGATGAATGAAAACCACTTCACTCTTCGCGATAATAAGCTTCAGGGTTTGTTAAAGGGATAGTTCAACATTTTGGCAAATTGGCCCATTGACCGAGATGAAGTTGTTTTAGAGGTAAATTCATGGAAAACCACTGATGTGCGTTCCTGTCGAGGGCAGTTTTTTGGCAAGCAGTCTCTGCATTTACCTCTAAAACAACTCTGTCTGGTAACGTTCTGTTATTATCTCATAGCGTGGTGAATGTGCAGGTCACAACTTGTCCACCAGAGCGTTTTGGAGTTGTTGGATTGTGTATTTGATGAGTTTGACGAGGGAAACCAAGAAATCCCATTAGCCTGTGAGCAGCTTGCGGCTCTGCTCCGCCGTTCTAAAAATAGCTTGCGCCGACAATTAAAGGTAACAAACCTACTGCTATGACTATAGGGATTATGGCAATGGGCCAATTTGCCAAAATATTGAACTATCCCTTTAAATCTGTTGCTATTGCTACTTTCCATCGTAGCGTTTACTGTACAAGAGATTATAATACGTCCCCTGAGCAGCTTCTTCTTCAGGATTGAATCAAACAGTGACTCTTTGTTGGACAGTGACAGTGCTAGTTTACAAACAACTGAGATATAATAGAAATAAAATAAAAACAAAATGTTTTCCACCTCTGGATTCAGCTGTTGGATGAACTTTGATAAACAGCTGTTAGTGCTAACACTAGCTATGAAGCTAAAGCCAACCAGAACCATAAACTGAACTAAGTTAAAGTCATGTAGAATGATGAATAACAGGTTTTTCTTCATCACTTGTTGCCACCATGACCCAATTTCAGTGACATTCATTTAAAACTTGTCTCGTTGTTTGAAATCGGACTGTTTGCTCATTCTGTGGGCGTTTAATTGACTCAAAGTGACAGCAGCCACTCCTCCTGCGCACGAGATGAGCTGACCTCAGCTCTTTGGGGCGAAGGAAACGTCACACACCTAGAACATCAATACGCTGATATTGACCAGATCCACCTCCTGCAGCTCTGCTCCACCTGCTGATGGATGAGCTAATGTGAGCCGCCATTAGCCGTGGGCGCAGCGGGCCAGGCCCACCCTGGTTTTAACATGCATGATTTATCACAGGGTAACCTCCCATCATTCTGGGCGTGTGTGTGTGTGTGTGTGTGTGTGTGTGTGTGTGTGTGTGTGTGTGTGTGTGTGTGTGTGTGTGTGTGTGTGTGTGTGTGTGTGTGTGTGTGTGTGTGTGTGTGTGTGTGTGTGTGTGTGTGTGTGTGTGTGTGTGTGTGTGTGTGTGTGTGTGTGTGTGTGTGTGTGTGTGTGTGTGTGTGTGTGTGTTTTGTATCCAGGTCTGGTAATCCTCTGGCGAAGCTTCACGGCTCCTCCATCTTGGAAAGACACCATCTGGACTTTGGCAAGACTCTGCTGAGAGATGATGTACGCTGCACTACACACAAACACACACACACACAAACACACACACAGTGAGAGGGTTGGACACATTAACACCTAAACATCTGTACAGGAGAAAATGATGCGATACAACTGTTCTACAATAAATATAAACAACCTTTTCTCTATAATCCCACCGGAAAACGTGTTTACTTACAGTTACAGTAAATAGAATTGCAGTTAAGATGTTAATAATAATAAATAATAATACATTTTAATTATAAAGCGCTTTTCAAGAACTCAAAGACATACAGGAAGTAAAAAGAAACACAAGAGGCATAGAAAAGCAATAAATCATCAGGGGCATAACAACAATTAAGAATAAAACAGGCAAAACATGTTTTTTTTTTTTTTTTTACAGTTTTTTCTAAAAAAAAAAAAAAAAGTGTAAAAGGTCTTTAACTTAACCGTCCAGTTCAGCAGTGGAAACCCATTTAGCTTCCAACTCATCTTTCTCTGTTTATCTTTTCTAATTTATCAGTTGTGTCACGCATAATTTCTGTCTCATCTGACATCAAAGGGCGTCTGTGTGAGTCTGTGCATGTGTGGTATTCCTATAGTTTAGAGATCAGATGTGCTGCATCAAACGTCATAACACAAAAGACAGAGAAAGACATGATCAAAATGGACTCACCCCACAGGACGGTGGTAAAGTAAAACATCCATAATCTACAGCAGAAAAAACAAAAAAAGGGTTTCTTCTCTCCAACCTAAACCAAACACCAAAACTAAATCTTTGACCCATCACTGTGTCTTTGTTATTCTTCTTACTGACTGTGTTGATGTTCACTTGTGTTTTCAGGCTCTGAACATTTATCAGAATCTGAACCGGCGTCAGCACGACCACGTCATCCACCTCATGGACATCGCCATCATCGCCACTGACCTGGCTCTCTACTTCAAGTCAGTACAAGAGCCTCAAAAATACATCACATTACACGGACTGAATGCGTTTAATTGTTGTGTTTGTTTCATTAAGTATAATTTAAATACAGAAAAAGAGGGGTGCTGTGTAGCATATGCAGAGGCTACAGTCCTCTAAAAAAAGGTTAAAAAGCCCAAAAACTATACTTTAAATACAGAAGAAGTATGAGCTTGGAATGACGTCAGCTCTGAGTTGAGCACTCCCCAGTAGAAAAAACAAACACTGTTCATGTATAAATGGATGAAAATTCACCAATTTCTTGCTTGTAAATGTTGATTTAAATGCAAACAATTTCTAAAGTTTCTAAAAAGCCGTACAAATTTACAATAAAAGCAAGTTTGTAACGAGCCGTTAACCACTGCATGCCATTGTTACTGTAGCATTGTTAGAATTCATATGCCGGGGCTTGTGGGATTTGTCCGACTTCCCGAGTCAGAGATCCGACTTCAAGATTAAAATTCCAACATGTCAAATTGGCACGCACCATAAGTCACACTCCCACCTGGAGTCTGAATGGTAATTGAGCAGCTCCTGCTATAATCTAGCTCGGAGGTCTTCAACAGGGGGTCCGTGACTCCTAATGGGTCCGTGTTGGTGCTGCAGGGAGGTCGCAAGATTTTTGGTTGATTAGACAATTTTTAAATATTTTTTTACATTTATTTTTAAATAAAAACTTAAATTTGAATAGCTGGTCTGTGATTATTATGCAATCGACAGACATTGTTGATACTGGCATTGGTATCAGTTAACAGGGCCCCCTACTCACTCAAAAACATGAATAAATTTGAAAAGCTTACAATTAAATGCACAGTAACAAGGTGCGTTAATACAAGGTACTCAGCCCAGTTTGATAATAAACACAATTTTATACAATATAGTAGGGGGTCCCTGCTCCATTTCTCCATCAGTTTAGGGGTCCTTGGCCTAAAAAAACGTTGAAGACCCTTGTCTTAGTACTACAGTAGCTCTTCTACATCAGCATAAGCTTACCTACACATTCACCTGTAAGTGAGTTATACATACAGCTGTGGTTGTGATGTCATGTGAAGATGAAACAGATGTTCATTGTGTTGTTGTTTGGTTTCTGTGCAGGAAGAGGACCATGTTCCAGAAGATCGTGGACCAATCCAAGACCTACGAGAACTGGAACGAATGGACCAAGTACATGATGCTGGAGACCACGCGTAAAGAGATCGTCATGTAGGCGCGCACACACACACACACACACACACACACACACACACACACACACACACACACACACACACACACACACACACACACACACACACACACACACACACACACACACACACACACACACTCACACTAACAGTTAAAGGGATAGTTCAACATTTTGGCAAATTGGCCCATTTCCATAATCCCTATAGTCATAGCAGTAGGTTAGCTACCTTTAATTGTTGGTGCAAGCTATTTTTAGAACGGCTGAGCCAAGCCACGAGCTGCTCAGAGCTACGCTACGGAGGCTCATGAGATTTCTTGGTTTCCCTCATAATACTCATCAAATACACAATCCAACAACTCCAAAACGCTCCAAAAGTTGTGACCTGCACATTGACCACGCTATGAGATAATAACAGAACGTTACGAGTCAGAGTTGTTTTAAAGGTAAATACAGAGACTGCTTGCCGAAAAACTGTCCCTGAAGGCAATGTGCATCAGTGGTTTTGCATGAATGTACCTCTAAATCAACTCTGTCTCGTAACGTTCTGTTATTATCTCATAGCGTGGTGAATGTGCAGGTCACAACTTGTCCACCAGAGTTGTTGGATTGTGTATTTGATAAGTTTGATGAGGAAACCAAGAAATCCCATTAGCCTGCCTTTTAGCCTCTGCTCCGCCGTTCTAAAAATAGCTTGCACCAACAATTAAAGGTAATGAACCTACTGCTAAAACTATAGGGCTTAAGGCAATGGGCCAATTTGCCAAAATGTTGAACTATCCCTTTAACACAGTTGCATATAAGCAGTTCTATGTCACATGCTCTGTGTCTGCAGGGCCATGATGATGACGGCCTGTGACTTGTCTGCTATCGCCAAACCGTGGGAGATTCAGAGCAAGGTACGAACCTGTGTGATCTCTACACGAGCTCCTTTTCATACTTCACTGTAGTGGCTGTGAAACCACTTCTCCAGCCGCCGCTCCCTGTAATAAGACACACTCGTACACAGGCTCCAGGAGAGAGAGAGAGGGGCGGGAGTCAGTGATAAAGTAGACAGAGAATGACATTTTGTCAGCGCTGCCATTTCTCTCAGTGGCGTTCAGCAGTGATTCCTGACGGCCCCATGCATCAAAAGCAACCCGCTGCTTTTCATTCCCCTCATTACGGCCTGGCAGGCTCAGCGTTTTACTTCAGTAAAGTATGTAATATACACGTTGCCATCCAGCCTCCACACACAGGAATATCAATATTAACAGGAGGTATCGGCGCCTGCTCAACAGGCCCTGCTGGAGGGTCGTTCTTTACCTTTATTTGTTTGCAATTGACTGGGAACATGAGCTCTTTGTCAGCGATGCCTGCTCTGCATCCTTAAACACACACACACACACATATGCTGCAGACACATTGCAATTCCACTGTAGCCATAATAAAAAAAAAAAAACAGCACTGGTAATTTAAAGCACGGAAAGATGAGCTTTTGTTTCATACATCACATGTTGACAGAGGAGAAATTGGAGTCGTCAGATTATTTTATCCTTCTAAAGCCGCAAAAATAATCTGAACTGAGAGAGAAATAAAATCACAGGTTCCATGTTTATTATCAGAGTCGTGTCCAACCTGTAACGAGGGGTCACAATGGGACGTAGCTTCATTTTCAAGGGTCACGAGCTAAAAGTGTTTGAACCACTGATTCAGAAAATGAGAAGTAGCTCTGTGGTCTTTACGGCTCGCATTGTTAAAGAGGATATTTCTTGGTTTCTCAGGCTCATGTTGTCGCTTTCATAGAAAATAGAGAACATAACCTAACTCCAATAGTTTTTCCACCAACTTCACTTTTCTGATGGTCTGATTTTCATGGCCATCTCACAAAAGTCCAGGTAGAAGTGAGTGTGAATACAAGACACAACCCGTTGCCCTTTAAGTTTCAAATTTGAACAGATAATTAGAATTTGAATATTAATTTGTCCCATATTGAAACATATGAATATATTAATTTAAGCAGTTAAATGATCATTAACCTGGTATTCTTCATGGTGTAATGTGACAGACTCATAAATACCAGTCTGTTCTTCTTCAACTTTGTATTAGAGTCACAGTCTTAACCTGGCTGCACTGCTCCTGATTGACACCCAGGAAATCTAAACTCAGACTAGTTTTAGGTCACATCCTGTTTATACAGAGCCATATAAAATATTAACCATTTTCTTCTCTGAGGTCAGCGAGTACTTGACGTCTGACAGGAAACAGTTCATCCTTGACTTCAAGTGAAAGTTTTGCACCAGTAGAAATTCCCCCGAGGGAACTGAGATATTGTATCAATGGAAATGGACGGAAAGACAACCGAAAGACAACACGCCTCCGGCTCCGACTGTCACTGGAGCAGAGACATAAATGAATATTATTCCCATACGACCGGTTAGAGGAGAGGAGAGGTCGGTGTGAGTCTCTGGTTGTGACCAAATAATATTTTGGCCACAACTTTTAGTGCAAAAAATATTAGCAACGGTCACACAAACACAACGATGAGATAATGTTCAAACACCTATTATTATTCAAACTGAAGTCAATCAAACGAGTCAGGTGCTGGTAGGCAGCAGGAACATCCAACATCAACTTGAAATAGACCAACCACAGCACACTGACTTAGACTTTACTGTTTATTAGGAGCAAACAACGAGTTTCGCAGGTTCGCCTCAGGAGACTGCCAGAGCAAAATGCCAATTGGTCGCATGACCCATAATTGTCCAAATCCCAGTTTTTTGTTTTTTACATATGCAAAAAGGAATGAAATAGACACTATACAGTGTACAAGACAATATAAATATATAAAAACATCATTGCAACTATCATGGTTGGTGTGATTTTAAACAATCTAATCAAGAAGGGTGCAAGAACTCTATAGCTGCATTTACATGCAGTGTTTTCCTCAATCTGAATCTGAAAACAATCAGATTAAATGAATCTTATTTGATCTGTATACATGAACGCTAAATAAAACGACCCAAAAAAGTCGCTAGATTTGTCGTTAGTCGCTTTTGACCAAAAAACCCCCCGCCAGAATTAGATCAACCAAATCCACTCTATTCAGCCGTTTACATGCAGCAAGAAGCTGATTATCAATCGGCATAGACTACCAGTAAGGTGTTTACATTTTGAATCAGATTGACCTCTTAATCTGATTGTAAATAGGATTTTTGGACCCATGTAAACGCAGCTTATGTTATTACTATATACTGTATATGTATATATATTTTGGCATAGACTCATGTGACCAATTGGCATTTAAACACACCTGTTAATGCTTTAGCCATACCTTGAGGCGAACCTCGACAACCCTCAAAGCGAAACGCGTTGTTCGCTCCTAATAGATAGTATACGTTTTTTTTTTTGTTTTTTTTTAAGTATATTTTTTGGGCTTTTCATGCCTTTATTAGATAGGAAAGTTCGGAGTGTGACAGGAAATGGGAGGCATGACATGCAGGACAGGGCCAATCGACGCGGGACTCGAACCGGGGCTGCCTGCAGCGAGGACCACAGCCTCCACACATGGGGCGGGTGCTCTACCAACTGAGCCAAACACCGCCCTGATAGTATAAGTTTATGTCAGTGTGCTGTGGTCTGTCCATTTCAAGTTGATGTCACCCATTGTGTATTACAGATGTTTACTCTACAGTCTCTCAAACACCTGCAGTAACCACCACCTGATGTTCGGACAAACTTCAGCAAGTTAACTGATATAAAAATAAGAGTTTTCAGTCTTATTTCGACTTCCGCTCTGTTGCTTCTTCTGCTTGAACAAATTAGGATATTCCACCTTCATTTTTTTTGGCAGATACATTTTTTTTAGTTCGATTTCACCTTTGTCTGCACCTGGTGAGTCAGCTCCACATCCCACACACGCTGTCAGGATATCTATCTGCAGCAGCACCCGTCCTCCTGTGAATTGGGCTCTAAAAGTAGTTTGATGACTAACTCCTCTCCTAAAAGGTGAATTCCTCCCTGAATACAGCAGCTACATATCGTAGCTGTCAAAACGAAGCCGTCCATATTAAGGTTTGCATCAAGAGACTTGCAGCTACTTGATACCAACACTTAATTTAAGCAAAGGGAATCTCTGCTCGTGGGAAATGAGTCTCTATTACAGCGGGAGTTTGTGATTTAAGTCGATAAGACGACTGCGTTCTTACATAAAAATCATCAAAGTGCTGATAAAGTCACTCAGATGTTTATTGATGATAGGAAGACCTCACTGAGACAAAAGCTGGAGCTGATCTGTTCCTCATAACATATTCCACTGACATTTTCATGGCTGGTACTTTTTTTTTTTTTTTTTTTTAGTTACTCAGTTCTGCTTCCCACGCACACTGAATATCTGTCTACAGCCTGTCACAGCCTCGTGGCAATTGTTCCCTCCAAACTGGCTTGATGACTAGCTCTTTCTAAAATGAGTTTTTTTGTTATTTTTCTTTTCTTTCTTTCTTTTTTTTTTTTTTTTTAGCCTAAATGCAGAATTCACATATTATTCATCAGATCACGCGTTTCGCTCCATTTTAGCTTTGCGAGGGGCAAGACAAAATAAGCTTTCATCTCATCAAGGCACAAAAAGCCTGAAACTGCCTCGTGAGCAGTGAACAAGATTCTCATTTATTGAAAACTGTAAAAGATTTATAGGATGATGTTTAAGGAGATGTACAGGAGCTTTTCCTCCGCAATAAAACACTGTGCTCCAGTGGCTGCTTTGTGATAAAGGTAGATGTTTGTATTAAAGCTCCATACAGTATAAAGGTAGATGTCTGTGTTAAAGCTCCACACAGTATAAAGATAGATGTCCATGTGTAGTGTGATTATAAAGCAGCTCTAGGTTCTATATTAATACCGTAAAAGTATCAAAGCCTCAGTCCACAGAGAAATGCACACTGCCTGTATTCAGAAACTGAGCCTTAAAACCAGCCGTCAGGACTTCCTGTCACTTTGTGATGTCACAACAAAGCAGTCACTGAGCCCCGCCCACCTGGTCCCTCCATTCAACACTTGCATGATTTTGTTTCATTGAGTGTTTTAACCAAAAAATCTGCTTTGTTTGTCCCTGTAGGTGGCGCTGGCTGTGGCTGCAGAGTTCTGGGAGCAGGGAGACCTGGAGAGGACGGTCCTGGAGCAGCAGCCTATTGTAAGGACACAGTAGGATTTAGTGGGATTAAGAGAGATGGGAACATTGGACCCAGGTGTGAAGGTTCAGTTGGAGGCAGTGCTGCTGCTGCTGCTGTTCCATTTCTGACCTTTGACCTCAACAGGAGGACGTCCTTTAGAAAGTCGGTCAAGATGAATGACTGAATTAAACAGAGCTTGAGGTTTGAAGACAGATGGAATTTCCCAGGCTGATGTGGTTTTCTGTTTGTGGGTTTAGTTTGGGGTCAGAAACACTAAAACACACAAAAAAATACTCTTATTATGGAAATGTTTAATAGTTTTATTTATTTTAAATCCCAAAGTTTCATCAGTATACTATGTACAGTTACTGAAGTTACTTTACCTTTAACCATAGATTACTGTGGCCCTGTTCAGCCTGGTAGTTACATCTGATTACAAGGAGTAAGTTCAGATGTGACTGCACCCAGGAAGTACTGAGGTGTGATTTCATATATTTCACTGTAGAGCTGAGTGAGATCCGATCACAAATGATCGATCATTTGCATATGGAGACGCATTTTTAAATCCAGGTGTCAACAGTCATGTTAATGTAAATTTGAACAGGGCCGTATAGTCTCATCAAGAGTCTGCAGCAGAAGGTGAAAAATGAGCCGGTTTGTCTGGAACGATCCCTTCATGATGACCTCAATCATATGATCAATTTAATGTCAGTAATCTGGACAGACGCAGACATGATGCTGGAGTTTGAAATAGGTAATGATGCATATCAGTTCTCCAGCAGTCGTCAAAAAATATCTGCTCATCTGCGTAATTAGATTTCCATATCTTTTCTTTTTTTTTTTTTTTTTTTTTTTGGATCGGCTTGTGCCAGTAAGACGATGTTCGAGAGGAGGAGAAAGAGGATTTGGTGGGAGGACACAGGAATCATGGGAATTACAGCGAGACAGTGCAGCAGTCGTCTGTGTTTCACTTTAGGATGGAGAGCGGGAAGGACGGGATGAGAGAGCAGGAGGACAAGAGACAGAGACGCAGCTGGAAGACGAAATGAAAAGACAGATTCGGTTCCCCGTGGCGTCGGTGTTGAGCGATGTCGGGGCCATTATGTGGAGCACTGATACAGAAAGAGCGGTGACTGTGGCCCCGGCTCGCCTCGGCCGACCGTCTCTCTCCGTCTCTCTCTCTGCCACCGTCTCTCTCTCCTGCTGTGTTTCATTCCCTCGTGTCCTTGAGACACTTCAAGTGTGAGAAGCACCATCCCACTCTCTCTCTCACCTCGCACTGCTCTGAATTTAATAGCATCAGTCAGCAGGGAAAACTTTTCATTTTGATCAGTTTGTATTTCCCCAGCAGTGGATGATGTGAGTCACTGTGGTCTGACAAGGAGGAAGAAAAAAAAAAAAGAGTTTGCAGAGGCTGTAACACTTGATCAATTTTATCAGGAAATGTAGGTGGGCAATTTTACCAGCAATTACAGTCGGCACAGTTCTGACAGCCTTTCACAGTCTGGTGTGCTGCTCACACTGCTCCACAGCAGCAAGCACGGTGAAGCTCATATGACTTCACATGGTTTGTTCAGGAAGGACAGACTGAGGAACGACTTCCCTCTTGTCTAAAGGAGACTCTTCAGGTTTCAGGCTCCGAATCGACGCATCTAAACATTTAAATCTCTGGATGAATCAACAGTTTTCTCAGTGAGGATGAGCTCACATTTCTGAAAAAGGCCTTTGTCAGAGGTCAGAGGTCAGAGTCAGCTCTAGAGCAGCTTCACTGAGGCTGGAACAATATCAGAGGCCCTGAAGTTAAATCAGTCGAATACATTTGATACTAAAAGTAGATACTTAAACTAAAAGTTGAATTTTCAGCAGGGCGACATCAAAGCTAAAAGACCAGCTGTTGGATCGATTCATATGATGGATGACGACTGTGATATTTAAAAATTGAAATATTTAAATATGATAATAATAACAATAATATATATTTTTTTTTTTAAATGATATTGTGTAAATAACTCAAATGATATTACACCTTTGTCATTCACTGTGAAGTGTAGCTGTTCTTTTTGTGTGGTTACTGTCACAAACACTACACTAAACTATCCTCTACTACTGTACCGTACTAGAATTTGACTCTTTTGCTGAAAGAAAAAACAAAACACACAATAACCAAATTGACTTAAATTATTATTATTTATTATCATTAATAATTTCTTACATTTTTTGAAAGATATTACAATATTATAAATCTCTTTGGTTGCAATAATTGCATAGTCTAATTCTGACAGCCATAGATTCACACACTGTGTTGTGGTGTCTTGTCCCTGTGTAGAGCTTAACACATAGTTTCAGTTAAAACAGAAGTGAGTGGTCCGGTCGTTTTCGCTAATGCTGCGTTCCAGGCAGGCTTTTGAAATCGTAAATTACAGCTTCAAGTCACAACTTACGACTTTGTAGCGTTCCAGGCAACCCACTCATGTTTTGCCGACCTGTTTTACCGGTGAAAGTCACTATAACGGCCACTCGTAACTTCCGACCGGTGAACTCGTACCAGATCGAACTGGTACGACTTCACGGTCGGAAAAATACGAGTTTCCTTGAACGCACCATAACAGTCCTCGTCGCTACGTCACCACATTCACGGCGTTCCTTGGCTGCACACACAGCCCTGCATGCCGTTCTCTCTCCTCATTGGATAAAAACTGTAGGATACGATAAATGTTTTCTCTTCGGCTCAGAGCAGAGCAGAGGGACTGAGAGACCCGTGTTTCAGACCAAACACTCTATGTAAGTGATTGCTGTCGGAAGATATAACTATTTAAGACTTATATGAACACAAATATATCACTCACTTCTGCTTTAAGCTTAGAAATTGATTGATTTATCAGATCAGTCTATTAGATGAAGTGGGAACCAGGTGGTGAAGCAGCTTCTGTTACAGCTACAATATAAATGTGTTTTAAATGTTTTTAAATGGCAGTTGAGCAGCAGATAACAGAACATCAGTATCGGTGCTACAGTATCTAAAGCTAAAGTAGCACAGCGGTGATGTCATCGTACTTTGCATGAGTGTTTTAACCATGTCTGTCTCCTTCTCTGTCTCCTCCAGCCCATGATGGACAGACACAAAGCAGCAGACCTGCCGAAGATGCAGTGTGGTTTCATCGACTTCGTCTGTGCTTTTGTGTACAAGGTCAGACACACAACACACATACACAAAAACTAACACACACCACCAAGTAACTTTAAGTCAAACACCTGCCACTGGCTAACAGAGATTAAAAGCAGCTTGATATCGACTTTATTTTAAGAGCTGCGTAACTTTATTTCAAGATGGTTCGGATGTACAACTGGATTATCATAATTAACTTTGTTCGCACCATGTGAGACTGATTAGTTAGTGTCGTATCTCTGATTTAATAAATCTAACAAAGCCGCATCGATCCGCCGTGATTTGATTGTTGTCGACTTTCCCTCCTCTCCTCCCGCTCGGCAGGAGTTCAGTCGCTTCCACGTGGAGATCACTCCGATGCTGGACCGCCTGCTGAACAACAGGAAGGAGTGGAACGCCAAGAAGGAGGAGCACGAAGCCAAACTGGCCGAATTGGAGGCGGACAAGAAAGAAAAGGAGGAGGCGGCTGAGAAAGCTGTGGCAGCCAGACAAGGTAGGAGGCCCTCAGACATGTCAACACACACACACACACACACACACACACACACACACACACACACACACACACAAACAATGCTTCACTCTCTCCATTTTCATGTGGGATGATGCCTTTGAGCCCAAACAGTCCATGTGCCAGTGTTGAAGTGCCACTTGGTGCAGGGACACAAAGAAGTACTTTTGTTTGAATGCATTTCTTTTAATGATGCAACTTTAAATCCTGGAAAAATAACTCAATCTCTGTTTTTCCTTCCTTCCTTCCTTCCTTCCTTCCTTCCTTCCTTCCTTCCTTCCTTCCTTCCTTCCTTCCTTCCTTCCTTCCTTTTTTCCTTTCTTCCGTCCTCCTGCAGCAAGTGCAGCCCAGTCAAATTCGAAGACCTGTATTCTCAGCTAGAGAGGACACAATAGCGCCACCTTGCTCACTACGTGGTTCTGGTCCAACACTGGATTTCACCTCAAGAGTTTTATTCCTGTTTCCTTTTCTTTCTTTTTTTTAAACTCCAGTTTACTGAGAAGAGTCTCTCTCTTTACTGCCACTTCTTCCGTCTGCACTGCTTCTACCTGTCCATGCTTTTCATACTGTATTACTCTGTAGATGCACTGGGCTTTATTGTGCGTTCGGATGTTTGTGGGAAGAATGAACATCTAACATTCGACAGTCAGTTATACCATCTGTAAATCAAAACCTGGCAGACCGACAATAAAGAAACATGGACCCTGTCGAACTATTAGGAAGCATCTTGCGTTGATAATGTTCAGATGGCAACTGGACTGGTAAATGTCAGCAGCTACCTGCACCTGCACATCTGGACCAATGTGGTGGCAGTAGCAGCTGCCTAGAGGAGTGTGCTATACTGTAGAACATATGGAGCAGACATGGTTACAGCAGCACACAGTCTGTTGAGGAGATAAAGGGTTAAAACATGCAAATCATCAGTTTGCATGATTTCCATTTAGAGTTAACCGCAGATGAAACCTTCACTGAATAATCACAGGTGAGCTCAGATATCACCTGCTCTAACATGTTTGTACTGGGTCAGAGTGAGGATGTTGGAGACTGAAAAAGTGTTGGGGAAGCAAATATATATTTACTTTTCTATATTATTATTGTGAGCTATAAAGAGGACAAAAGGCAAAAAAAAAAAAAAAACATTTAAGAAATGGATTCGTTGGAGGGGAAAGACAGGCTCCAACTCTGGTTAATGACGTTCATCACCAGGTGTTTCCATAGCATCCATGAGCCTGCAGTTATTTTATATTTCCGGCTCAGGCACTAATGTGACATTAGTTGTGTTGACGTGTTTGTCTCAGCTTTTAGATGAAACCCTGAAGATACATGTTGAAGAAGCTCGACCTCTGTGCTACACCGTGTATTAAAGTGTGTAACCAGATGCTTCCTAGCGTTTGTGTTGTACGAATCTAACACTTACAGACAGCTGTGCAGAAAACGACTGCAGATCAACCGAGATGAAACTGTGTGAGGAGTCACTAATGGCTCAATCACACAGTGTGTCGCTGTTGCTGTAGTTAGTGAAGAGCAAATGGGAAATTGCGTAAGTCATTTTGCAGAGATTAGTAAAGATGCTATTTTCATACTGACTAACACTGGTGTCTGTGTTTTTACTCAGCTGTGTGTGGTAGTTTTGTCTCTGTCTGGTGTCTACACATTCTTTTATGTTGCCTGCTTCTGTGCAGTTTTATTACTTTAAACAACAGAGTTTGCATTTCAGCAGTAAACACTTGCCTTTCCACATAAATGTTATATTTGATCACACTTTTGTAATCATTTCTTTTACTTTCTCTTTTCTCTGCATGGTTCCTCGTCTCTTGCTGCACTTTCATTAGATTCTCCAGAGCAGTGGTTTGCAAACTTTTTTTTACATCAAGGACCCCTAAGTGGACACAAATTTGACCACGGCCCCCCCATTGGTCAAAATTTTTAGACAAATACCAGAAATTCACAAATATTTGTCCTGAGACTGAGCAATGTTACTTTTTTTAGTCAATGTATGTTAAAATTACTGCCAATTTTTGGAAAAATTTCAAGAAATCTCTGGGAAAAAAAGTAATATTTCTGGAAAAAAGTAATATTTATGGGGTAAAAAAAGTAATATTTATGGGGGAAAAAAGTAATATTTCTGGAAAAGAACGTAATATTTCTGGGGGAAAAAAGGAAAATTTCTGTTAAAAAAATGTGGTAAAATCTTGGGGAAAAAGTTGGGGACCCCCTTGAATCCTCTCATGGACTCCTTGGGGTCCCCGGGCCGCACTTTGAGAACCACTGCTCCAGAGAATCTGTTTTGAAAAGTTTCCTTCTTTGTGACTTTTCTTTTTTGAGAATTTACGACCCAGAAAACATCTGACTGACAGCCCTGTGGAGGTGCTGGCCACATGTTGTGCCAAAATGTATTTCCTCCTCAAGTTACGGGTTTCCCGCTGGTGGTAAGCATCAATTTCACACCAGGAGAGAAAACGCCAAAATTTAAAAGCTTCCCTCCCAAACTACAGATGTCGATTGATTCCACAGAAGCCGTCGGGCTGTGCATTAATCTATGGGTGTTAAGATTCTGGTTCTTCTCCTGTAGCTGTATTTCAAAACTCAGAAAAAACTGATTTATAGCTAAATAAGGTTGAGGCAAAAACTGGATTTGATACGGTTTATAGTTGTTGTTTTTTTAGATCTGGTATAGGCTACATATTGTTAATGTTAAAACAGTTTTAATTTCTATATTCAAGATGTAATAAGATGTAAGATGTAATGAAATAATAGTCAAATGTAGATGTCTAACCACCTTTTTCTGTATTTTAAAGAAGATGTTTCAGTGTCTCCTGAGCCACCAATTACCAAATCTGTGTTTACTGGGAGCAACTCACTCCTGACCTAAAAGTAGGACACACACACACACTGTGAAATTAGAGGAGAAACAAACCCTGGCACCACATGGTCCTTCTCCCTCTGCATGATTTCTACGGTATTTATCTTTACAGCATTTCAGAATTCAAACAGACGTGTAGGTTTACTAAAAACATTTTCAAAAAGTAAGCAGAAAGTTTCAGTGTCTGTAGCACTGATGCAGGATCGCTGCATAAACAACAACTTGCACAACAGCTGACGGAGTATTAATATCTGTCAGCTGCACCATCCATGTAAATGTGTTTCCATGTACACACATTAATGAATTCTCCCACCTAGAGGCATACATAATACTGTTATAAAACACAACATGACACCAGAGTGCAGATAATGAATAGAGAAGGAGGTGAGGTGGGTGAGGGGGGGCAGCTATATTCAACACCATCCCTCCCTCCCTCATTCACACGCTGTAGTAATATAATAATAGCCACGGATACATAACCTAAGTGTGTCGTCATTGGTGTGTGACGTAAGTCCCCATGACGTAAGGGCGTGTTGGGAGCTCAAAGGATTGCCGTATACGGTTGTGATGATCAGCAGAGCTTGTAAAGCTTGGCTCTGACGCAGGGACAACCCGTGACTGCAGAGAGAGAGAGAGAGAGAGAGAGAGTAGAGAGCGGCAGCTGCAGTACACCCAGAGAGCCTGCAGGAAGGGAGCTTTAGCCTCATTCTAGCAGGGATCGGGGGCAGTCGTGACTGCAGAGCTGCCAGCCTGCAAGCCACAGCACAGAGAGAACGATGCAGGACTATTTATAGACGACTATATGCATGTGTCGGCTGCAGTTTCTAAGCAGAGGAAAGTCACTTGACTCGTTTGTCCCAGAAGTGCATTCTCATCAGCGTCGGTGGGGCGATGCAACATTCAGCTGCTGCTGCTGCTGAGTGCAGCACAGGAATTCACATGAAATCCTTCCATCACATCACCTGAGTGCAGCAGCAGCAGCAGGATTATCTTCAGCAGCTTCTTTTTGTGTCAAACTCTAGACATCCACCTTTTTGTTTCCTCTTAAATATTAAATATTTCACACTGTCAAACAAAATCATCTGGATTTGACCAATACGTTCATAATAATCTTTATTACTAGAGCAGTTTTCAAAAGCTACTTCAGAACAAAAGCAAGAAACTAAACAGAGAAGACAAACATGTATAAAACTAATAGAGTCAAAATAAAAGAAGGGAAAGTACAAGTAGAAAAAGCTCTCCAATAAAAGAGATGATGGACTCTGACGCTGATCTGATTTCCTCAGGCAGATTATTCCCGACTGCAAAAGCTCTGTCCTCTTTAGTTTTTACTCTGAAACAGACAGAGGAGTTTTTTTTCTTGTGAGAATCTCAGGGTGAAAACCGATGAGAGTGGAACTAGAGGGTCGGATGTAAAGAGGAGAGAGGCCACAGACAGATTCAACAGTCAGCAATAAAATACTAAAATCTGTTCTCAAACACACTGTCTGGGAGCCAGTTTAAAGAGTGAAGGGTCAAAGCTCCTGCTGCGGGTTAAAAGCAGCAGAGCTCTGAATCTTTAGAAACCTTCATCATCTATATGACCTCCATCAGACACGTGTGATGAAGGTCCAGCACCAAAACAACCGCTCAGACGGTGCGTGGGTTTTTTAAACTGCCAAAACTTTTATATAAAGGTCGACTGAAAGTATAGGAGCCTGCTCAGGCTTTTTGATCAAAGTTCTGAAATAATCAGGGACACGACCATCAAGGAGAAACATCAAGGTGAGTTTCTTTATGGGGTATTAACCCATTTTATTTTGTACAGTCTTTATTGAGTGATATATTGAGTGAAATTATAAATATTAATTAAATATTATTTGTCACGTATGCCTGAAACATCTGATAAAATAAAATAAACATTATGTACAGTATGATAGAAAAACAAAATAACATTGCAGCTGCATTATTTCAATAATATTGATTATGTGGACCAGACTGTATTGATATTGCCTGTTGGGCTGCTGTCGACATCATTGGGGACGTAGTAGTCTGGTGAGAGTGAATAACCTTTATTTGTCACTGGACAGCTGAGGGTCCAGTGTCCAGTCATGTGATGTCATATCATCTGTATAAGTCCCAGCTGTGCAAGAATCCTGATCTGAAATGTATAAAGTGTAAGATGATGAGAATGTGGCTTTAGAAAAGTTTGGCAACACGTTTCAGCAGCACATGCAGATTAGTGCAGTTTTGAAAACGTCTCAACCTGGATTTACATAAAACATAAAAACAAACTTTAGCTCGGCTCAACACCAGGAACTGGAACAAACAAACAGGAGATGTGAGGTTGAGGGTGGGCGGCGGTGTCTTGTCCTGCTGTCCCTGTCAGACTTAAGCTGAAGCTCATGGGGACGACACAGTGTGTGTGTAATAACTCTGCACTGCACTGCAGAGCAGCTCTGTTTGCTGCAGTCACGACTGCCCCATAGAAACAACCAAACAGAGGACAGCAGGACAGGAAACGGCTGACAGGATGATTTCTAATCGTCTGCTTTCTCCTCTGGCTTTGAGCTGAACAATTAATCACTAAAGTTGGAGAAAAAAAACAAGTTGGGGCTTTACAAATTGGCTGCATTGACTGGAGATCTGTGGAACCACACATGAATAAACGACTGTGGAAGTTTATAATGTGAGGCGAGCTAATCAGGGACCTCTTGCTTTAACTGATGCATCCTAATGCAACAGCCTCACAGTGTCTCCTCCCTATAGAAAGGTCATGGTATGTTCTAATGTCTTGGCAGAAGCAAAGGTTTATAGACTGTTTGCTGTGTTGCTATGAGCCACTGATCCCGTCTATAAAAATGTGTTAGCTGTGTTTGCATTCTCCAAAGTAAAAGGAGCTGCAGGCTCCACTTCTTGTGCTGCTTGTCACAGATTCTGTTTGCGATATCCATGGACCGAATCTCCAGCATCTCGCCCAACGAAGGGAGAAGGTTCACGCTCTCCTGACCTCAGGGGTTGTATCTCTGCTTTCTGCAAATGATGTAGCTCTGCTGGCTTCACTGGACTGTGTCGGTGGAGGGCGGTTAAAGTGTGAATCAGCTGGATTGAGGGTCAGTTGTATAAGGCTGTGCTACAATAGGATAGGGAGGAAGTTTCTTCTTTCTCTGGAGAAAGAGATTAAATGTTTTGGAGTCTTATTCCCAGTAGAGGGAACAATGTCACTTGAGATTTTATTGCAGCAGACTGTCAATGGTCAAACAAATCTGAATTCAAATAGAAGAAGCTGAAGTGATTGATTCAAGCTGTTCTGTGTGGTGTAATTTGGTTTAGAGCACAATTCAGTGGCTTAATCAAATATGTAGGAAAAGGGGGTGGGGGTGGGGGGTCCGTGGTCTAATTTGTGTCCGTTTAAGGGTTTTTTGGTGCGACAAAGTTTCTTCTGCTCTAATTGGTATGTTTTGCAGCAAAATGAAGCTCCGTTTGCTGCAGTCGCTCGACGCCAGCTGACCAGCAGCAGAGGACAAAATGACCAATTTAGAAACCAGCTGGTGAAGAAAGAAAATCAGGGTGAAGAGTTGAGGAATGATGACATTCATCAAGTTGTCAGAAACAAAACTCCAGAGGGAATCTCCTGCTGCAGTGTGAGCTCTGGATTTGTGAATTCACTCCGCTTCAAACGTTTCTTTATCGACGACGGCGTCTTATCACTTCCTGTTGTTAGTTTGAACCTGGCCGCGGCGTTATTGGCTAGTTTCACACCAAACATGGAAACGCTGGAGCAAAGTATCGCTGTCATTGCTCATATATTGCTACATAATTGAGATTTACAGACTAGAACAGAGTTAGAGAGAGAGTTTTTTTTTTTTTTTTTTTTTTTACATTTTTGGATGAATGCACTTGGTGTGCTGAGGAGGACGTCCCATTTGGGGTCAGAGAGTAATTTAGTTGAACTTTGGCTGCTCAAGCTTGCAGAAAATCAGCATAATGCAGACGGATGGCCAAGAGAGAGCACAGCTGCTGTCTCCATTGGAATATAAAGCACTGTGTCGGTGTGAAAGTCTTGTCAGATGCTTGATGTGACTTTGTTTGACTCACAGAGGGAACATGATATTTGGTTTGGTGCAGTTCAATTTGTTTTGTTTTGTTTCTTTTCTTGCAGCGTTTGTGAATCGTCAATTCTCCCATGTGTTTTTGCTGGTGTGGAAGTGACAGGGGGAAAAGCGACCATCAGTACAGCAGTGCTCATACAGTGATGTCACATGGTCAGACATCATCAGCGCAGTCACTGACATGTGAATCACAGTCTAGCCAGGCGGAAAATTGCCAGCGGCCTCTTAATAGTGCTGTTTAACCAGGGGGAGACTTGAGAGAGGGAGTGTCTGTTAATGGGCGAACAGAGGCAGCAGAGCACACGGCTTTGTGAAGCTGAACCACAGCATCACAGGTTCATTACAGCAGAGTGAGCAGCAGTAGTGTCCTACTGTACACAAACACATATCAATAACACTCATGTTGGCACAAAACAACCTGACATAAGTGAGTAAGATGATTCGTTGCAGCAGCAAAGCTGTCCAACCCAAACCCCATATATGAATATATTGTTAACCACACCACAAACACCTGTTGAAACACATCACTTTTATAGTAACTATTTAATTTGTCAGCTCTGTTAGGGTTAGTCTATCTTGAAACTGACTTCAATTTCAGGAAGTAATAACTCATCAGCCGTTATTAGTATTTCAAGAAAGCAAAGTGATACATTAAAGGTAGAGTCTGGAGGTTTTTGTCCAAAAATAAACGCTAGACTTATACAAATGAAATCCATCTTAATCATCACCTATGGGCCTGTGTTGTGGTGACTGTGTCTGCAGAGCCCCCTTCCCCTGCCTGTATTTTGCTTTTGCTTTGTTTTGTTGTGCACTGGGATGCTTCTGGGTGGAGAGTCTGTGTTTAATGACATAGCTCAGGTGAAGCTCCGTGGAGCAGAGGGCTGCTAGCCCCGCTAGCTGTCTCGGATGCTAGTGAGTGCACTCACTAGCTCGACGCTAACTTCCGCTTGTGGCGGCAGCTAGCACTCACCGATAGCACTCGCCGCTAGCACTCGCCGCTGGCACTCGCCCCTAGTACTCGCCCCTAGCACTTGCTTCCCAACTCATCACAGCGGCCCTTCTACTCGTTACAGCATAATTCTCAAGGCTCCCGTTGTTGGTGGCGGTCTGCCGCTCCAGTGATTCACTCGGACTGTATTTCCTTTTCTTTGCAGTCCTGACTAGTCCTGAATACTGCTGCTGCTCCTGGGGCAGGAGGCTGCACAGTTGATCCAGAGAGAGAGGAGGGGCCCAGTTTGAATGTTTTGTTTACAAACTGCGGACAAACCTCCGGACTCTACCTTTAAAGACAAAAGCTGACGAGTGTGCCTGGAAACTCTCCTTAAGAAGATGCATCATGATCAGACGCCTGAACTACCTTAAATGAATCCTTGTGATGTAAAGGAGCAGAGATAGTACTCTGAGGTCCTTCTGGATGTCCAAGTTCCTTATTCTATTTCTAAGAACAGAGATCAAGTGGTAAATTGAGAGCAACTTTCTCAATTATATTGGTCCCCTTGCCGATACTGCACCACTCCACTTCTTCATCTCCAGCTCTGTTTTCCTGTTACGAGACCTCAAGATACTTGAACTTAACCTGGAGGGAACAATACACCATGTTCTGTCAGAGATTTCCTGACTCTCAGTCCTTCACACTCGGCTGCAAACTGACCAGGTGAACATTGCAAGTTATGATCTGATGAAGGCAACAGTATCACATTGTCTGCAAACAACAGAGATGCCATCCTGAGGTTCCCAAACCAGTGTAAGTAAGATACATCTTCTAGCTGCACTGGGAGTTATCTTGAGTGATGTTCCTGGGAGCATCAGTCTTTCAACCTCAGGTAGGTGACCCAGCTAGGGTAGGGTTGATCAAGCCCCTGACTTGCATCCTAGGCCTTCCTCTTAGCCTCTCCTGTAATACCCAGTTGGTTGAGGACACAGATTCATCCCCTGCTAAACCCCTACAGCCAGTTTCTCTGGTACTACTTGTTTCTTCAAAAACCAGCAATTGTCATGGCCAAGATCTTTGACATCCTGCCAATGAGCATTGTAAGCAGGATTGGAAAAGAGAAGTCGACCTCTGATGCAGAACACAGACAAATGTCAGTGGTTATACAAGGCTTGGATGGCTTGTATCAATGGCCTCATTATTGTGAAGACGAAACTACATCATGTCCTATAAGCTGTCCTGAGGTTTATAACAATCGATGGTCATTGAAACAAAAACAAAACGTGCATCTCTTTCAGAAATAATCACATAATTTCAAAGTGCTGTTCATTAGGTTTTTATTTTTTGGAGGCAAATCAATGAATATATGTACTTTATACAGTATATGAGGAGCACATCTCTACAGTTTCATAATGTAAACAATCTCTGAAGAGAAATGTATTCAGTTTAAAAGGAAGCCATAGTCTTCTGTTTTAAACTATTTACATGAATTAAAATATAATTTATAACATCAGATACTTCCGCTTCTATGAAACTAGATTTTAACAATTCAAAAATACTGAAATGCCTTTGTCTCCACATTCTCAAGACATATGAAATCACACAAAACGAAGAAAAAAAACACCATTTAAAGACATCCAAACTAAGTGGCGTATAAATAAAAAAGAAGAAACGCAAAATAAAACCAACATATGTAAAAATATAAAATCTCACTAGCAGTATTTACCTTTTTTTGTTTTACCAAAAACTAAGTTAAAAAAGAAAAAATCATTTATGTGAATTTGATAGTCATTAGATGTAAATAGACAATGAAATCAATAGTAATGAAAAAAACAAAAACAATGTATGCCCTTATGTCAAAATATTTTCTTCCACCAAAATAAAACACCCACTCACATTTAGCAGATTTCGACAGTTTGCATTCCCTATTAAGTGCCTGTTTGACATCACTGTTGCCATCAAGTTTGACAGATTACCCATAAGTTTCTTGTGTATTGTACAACTACTGATGCTGAAATGTGACACAACCATTCACAGATTGAACAACGAAAGTGGAATCTGAGGCCGGCGTCGGGGCCGGTATTGCAAGCACTCCTGTCCTGTTAGGGGCTAATTGATGGTGTTAGCTAGCTGATCCATTGCCTTCTCAACTAAAGAAACAGTGAGTGAGATACGAAAAGAAAAGAAAAGAAGGAAGTGTTTTTGTGGGCCATGGCATTGGAAACATGAAATCTATAAAAGTGAATCTGGTGCAGCCGCTGAAAACGTTGCATTTTCCGGCGAGCCGTCCGGAGCCACGCTCTTTATTGTTGAAGATTTTTCTTTTTGGTCAACTCATCTATCAAGTTTTATGGTTTTCTTGCCATTTTCCATTTTTCTGAAATGAATAGTGGAAAGAAAGGTATTGCATTCTGATGAGGGTCATTCCCTTTGGAAGGTTTTTTTTTTTATTAATTTTTTTTATTTTTATTTTTTTAAACATTTCTTTTTTATTTGGATTCGTTGCCCATGGACCTAGGACCTAGACCGAGCAGACAGCGGTATTATGTTGAAATGTGTCAACGTGTTCTCAAAACACTGAGGAGAATGGTCAACATCAAAGTTTTCTATAAGAAAGTATATAATCATCTAGATATCTACACAAACACACAAATATATATTCATATATATGTATATACCTTTTTATAATATGGCTATTGAAAAAAGTTTTAATTACGTCAGTAATTATTTAATAATAAATGGATTGGAAAGGAGTTGAAACGGTAATACTAAAAGCTAGTGGTAGCTTCGTTTTCCCCCCGGTTGATTTTTAAGGCTTGCCATGATGAAAAATGGGGTTGTCTTGATGTCATCCACCTCTGCAACAATGGAGGCACCCACACAGGCACAGCAGCAGCCACTGTAGAAATCCCACCACACACTTGGAGTACTAGATTTTAGAACTGCATGTAAAAACTGTTTGTTTCTCCTCCACACAAGTGCTGAAGCAACAGGAACAAACCAGGAACTTGTCTATCTAAAGGCATTTTAAGGTCAAATTTTGGTCATAGGTTAGAATTACAATATAGGAAACTACGGTCAATTTCTCATTTCGCTTCCTGTCTCAGTGAGAAACTAGTACTCACTATAACTACAGCGTTGACGCTTTGCATCTCTTCTGCTTAAGTGCTGCGAAAATCTTTCAAACATAAAACTCTGACTTCTTCTCAACCAGATGAACATTGAATATTTCTGTGACTTGTATTGTATAGTAAATGATTTAAATGGACTGAACAAGTGACAGTGGGATTTCTACAGCGTCCACCACATCCATATCAAGTAGTCTGAAATTATCTAACGGGGTCAAACCAGCAACAACTTTCTTTTTTTTTCTCTCTTTTTCTCCCTCCCACATTCCTTACCGGAGTCATACATGTATATTTATTTAGCTGATACTGTAGTACAAATGTCCATTGCAACTCAGATTTTAACAAATCTGTGCACCATCAAAATGTGGTAATAACATAGTTACAACAGCTTCCTTTCAATGAGAAGAAAATATTGTGAAGTTATTTCACTACTTGGGACGTTATTTTGTGCAAGAGTATATTAGTACAATTGGTTTTTGTATACGTGTTATGTGTTTACGACGTGACTGACCACATTCTTCCTGTAATTAGTTTTTATGGTTTTTTTTGTATTTAACAGCAGTCTACATACAGTACAGCAGCCTATTGAATCTGCAGCTCAGAGATCGCCTGTGATGTAGTTCAACAACCAACCACACACTATACATTATTACCTCAGTTTTTCGGAAAAGGCTGTCTCACAGATAGGATTATTACGTATTGCATCTCAAATTGCTTTTTAAGGAAACAGAAAAAAATCATCAAAAATATTTTGTCATTTCAAAACAGCAAAGAAACAGAACCTTCTAGTGTGATAGTCTAAAGGGATACTTAGATCTTTTTTGTCTTTTACAACAGTGTTGGACTTTGGGTGAAGTCGTTTCAATGTCATTTTTTTCCCTTCATGTCCTCCCTGCACTGAACAAACAGAACTCATTGAAACAAAACCGACCAGACCATCTCCTGTCTGATTAGCAATCAACTGTGACCCGCCACCATTAAAAAAAACAAAACACACAATACATTTTATGTTTACAACGAGGCATAGTGCTATATACACATTATATATTTATATAATATATTTTCTTTTTTTAATATGTAAACCAGCACATTCTCTCACTTTTTAGTAGTATACATACTAAGCACAAATACTCATTCAGTTGTTTGTGATTAGTTTTGTTACAATTTCAATTTCTTTTTTTTCCCCCCGACACCTTGTTTCTTAATCAGTATGTATAGCACTAAATTGTTTTTGTTCGTTTTGGATATTGGTGAGCCTGAAGGGAGAGGGTCCGTCTTTCTAGGCCACTTCATTTGCTGTTTTTTTTTTTTTAAACACTGAATAAGGCGCCTTTGTACTTAGTGTGCGTTCCTAATAAAGTCAAAGGAGAATCGAGTGATGTAAACATTCAATTTTTTGTGTGTGTTACCAAGGAGTTGATTAGATAGAGAAAGAACGAGGAGGAGGGGGAAGTAGGGATTATTTGTTAAAAAGCAGGGGAGGTTTGCCAGGGTTTGGAGAAGACCTGGAAACAAGGCCTTGAACCCACAGAGCCAGAAAGTGACAGAGTTAAAGATAGAGATAGAGGAAGAGTCGGGCTGCATTTTATTGAAATCCCTGGTCAAGGAGAGGAGGAACGGTGAAATTGTGGGTCCCAGAGGAGAACAAAATGAGAGCGAGGAGAGAAGATTTGAGTCTTCTTCTCTCAAGAGCACTCAAGGACCAAACCACCACCACACCACCGTTCAACCTCTCCCGACACCTCCTCACCAACCCGCAAGCGTCAGCAGTGTCCGACTCAAACACGAGACAAAGACAAAACACTCACAAGGACACACGATTGAGACTCCAAGAAACGGACACGCTTAAAACCGTTATGAGGCAAGCGAAGGATACAGTTAGAGAAAGATAGATTATTCCCCTCACAAGGGACTTAGTGGTAGAGGAGTTGTAGTATAAAAAAACCAAACACAAACCCCCCCGCATTACCTAGAACCACCCATCAGTTGGGGAAAACCTCACACAGAGAACGCTTCCGACAAAACAAAACAAAAAGTGAGAGACAGAAAAGAGGAGGGGGAGAGCATCCAGTAGATCACAGAAATAAAAAGACAGGGGGAGCAAGGATGGATGGATGTGAGGTAGAGATGCTCAGCTGATACAGTACCTCCTGGATGAGAAATCGGACTCTCCGGCCGATTGCTCTTTTCGTTACTTTCAAGCCCATCCCTTGCTCGGTCCCTGGCTGTGTTGTCAGTGGCGGTTTGTTGCCACCACATTGGCAGGCTTGGAGGCTCTCTCCCTTTAGACAGTGGGTGCTACTGGCTGTGGCAGGAACGTAAAATTAGGCGCTACCCGGACTGCACCTCAAGCTAAAAGTTGGGTGCACGCAGTCAATTGGACGACTGCTGCAAGAGTATCTTTAAAAAGCACCAAGAAGCTCAATCACAATCTTTGGGCAAGCAGAAATGGGGAAACACAATGATTACATTCAGATTTCTTAAATACATTCCTTTTGAACCAACAGATTCATCTATGTCTGGCTATGGCAATATTGGTTCGAACTTCTGAAACCCAACGTGAAGCGCCGATGTCACTGAGGAAAAACAAAAGGATTTGTGGACAAATAGTTGAATCCTGTTTGTAGTTCTTGGCCTCGTTACGACTGATGAACTTTGCCTGAAAGACGGTCGGACTGGGATGGTCTGGAAGAGTGAATATGTGATGAGAGCTTCAACGGTTGCCATCTTTATTTCCCCATTTAAGTCCTGCTTGCATCAGTCCAAATGTAAACTGTAACTGTTGCATTGGCTGTGGCATTCGAGGGGAAGAGGGTGTCGTCAGGCTGCAGCCTTAATGGGACGTATGTTCAGTGGGACCCTATCAAACCAGTCCATCAAGATCCAGCTGGATGAGGAAGAAATTTACCTGGTGAAGCCCAAACAGCTGTTCTGGAAAAACAGACGTCAATGGTTCCAATGGAAATTTGCTGCTGGGTAGTGTTATCAAGAAAACACCAGTTTTCCTGCAACCCTGACTTTACCCCAGACCAAACCAAACCCTAACCCTTAGAAACCTCAAGATTTTCTTTAACCTCAGCAATAAATACTTTGACTCTTTGTCGAACTAGAATGTCATCATCATGACCCCTTACAGTCATGTGAGGGCAGACTAGATTTTTTCGGCCAATTCAACATTCAGTATTGGTGCATTGCTTGTATCCTAGTCTGAAATGGTTGGAACCAATTTTAAGGTAAATTTTTTTCTGAAATCCAAGTTGGGATCTTGATGAACGGCGCGCCAATCAAACCGAACCTGCAGCAGCCAGTAGCAGAAACCAAAATGTTCAGCATGGCAGAGATAGAGATTAGAGTCAAAGGGGGAAAGTGGAGGACAGCGGAGACATTTACCTCCTTACAGTGCATAGATCAAATCAAGGAAGCACTACAATTACAAAAAAGAAAAAAACATGATTTTTTTCTTCTTCATTTTAGATTTGTAAACTTTATCAGTCATCAAATGATTACGTTAAATGTGTTTTTGTTATATTCTTTGTCCATAACACACACACAATAGATTTTAAAATTTTATAACATCCACAATTTTTCGCTAAAACAAAGCAGGTTTTTTTTTTTTTTTTTTCTCAGGTTACACAACCACACGACTTCATGGTGAACACAGCTTGCAGGTTCACCACCCCTGGCCGGAAAGAGGGAGGCTTTTTTTTTTTTTGTACAAAACAAACAGAACAAAGAACACGCACACGCAGAAACACACACACCACGACGACCAACGCAACGCAGGGATAGCAAGTATTTGCTACAGAGGTCTCTCTCACACCTGTGCTTCCAAGGCGGGGCGATGATGTCACCAACACAGACAGGAAGCAGCTTTGTTGTTATTGTTGTTCAGCACAGAACTGTATCATTATCACGTGTAGTAGTTGTTGTACCATTGCTGTTAAAAGTCCCACTTCCTCCATTGTCTCATGACTCATCCAGACTCCCAGTGGCTTCCTCGTTTTTAAGCAGTATCCTCCGGTGAAAGAAACTTAAAAAACAACAAGGTCCTTATCGTTACTTTGTTCCAATGGTAAAAATGTAAACATTTTGCGAGGTTGCCTTGCATGGAGGTACTGAGAGGCCTGTCTGAGGGCAGAGCCGTGTAGTCGGAGGGGTGTTGCTGTGGTTTACTAAGGCTGGCCAGTCAGGGGCGCTGTGCTGTCAGCGGTGCAGGGACTTTTGGGCCTCCTTCAGCAGAGTATCAAAGTCCAGTGCATCGTACTTGCTCTTGACAGGACCTGGACCTGCCTCGTCTGAAAGAGAGAGATAAAGAGGTCACAGTCAAACACAAGGAGTCAAGGTAGAGTAGGATACTCTCAATCTGAACAAAACCTAAATTAAATCGTTGGTATGTAATTTTTGTCACATGTCCTTTGGTTCAATTATAAGGCATTATTTGCTGTTTAAGAGTTGTTGGGAATTTGAAGATTCATTTACAATTTATGTTATGTTTACAGGAAAGGACAATAGTATGAGTGACAACATATTAAAAATTCAACAGGTCACTTTATTGATAAAAGCAATAAATGAGCAATAAATAGGCAATTCATATGTAAGTATTCAGTTAAAAAGTTAAAAAGGAGTAATTTGATTTCTGATAAAAGTATGTGCTAAAAATATGTACTGTCAAAGAAGGATATTCTAAGTAAGTATGTTTCCTTTGTTCCCTTCCAGCCTTTTATTTCTGGAGGACAACACTGTAAAAACAAGTGTTAGTTCGTTACCAAGGTCTATGTAGCGTTTTCTCGTCAGCCTCCTCAGGCCAGCTGGTCCATTCTGGAAAACCGTCTCCCGTTCTCTCCAGTGCTTCTGAACCCCTGCCTGGCGAATCTTTATCACCCCACAGCGCTCCCTTTAAGAGACACACACAGACACACACACACACACACACACATCACAATGATGATATTGACTTGAGACCAAACACAAGTGGCCACTCTGTCCATTAAAGACCAGATGTCTAAAATAAGTTAAAGGACAACCAGGACACAAAAAAAAGCCAATATTCTTAATGTTAGAGTTTGTGTGCAACAAAGGGAGGTCACCTTGTCAACTTCAACTTTCTAAAGTCATGTTTAATGAGTCCCTATGGGAGCGTTTCTCCTCTGTAACGGACCTACTCTAAACATTCAAGAGCAACACAGTACAAAGATGACAAACCTACACAAACTCCAGACTGATGTAAGTGCTGCGTGCTTCAATCAGTGGGATCAGAAAGTTTTAATCATCCTAACGTTGTAGATGATTGGAGGTCATCACATAAAATGATGATTCAGCACACCAAGTACAACAGGAAGCCAAGTTGCAGTTGAAGTAGTTCAATAGATACTACTAAAACATTTTGTTCCAACAAACTGTCAAAACTTATGAGCTCCAGTGCTGCTTCTGGGCTAAAAAAAATATTGTAGCCCAGATTTGGATCAGTCTGTCAACAGCATTTTAAACTTAGATAACTCCGTTTCTCCGTGGCCTCCTTTCACACCCAGGAATCGGGACGCTTCACTTACTCGTTGCAGATGATGACTTTGCAGTCCTCCGCGTTGCCGAAAACCTGGAAGCGTTTCCTCAGCATGTTCTGGGTCACGCTGTTCGGCAGGTTGTGGATGTAAAACACCTGGCAGTTGTCCTGGCAACAGGGAAACCATGGCAACGGTGAGGACAAAGGACAATACAGAATACAGATAGACGTAGGAAGTGAAGCAGGAAGCCGAGTAGAGTGCAGGGCGACGTCCTGAGGCTTCACACTTCACGCACCAACATGCAATGTGTGTTTATGTGTGTGTCGAGACTGATGCACCAAATCTGTCTTTTGAAGCCTTGATCTTTTGCTTCAGGCTCATGTTTTACACTCTGGGTCACAGATTATGCATTTTGACTAAGGCAAAAAAAAAGTCCCTTTAGTTGTGTAGGAGACTGTGGAGAGTGACTGTTCTCCGTACCTCGTCAGACTTGGCTTTGTTCCTCTGCTTGTCATCGGGACAGATCTCTGAGTTCTCACTAAAGGAGGACAAGGAAGAAAAGGAGAGAGAGGATAGTTAGGGAGATAAGGACGTCCACAAGGTGAAACCTAATGTCAAACACCAGGAAACAGGTGAACTGCAGCAAAAAGTCAGACTTTCTTTCACTGACTGCAGCAAAGTCCTTCTAGGTAAAACTCAGCCATCGTGGCAAGAGAGTCACAACGTCACTGTCAGTGGTCAAAATGTCCAGTCACCTGGTAAAATCCTTTTCAAAGGTTTGAAGACTTCGCCTCAAAATAAGGTTACTCGTGCTACCATCTCTTGTATTAGGGTCGGTTTTGACCTGTGTCTTAAATCAGCTGTAAAACACACTAAAAACTTTTTTTTTCATCCAATATGTCTTTCATCTCTTGGTTACATTGTTAGGCTTCGTTGGTTGGCTTAATTGGTTGGTTTTAATATTTTGGGTGTGGGACCCTGGGCCTTTTTTGTCAGCATACCCCTTGACTTCAATTGAACCTTTGTCTTGTGTCAGCTTTCTGCTACTATCTCTTGTGTTGGGGTGTTGTGAACTGGACTTGGTAGAAAGTTTGAAATGTGTTTCAATAGAACAGAAATCTTTTCTCTCTCCTGTTTCTACTTTCGTCTCTTATCGTCTCTTCGTCTCCCGTCATGTTTCTTCTGTCTGACGCTTCCTGTCTCTGTCTCACCTGGAGTCTGTCTTGCTGGCTGGGGAGTCGGGACATGGGTGAAGGATGGGCGAGGGCGAGCGAGATGCCAGCGAGTGCTCCGCCTCCTCCTCCGATCCCGCCGACTGACAGTCTGACGGCGGCGATGACATCGTCACGGTCGTCTGCTGCTCCTCCTCTGACGCCACCAGCCTCTCCGCCTTGTCCCTCCCGTCCGACACCTGATCGTCGGTCGCTCTGGGCGGTGCTGCTGCTGCTGCGGCGGCGGCGGCGGCGCTGGCTCCGTCCCCGCCTCCTTGTGCCTGCAATATGGCGCCAAGCATGGCGGCGCTCCGCTTGCGGCTCTCCCCGAGGCTCAGCGCGCAGTAGTCGTGGTCGCCGAAGCTGCGGTGGGTGTCGCTGTCGCCGGCCTGGCCCATGCGCCGCAGCTGGGCGTACAGCTCCGTCTGCTCCGGGAGCTTCCGCTGGTGGTGGGCGCGGCTCAGCCAGGACGAAGCCTTCGCGGCGGCGTTGGTGTTCAAAGCCGGATGGACGGACTCGCTGCCGCCGCCGCCCACTCCTCCGCCGACCTTCCCTCCCTCTGCCGGCTTGAAGAGCTCGTCCTCCACTGGTTTGTGAGGCGGGGTGGTGGGAGGGGTGAGACCTGAGGGAGGTGACACATCAGCATCACCAAGGTGAGTTTTAATTGATCTAATGAGCTATAACACGTTAATTGGAGCGTTTCCAGCTGCTGATCCGAGGCACCTGCTCTCAGTGAATCCACATTTACAAGAATCAGCAGATTTAATCCAAAATGTCAAACTATTTAAAGCTCTCCACCCTCTGGAGTCGACCTGTCACTCTCCCGTCCCTCATGACGTCACCGGCGTGAGCAGCAGGTGACATCAGCGTTTATCCAGACAAACAAGAGAGGAGCAAACAGGAGGTGTGTTTACCTGCCGTTCCACACAGATCCACACTGAGCGTCTGCTCGAAAGGCTTGGTGCTGTACTGGGACTCTCTGTGGAGGTGGAGAGACAAAACAGAAGACAGAGAGAGAGAGAGAGAGAGGAATTAGAGACTGCTGCGTCATGTTTGAATCCATTGCACTTTTAAAACGTTCACATCAACAGGAATCCAATAACGTCCGTAAAAAGGCTCCGTAAAAAGCCCCCAAATAAAAAGTGGCCAGTTTCAGCTGATGCCTCCTGAATGTGAATGATGTTCCTCCCTGTAAATGCTACTGGCGTTTCTCAGCGCTCCTCATTTCTTATCACAACAACCATATGTACTCGGCTGTCCTCTCCCCTATTCTTCTTCTGCTTTCTATTTCTGGCTGTCTGTTTCTGTTTCTCCACTCGCCATGAAAGGCAGGAGCGGTGCCGAGTGGATTGGCTTCAGGCGGGATATTACTTACCCTCTGCAGAGAACAGCAGAATAAAATAGAAAAAAAGAAAAACTCTTTTTTTTTTTTTTTTGGTGAGTGCTTCAGAAGACAGATTAATTTAGAAGATGGACGGACGCCAGAGGTTTGTACAGGAACTCAATTCTGCTTTTTGACTGTTTGGAGCTGGAGAGGTTCCAGCGTTTGAGGCTGGACGGGCGCGGAGGTTAATTTAGAAAAGTAAGAGCAGTGAGGACACTTTGTCTGGTGCAGATTAAAATCTCGGCGAGCCAGCCAGGAGTCCGGCTTCATTAGGGCTCCTGGAATAAAACTGCTGAATTTGGAAGGTTTATCTTCTATAAATCCAGAATATAATAAAGTCCTATGAGATTACGAAGGACGTGTTCACTGATACGCATTAAAAATGGAATACGAGACATTTTTGACATTTTCTTCATGTTGTTCCTGTCTCCTGCGGTTTGAGATTGAGAATCCAGTCTCATCCTGCTGCCAAACAAACATGAGTGTGTTTGAGTACAGAGGTTTGTCTCAGTGGAGTGTGATGCTGCATCACTCAATGGTTTCAACTTGGAGCCAACAACAACATCATCAACAACAACTTCGTAGGCCAAACTCCTTCAACAGTTTCATGAATTATGGACTGGAGCCAGATTATGAAGCATTTAGTTACATCACTGAGACAATGGAATAAACGCCCATATAGGATCAAATCAATTAGTGCTCAATTTAAAAAAAAAAAAAATTAGAGCAAATGTGATTAAGTCAGTAATTTGCATGTTTACAGGCAATAGATTAGTAAAAGCTGAAACAATCAGGCTCCTTAATGGAATCTGTCTCTCAGTCAGCACAGCATAAATAAACAGCTGCCACAGAGCTGCATGCTTCTCCTCGGCAACAGTCCTGACTGAGAGCATTCACATTTACATCAGACAGGAAGTGGGAAAGAGCCCAAGTTTGTTCTATTGAAATAAAATATGAATACCTCTACTAACTAACTGAAACTAAACATATTCTACAGCAAACTAATATCAAACATAAAGTATTCAGCACTGATTTAATAACAAGCTGATGGTATTTGGTCTTCACAGCTGTTGCCTGGCCATAATTACTATGTCTGGGTATAATATTTAATTATAATAAATTAAATTAATATGTGTGATGCTGCAGGATTTTCCAGGCAGATGTTCAAATTAAATTTTAAAGCAGAGTTCAACAGGTTAGTTAATATTTGTTCAAAGTCAAGAATTTCAGAACCGATGCTAAATATTCTGAGTCCTTTCAGACTTTTTCTGAAAGTCAACAATGCTCCTAAAGGTTGGCTTCGTAAACTGCTGCTGCATCTCGTCTCAGTTCTCATGTTTGGAAAAACAATATTTGCCACAGTCGTTTGTGTGATTGCACCAAAGCACATGAAACAACTCGGAGACGTTTCGGGGCTAATGCAGCTCAGATGCTGAGTATTTGAACCAGGCTCGGCCGCATGATGATGAAACACAGCAGGTACGTTACTGATACTCACCCTGTGGACTTGGGGTTCAGAGGCAGGCAGAGGCAGGCTCGCTTCTCTGCAACCAGAGTGAGAAAGAAACCGTTACCTCATGTGTGTTTGGAAAATGTTCTCGGATCAGATTTTAATAATCAGTGTGATCTGCAGGCGTATTTCGGTCGGGCTCGTGTGGATTACGTTTGAAATCTAACACTAAGACTACAACATGTGTGACTTGTAATATGACGCTGACATGCTGCAGCAGCTCGGCTCAGCCAGAGTTAACACGGAGGAGGAGGAGACTCAGTGAAGAGATGGATAATATTTAAAGGGATAGTTCAACATTTTGGCAAATTCACCTCTCGCCATAATCCCTATAGTTTTAGGAGTAGGTTCATTACCTTTAGTTGTCGGTGCAAGCTGTTTTTAGATTGGCGGGGCAGGGACGTGGGCTTCTTAGCTAACTCAACAGAGGCGAACAGTATTTTTGTGTTTCATCATCAAACTAAATACACAATCCAACAACTCCAAAACGCTCTTGTGGACAAGTTGTGACCTGTATATTGGCCATGCTATGAGATAATAACGTATGAACAAATGAAGCAAACAACCGGAACTACTTGCGCTTTTGAAGTCACTCTGCCCAGCAGCCGTATCTGGAATATAGTTCCAGCTACAGTATGCTTCTAAAACAACTCTCTCTCGTAATGTTACATGAATATTTCATAGCATGGTATACAGGTCACAACTTTGGAGTTGTTGGATTGTGTATCTGATGAGTTTGATGAGGGAAAGGTGAAAATATCTCGCGCCGTGCAGAGCTCACGTCTCTGCCCCACCGATCTAAAAACAGCTTGCACCGACAATTAAAGGTAATGAACCTACTCTTAAGACTTAAGTTTAGAAGATACGTCTCCATAAAACCTGATACAAGCAGCTGAAACTGAGACATCTGTGTCCCTCGTCCTCACCATTGTGGCAGCAGGGTTTGCTCGCCTCCGTGGCGCTGATGCTGCCGTCGCTGGACGTCAGCGGCTCCGGCTGAGCCTCCGTCGTGGTTCCGCCTCCCACTTGGGTCGGCAGGAGTTTGACTCCAGCCCGTCCCTCCTCCCTTTCCGGCTTGTCCTTCCCCTCGTCCTCCCTCGCCCGTCCAGGCCGAAGCCTTTTGGCGAAGCGGCTGGGGAAAGACGCCAGACGGCGGGAACGCCGGACCGAGAAGGAGCCGCCGTCCTCTTCCGCGTCCTCCAGCCTCTGAGGCGCCTCGGTGGAGCAGCTTCTCCTCTCCGGGGAGGAAGAGTCTTTACGTAGCTCCGGTTTGGGGGCGGTGGTGGAGCTGGGGGGCTGGGCGGGGGCTGATTTAGCCAGGGCGGCGGTGGAGGCTCCTCTGTTGGGGCTGTGGGCGTAGGGCGGGCTGTGCAGTCTGTAAGGCTTGCTCACGTCATAAGAGCTGCTCTGCTGCAGGAGCTCACGGAGGAGGGAGTTGGCCTTCATCTCCCTCTGCCTTGCAAAGGGGAGCCTGCGGGGGGCGCCGCTGCCCGGCCCGGCCACGCCCCCGCTAGTCCCGGGAGTGGCCACCAGGACGACTCTGCTGTTAGAGTTTGTGGCGGCCGGGCGCGAGGCCTCGGGTCGAGCCCGGGACCGGGGGGCGTCGCGGTCCTTGCGCTCCCAGCCCTGCTGCTTGCGCGTGGGCAGGCAGTAGGTGTGCATGTAGGTGATCAGCTCCACCACCGAGTGCAGTTCTTTCTCTGAGCTGAACTGAGGTTTGGGCGGCTCGGCGGGGACGGATGCCACCGCCACCCCACCCTCCACCTCGCTGCTGGAGGACTCCTCCTCCTCCTCTTCCTCCTCCTCCTCGTCCTCCTCCTCCGACTCGCTGTCCTCGTCCTCCTCCTCCTCTTCGTCCTCCTCTGTGTCGGGGGCCTGGACGTCCTCCGTGTCCTGGGCGGTGGTGAGGTGGCGGTGGAGCTCGGTGCAGAGGCGCCCGGCTGGACGCACCGCCCGGGGCTTCCTCTCCTGAGGGAGGTCGCTCTGCGGGGGGAGACACAACACACAAACATTATATAAATATTAGGGCTGGGACTTTATCGCGTTAATTATGATTAATTAACCACAGAAAAATAACGCGACAAAAAAAATTTACGCATTTAATCGCAATTTATTTTTGTACTCCCAGGAGCGCGGAACATTGCTCATTGCTCAATACTGATGCACAGGGCACAACACGTGAAAAAATGGAAGCTGAAAAAACTACCGGATGGTAGCCTGGATAAAAGCACAGTTGTGTGCAAATTGTGCAAAAAAGAATTGGCCTATCACCGGAGCACTTCCAGCCTCCACTACCACCTCAATGCCAAACATGTTGCAGCGAGCAGCACAGACAACACTCCTGGTTCGAGCAGGCAGTGTCGCCAATCCACACTCGACAAGAGGGTTCAGAGTAAGTCCACAACTGACAAATTAACAAACGCACTGGCAAAGTGGATTGCAGTGGACTGTCGGCCACTATCAATGGTAGAAACCCGAAATCCATTTAAACTCCTCATGTCAAATATCGATATGCGATTAATCGAGATTAATAAATTACAAAGGTTCTAATTAATTAGATTTTTTTTTTAATCGAGTCCCACCACTAATAAATATAGTATATACACCACAACTCCTGCAGGGTTTAAATGCTGAATAAAGAAAACATGACTTCTCTTCCTTCCTGCTCCGAGTGAAGACAATAAATATATATATATATATATATTTTTTTTTAAGTATATTTTTGGGGGCTTTTATTGCCTTTAATTGATAGTGCAGTCGCAAGAGAGACAGGAAATGGGGAGGCAAAGAGTGGGGGAATGACACGCAGGAAAGGGCCGTCCGACGCGGGACTCGAACCGGGGCCGCCTGCACAGAGGACTGAGCCTCAACATGGGGCGGCAGCTCTACCCAGTGAGCTAAACGCCGCCCTGAAAACAATAAATAAATAGATAAATGAAAAGGTTTGAGTTTGCGTGCGGAGGTCAGAGCGAGAGACTGGAGACCTGTAACCCTGATCTAGTTAAGCTCGTCTGTGTGGTGGAGATTAGTCTGCAACAATTTAATGCTGCAATAAAAAGTCAATGAAAGAGTCTGAGAGTGAAATCACCCCAGCAACAACGACGACGACCGGCTGATTTCAGTTTGTCTGGGAAATGTTATCATCAGCAGCAGAACATCCAGCTACGTCTCTGTGTTACTGAGCCTCATTAGTTTTCACATACATGGATTTTAAAAATGATTTCATTTCCCCATCCGGCCCGAATGTATTCATCTTTTTTTAATTGTACAGGGACTGAGTGATTAACTTAATAATGCCAGAGGGAGAATTTGATTTGCAGAGCAGGACACCACTCACAGTGATAGGTTCTTTTGTAAAGCTCAGAAATTACCTCCACTAACAGAACAACAGGGACGACGTCCTAATGAGCTGCCACTTCAGCATCACAGCCACTTTAAACAAGTCATTACTGATTCTATAAAAGACAGGCTTTTAAATAAAATAACATTTGTTTTGAACAACAACAAAAAAAAAAGAAAAGAAATGATAGTGATAAATAGTGGACGTAAACATTACTATTTGAGACTTAAACACATCTATCTACTGTAGGCCTCAATCAATGGACATCAATAGAAAAACCTGAGAAACTGACTCTGAGGAGCTGAAACTACAGCCTGACATTTACTATCGATATTTTAGATTAAATATTCCCCCCCCCCCAAAAAAAAACACCTTCACTGTAGCTACACTGAATTTATCTCATCACAGCGTCTGCGAGAAGAAAAATGAGCCACAAAACAACAAAAGCCGACACATGAAGGTGCGAGTGCATCCTCAGCTTCCTGCCCTGGATACAGGAACATGAAGAACACGGCAGTAAATTCTGCCTCCAACTGTGTGAGCGATGATTCAGAGTGCAGCTGCAATGAAATGGCTGATTCTATATTACTCATACAGAGAGAAGAGGGAGAGAGAGAGGGAGGGGAGAAGGAGAGAGACTGTGATTCTCTGTTGCCCTCTTGCCCTGTCAGTCAATACTCCCGCCATCTGTCACAGCAAAGCCACACTACTCTAAAACTAAAGCTCACACACACACACAGGCTCTGCCAGCACTGGGAGGGTGTGTGATGGATACAAGCTTGGCTTATCCCCGTGCTGCATCCTGTGGGTATTCTGAATCCTCCTTTCTTGAGCCAGAGCAGCAGGGCTGTGTGCAGGATCACCACGCTCTCTCTGCTCGTACAAGATAAATGACTGGTATTGTAATCAATGGCCACTTGAAGCACAATGCTAGCAGCTATCCAATTACTGCTAAGTCATACAGCAGCAGCCATTGTAAACGTCCTCCCTTCCTCTACGCTGCATCTATCACAGGCAGCAGCTGAAGGCCTCGGCAAGCTTCAGGGTCCGAAGAGTTTTTTATTGTAAAAATGAGATATCTGTCATTTTGGAAAATAAAAACTGTTGTTGTTAGGAGCTGGACGAGCACTCTGTTTGCTCCTGTTCCTGTGTGGACGCTGTGTAGTGAGAATCTGAGACCTGGCAGACGGAGGGTTTTGTCTTTCTTAAAGGACCATGTTGGTGCTGAAGCCAGAGTTTAACAAGATTTCTGCAGGATTTTCACAACAATTTTTTTTTGTCAGGATGGAAACAGCCTCTGAAATTTCAATTAACCTCGACTTGATGCTCCCTGAAAAGACTGAGTCTGACAAAATTGCTTTAGGTGGGACTGATGCTGTGTCACCACATCTTACAGGACGGATGCACAGAAAGGAAAAGAGGGAGATATAGAAGAAAACCTTACATACTGTAGTTATCAAATGGATTTAGCCATTATGTTTCTATCAAAGCTCCATACAGTATAAAGGTAGATGTGCATGTGTAGTGTGATTATAAAGCAGCTCTAGGTTCTATATTAATACTGTGAAAGTATCAAAGCCTCAGTCCACAGAGAAATGCACACAGCCTGTATTCAGAAACTGAGCCTTAAAACCAGCTGTCAGGACTTCCTGTCACTTTGTGATGTCACAACAAAGCAGTCATCCTAAGCCCCGCCCACCACCACCTGGACCCACCATCCTACAGATTTGCAGGATTTGGTTTCTCCTGAGTGTTTTATTCTGGAATCTGCTCTATTTTAATAGCTCATTTAGTCAGCCAATCAGAAGAGAGGCTCAGAGCCTCCTCTCTTCTGATTGGCCGACACCAACCTGTTGTTACAAGAGCTCCAGAGAGAAGCTGAGAGAGGAGATGGAAAACTACTTAGTAAAGTTTTTAAAAAAGATGGTGGTCGAGGTTAAAACTGAGTATGACATGACCAAATCAAACCATCTTAACCCACCAACAGATGAGTTAAATCAAATACTAATATCTGCTCAGTGCGCTGGTTTGAGTCCAGCCTGCAGAAGGATGTGCAGACACCTGTTTGAGGTTCAGTTTGTGAGGCCGGCTTCAGGCGCCGCACAGCAGTGAATTACATCTGCCTCAACTCGCCACCACCTCTGAGGGAAAGTGATTTTGAAAAAAAAAAAATCCAATTTTGTTATCCATCTAGCCTTCAGAGGACAGAGAGACATTCAGCAGTGAAAACAGGGACATGATCATCATCTGTGGCTGCAACAGAACAAACTGATTCTGAGTTTGAAAACTTTCTCTGTAAACTCAACAATTCCACCTTAAATCAGCAGCTCCTGCTCTGTGTTATTCGCGCCCCCTCACCTTGACCAGAGGTCTGACCGGCCGTAGTTGCAGGCTCCTGTTGCTATAGCGATGGCCATGGACTCCATCTTTGTGTGCGTCGATGCCCGTGGGCACGTTGGGAGGAGTCAGCAGCAGCTTCTTCAGCTGCAGGATAGGAAAGAAAGAGAAAGTAGGAGACATAAGTTTGGCTGCAAATTAAACTCCATCATTGAACAGTGCAGGTTCGTCTCCTGTGGTTAAACGGACGTGAGCGATTCTCGAAGCCTTTAACGGACGTACGGAGAATTTAGGGCGGCAGTTTGGTGGAGAGTGAAGATTCGTCTTTATGTGTTTCAGCTTCAACAGGACGAATAAATTCACGGTAATAAAGATGTAAATGTTCAAGTCTGACGGAAACAGCTGCGGTGAAGTGCTGCAACTTCTCACACGTTTCCACGATATGGAAAAGAAAAAAACAAACACATTTTGACATTCAGTGTGTTGTCGTGCTGCAGGTTGAAGCCGACAGCTACATGACACTCTCATCAAACAGCTGGATCGTCTTCTCTAAGATCACATCACATGACTTCTACTCATCCCTTTCTCTTTGATCCTTCTGTCTTTCAATCTTACCATCTCAGCTTCGTCTTTCACCCTCCATCCTCTTTGTTAATACCTGTTTATACCCGTCCTCTCTTCTCGTCCCTGTCATCCTTCAGCTCTTTTCTTCTTTGCCTCCCCCTCCCATCTTTCATCTCCATCTTTATGACCTTTCACACCCATCTTCATCTACACCTCTACCACCTCACGTCCTCCTCCTCCTGTCTCTCCATCCCTCTTAATGTTTCCCCCTCTCCCTCCATCCTCTGGTTGAAGCCACAGATAAGACACAGAGACGAATCCCTCCCTCGGTATTACCTTTCAAATGGATATTAACACAGCCCGCTCTCATTCCCCACTATCCTCTCATTGTTTTGGTTTTTTTTTTTTCATCTGTCTATTCATCCTTTCATTCCAGCACCTAGCTTCATGACAAGGCTATCAGCTGATATAAATCAGCTTAGGGAGAAAATCCCCCCACCACGCCGCGCTGCGCTGCGTTCGCTCCCGGAGACGACGATGTGGAAAATACAGATGTGGTGGGAGTGAGGAATCAGAGAGGGAGGATATAACAGCGCTTCCTGAACCATTTACAGCAAAGTGCCGCCGCCGCCGCGCATATAAACAAACACAGCCTCATTTAATGCAATAAACTCTGGCAGCCATGTTGGACGTCCTCCTCGTTCCTCCCGGGAACGCAGCGGCTCAGATCACCTGACTCTGTTTGTAAACACATCCGTCTCAGCTGGGGGATGAATAAAGTCACTGAACCGAAATTAATCTGATTTGACCGACGCAGAGGAAACGAGGGGGAGCGAAGGTCACTTCAGATCCATTTCCTGCCTCAGTGTTGGAGAATTTATAAATATGAGTCAAACTAAACAGGTTGAATCCTCATTGTATCAGAAAAAAACACCAGATTCCTCAATCAAACATAAAAAAATGTTGATATTAAAAAAAAAGGAGTAAATTAACTACATCTCCCATGGTGCAGCGCTGCATGAAACGTTTAATAATTAAGCCTGAATTGCTGGTGCATCTGCAGCGAACACTCAAAGACACATTAATACAATGTAAATCATTTTAATTGGGTCGATTCTGTTCCCATTTGCATCAACAAAGCACAAGTGACTCACTTCTTCTCCATAGCAACAACTGCTGCTAACCCTTATACATATACATTATTATACCAACCTTATTTTTTTTATTATCTAACCCTTTGCTATACATTCAGTCTTTATATCTGACAGTGAATCATCCGCTGACGGTGCCAGAACTTACAGCTCAGAGTTATATAGAGAGCTGCGTATATCTGAGCTAAAGAGCAGAGTCGCCATAAATCAAAGAGAAGAAGATCAACAAAAAACAAAAAAACAGGTAATGATCCGATGCATCGTTTGTCATGAAGCTGCTGATCAGTGTCAGGAGGTCACAGTTAACCACCTTTTATTTACAGCACTGTCACTGTTTATTACAGCCATGCTTTAATGAATAGGACATTACCACCCAGCAGTTCTGGCTGTAACCACTGAATACTATCTGGGTCAAATGACTGAACGGGACCATCGCCCGCATCACTAATGGGGCCACCGCGGCCCTTTGTGGGCGAGCCAACTTGGCCCGGGAGTGTGTGATGATGATGCTGCTGCTGCTGCTGCTGCTGTGAGAGTCCCATTGAGCAGAGTGAAGAGGAGACTGAAGGTTTGTGTCTGTGTGAAACACTGAAAACCCTCCGGCAGCGTCCGGGCCTCTCGAACGCTCCACTTCTACTCCGCTCCGCTCTACTCTACTCTACTCTGGACGCCGGCCAGAGCTCTCTGCTGGTGCATCAATGGACGCCTTGTTCTGAGGTGGGACACACACGCACACACACACACACATAGACTAAAAGAGAGAAAGTTGCAAGAGCACATGAATGACAGACAGAGAGAAATGAGAGAAACAATGATGCACACAAACGCGGAGCTGTGAGTGGATGTAAACACTGATGATCACACAGGAAGACAAACAAGTGACACAATCTGTGTTTGTACATGAACAATTTAACTTGATCATGACTCCATCTTATTAAATCTGATGCAGAAGCCTCCACACACACACACGCACACGAATCCCACGCTGCCTTCAGGTACATCCAGGTACAGTTACGTCATCCCAGACGAACACGTAGGTGAGATTCAGGAGCAACGTGTCAGACAAACATCAAAACACTGGAGCCTCAGCAGGTCACAGAGAGGTTATGGTTTAGTTTGTTTAATTTATCACCATTACAAACATGGTACCACTTTAATTTGACTTTCATGATCTCGTGTTGTTGCCAGATTTACATTCCCTGCGTCTCCACTGTATTTATAACCTGTCAAAGCATCAACATGAGACATCTGTAATTACACTCTGCTGTGACAGTACAGCGTGTGTGTGTGTGGCCTCCAAACTTACACTACATCTTTATAGATTAGATTACATAACTGTATCAATTCAATTACATGCAAATCAACAATAACTGAAATACATTAAACTGTTTATGTTGGATTTATTTTCATCTGTGTTTCCAAATTCATTTTAAATCATCAAATTTCCTTCACAGACACAAATCTAATGATATCAGACAAGAAATCAGTGGCTTTATTGATCAGTAATCTACCTCCCACGTGTCTCTGACTCTGATATAAATCTGTAATCACACGTTGTTTCAGGCCTCAACTGTAAATTACACACTAATCAATAAGGAAAACTACATAATAGGAATGAATTAGAATTATGACTGGTTCATAAACTGAATCATTTTCCTGATCAGTCATAAATAAATATGATATGGATCTTGTATGGGAATTAAATCAAGCTAATAACAGACTGTTTGTGTGTTTCTGTTTGTGTGTCTACATGTCACACACACACACACACACTCAGGCAGTGGGGCCTCAATGAGTTCATGTGCAGTGTCGTCCTGCACCAGTAGAGGGCAGCGCCACACTCAGACTGGAGCACGAGAGTGACAACAGTCATGTGACAGTGAAGCACTCAACTGATGGAAATGGGTGATGAAACACACACACACACACACACACATACACACACATAGAGACACACACACCTTGCAGCTCCAGTAGAGTAAACAGCATCATGTTATTACAGCGTTTCTGTGTGAGTAGACAACGTCAACGTCAGTCGGGATCATCTGAGTTCTGTCTGAACAAAGTGAGATGTTCTGGTCTGAGACAGGGACCTGGACTCTGTCCTCGGAGCATCAGTCAACTCAGAGACACGTGAATCATTCAGCAGATCCAAAAATAAAACTCTCAGGGGAAGTCCAGGATTAAGATCATATAGAAAAAAAACTTTGACAAATGAGTCAAAGTATTTTCCGATCATGTTTCTTGGCAGGAGGTTCTTTCAAAGACGAATCCAGGAGCTCGGAGGTAAAAACCATAAATACAGGTGTTTAATGTGTAAACAGACTTTTCACCTGTGACCAGTTTGGTGTCACTACGGTTAAGTGGCGTCGGCCACGTGTTACTGTGTGATACTACTACACAACTACGCAACGCTCCTGCTGCACCACGGTGCCGTTTAACAGTGACGTTTTAATCACCGCCCTCCAGTTCAAGTCGATGCATGACTGTTTCAAATTCATCCTCAGTGGAACGAGGAAAAAGAAAAAAAAAGTTCCCTGCTTTCCGTGAAAAGAAAAACATCCCACTGCTGTTCACTAGTCTTTCCTCATATGCATTTCATCAGTTCACGTGCACCCCCCCCCTCCTCCCCTTCCCTCCCCTCCCCTACAGCGATGGGAGTCGTGACTTGTCATACTAGTCTCCCATTTTGCTGCCTGGAGGCGCTAACGAGACGGAGCCCACGGGAAACGGCCTCAGAAGTTGTAGAGACGGAGACGGAGGTAGAAGTGGAGGTGGAGGAGTGGTGTTTGTGTTACAGAAGAGGGGAGCTCTGTGTGTGTGTGTGTGGGGGGGAAAACTTTGGGAAAACTGTCAGAGGAATGAAGCAGCAGCCAGTGAGTGAACGGCTTCTTCTTCTTCTGCTGAACTACTGCAGCTTTCGAGGAAGCGACGCCGGAGCGACACGTGGTGCAGCTGCATGTTAAATCACTCGGCTGCGGTCGCCGAGCCGCTGCTGCTGTAAAATGCAGGATGAATTACTGCCATCTACATTTTAGTAACACACAGGGCACCGACTGTAAATCAACGATAAGTGACGAGTGGAGCCGCAGCTTCAGCGCTCGCGTTTAAGGGAAACTGAAGCTTCTTCTCCGACACAGAGCTGCATTTATCTGGGAAGTGAATTTCTAACTGCTGATGTTTCAAGTCAACACCGTCCCTGACTGTCCCTGAACGCCACATCATTACTTTCTTAACTGCTCTTTAAAGGGATAGTTCAATATTTTGGCAAATTGGCCCATTGCCATAATCCTTATAATTTTAGCAGTAGGTTCGTTACCTTTATTTGTCGGTGCAAGCTATTTTTAGAACGGCGGAGCAGAGCCGCGAGCTGCTCAGTGCTACGCTACTGAGGCTCATGGGATTTCTTGGTTTCCCTCATCAAACTCATCAAATACACAATCCAACAACTCCAAAACGCACTTGTGGACAAGTTGTGAAGGTAACAAACCTACTGCTATGACTATAGGGATTATGGCAATGGGCCAATTTGCCAAAATGTTGAACTATCCCTTTAAGCGTCTACAGACACAATTTTAGAAATATTCTTATTTAATTCCAGGTCAGATTGTTGGAGTGAACCGTCCAATTTATATCCCGACCGTCCTGGCTATTGACAATTGCCAATAAAGATTCATTTGAAAGCTCAAGACAGGATCCTTTAGCACTAAAGCAGAAGAAGCCGCTGCCTTGATATGAGGCAGAAACCTGGAGGAAAAACGATGAAGCTTAAACTCATGGTTCAGCTTCACTGCTTCCTGTTTCTGTCTGGTCCTTGATGTTTAATCTCTTCACTCAAGTAAAACTGAGATTTCTCCCAATCGTATGAAAGTTACACAAAAGAATCATCAGAGACGGAGAAACCACGCAACTCAAACATGACGGAGGAGCGTTTTAGGCTCTGTTTGTAACTGAACCTTCTTCTTTACATTCGACCTTCAGTGTCTTTTCAAACCAGACTGAGTGAAACCAGGAGGTGTAACTGATTAACCAGCCTCCACTCGGCCTTATTGTGACAAGTCGACTGAGTCCTCAAGGTTAGACAAGGGCAGGACGTGTGTGTGTGCATGTGTGTGCAAGTTTTGCCACACAACAGTGAAGTCGATGGCATCTGGTGGCTCGACCTCTCTACTGTTTTGGGCTAAACACCTCCTCGGTGGCCTTTCACCTGCTGCAGCAACACAAGCCCCGCTCGCCCTGTTTGCTGCCAGTGCACAAAAAACACCGGCGCTCACTAACGGCTCTCAACACCAGGCTCAACATTTCTTGGCTCCCTCATCTGCCAAACGACTCCTGATTCCTGCACTGAACCATCTAAGGTCATTGAAGTCGTTATCATTTCCACCAATTTGGCAGGAATGTCGCTTCCTCTGCTCATTTTTCTCTCAGATCCTGAGACAGAACTCGTCTCAGAGACAAACTCTGCTTCATTACAGCTGGTTTTATTCCTAATATTTCAGCCTCAGCTGTTCAGGTCCTGTCGGTCCCATCAGAGCAAGTTGTGCCTTTAAAATTTAAGAGGAAGCTCATCTTCCTACACTGTTTCCAGCCTGATTGATGTGAGCACACCTGAGCGCAGGTACATGTGTGGGTACAGTAACTATCAGGACTGATGGTGACGAGTCTGTAAACTTGTTCAATAGGATCAAAATCTCTCTGATCTGAAGTCAAACATCACTTCAAGAGTTTCTGCTTTGGTCTGAATCCAGAGCTGACGATCATCAGTCAGTTTATTTAATGTAAGTTGAGCTGAACTCTTCATTATTCACTAGTTGGCATCAGTTTAATTGAACGTATAAGTTCACTGAGGCTTTACTTTTTAATCAAGGTTAAAAAATTGTCAAATTAAAAAAAGCCAACATCACTGTAGGAGTTTGTTTTATTTTGAATATTTTCACTTTATTAATCTTGGAGCCATTTTCTTTGGAATTATATCTTCTCAGCTCGAACTACCGTATTCCCATGCCTGGCTTGGCCCGACTCCAGCAGCTGACCTGTGATGTAACACAGGTGACACACTGACCTGGTCTGTCACTGTTAATTACTTCATGTGACTTTAAAATAAATAAATCTCACTGTACTCAACTGTACTGTAGATACTAGAAGTGACATTACAGAGTGAGTTTTAACCTTCACCTTCCGCCTCTTGCTCATCATCCTCTTCCTCCTCCTCTTTTCACCTGTAGTTTCAGAAGAATTTCTTTTGTTAATTTTTCCTTCTTAAAACATTTTCTTTCACCGTTTCTCACTGTCGACGCCTCCCGAACCTTGAAGCTTAACAAATCTCCTCCGACTCCTCCGACAGCCGTGTTTTATGGCTGGATTCGGTGTGTAATTGCAAATGGGAAGGCAGCAGTGCAGCTCGGCGAATATTTACGCTGTCGGTATTCAGCCCTCCGACATGACTCACGGCCGCCAAACAATAGCATCTTTGTGGGCCGCCGCTAAATCAGAGCGCACGAGAAAAACCCAGCGAGCCGCCCCCTCTTCGCTGTGAAATTTAAGTCAAATTAAGGAAGCGGGTTGGATTCATCTTGACAAGTGCAATAAGGCCACATTACAGCAGTAATCATAAGTCATTTATTGCAGGGAAATAGCTTCCTGCTTCAATTAAGCTCCAGAGGCTGCATTCTCCTGACAGCAGAGTGAACCGCGGGGAAAGTAGGGCACGCGGTTCGTTCACTGCTGCTGCTGCAGAGGGAGGCCGGGGCAATGTGTTGATCCTGTGTGAGGAGATGGAGGTTCAGTGTGTTTTTCTGAGGAGGACATGGCTCAGGTGCAGGCAGAGGGCCGATGGAGAGAGAAAAAACAAGGTTTGTTTCCTAGAAGCCGGATTCAGGGAACGACGGAGGGGCCCAGAGAGAGAAAAGAGAGAGAGAGAGAGGCATCCAGCAGCACTGTGTGAAAAGAGAGCGAGTAGGGAGGGGGGGCTGAAAACAAGCAAACACACATAAACTCGACCACGTGCTGGAGGGCCACACACACTCTCCCTCACACACACACACTCACACACACTCTGGATAACTGCACTTGTAAGGAACCTGAACTGAACTGTCGTTTTCACTGTAATTTTATGGACCAGCGTTGCGTTCAAGGGTCGTCGGGACAGAACACAACAACATTACTACAAACAGGTCAAAGGTCAAGAGCAGGATGTGAACACGTCTCATTAATCTGGAGTTAATTTGCTTCCTTGAATAAACAATTTTGTGAAGGTGAATCTTTAACGTACTTTAGTTTGTTCACATCGTCCTACAGTAAACAACAAACTTATAAAGTATGTTTGTTTTTAATCCAAATTTGACATTGAAAGTATTATTATTGGATAAACTTGGTCTTTTCCTTGTTTGTTACTTTTTATGATGTTTGTTTGAGTTCAACTTTTGCAAATTAATAAAAATCCTGTTTACTTTACTTTACTTACTTACAGTAAGTCCAATGTTATTTCTAAATAATTAATGCTAATAAATGAGCATCTGCAGAGTTTCTTCAGTTTAAACTTTCTCTCTATTCTTGTAAAGAAATGTGCTCCTGAAACACACACACACACACACACACACACACACACACACACACACACACACACACACACACACACAGGGAGGACAAGACTGGATGAAAGGTTACTGTGTGCTGCCTCAGGGCCCCTCTGTTTTCCTGGATTTAAAGACGGACTTTGAACCTTCGCGGGCCGACGAGGGGAACATCAAGGTCGGTAAACGCGACACAGATTAAGATGCGGGCGGGAAAAGAAAAAAAAAAGAGAGAGGGGGAGCATGGGAAAAGGAGAGGTGCAGCACGGGAGTGGGTTGGTGTTTGAAGTGTGTATTAAAGGAGCCACTTGAACCGGCAGCAGGGGGGCGTCCGAGGTGAGAATATCAAGTTCATGTACAGAGTTTGTGTTCCTCAGCGAGGTTAGAGAGTTTATCTGCAAACAGTACGGCGGTGTGCTGCTTACTAGTGATGGATCCTCCGACTCCGCCCCCAGGGACTGGCTGAAGTCCCCGGCGCTGAGAGGAAGACGATCATTTTCCTCCTCGTCCTGGTCAGGCTCCTCCTCCAGGGCGGGGAAGACGGAGAGCCCGCCCACCTCGGCATCCACCATGCCATCCAAACTGTCAGTGAGAGCGGCGAGCAGAGCCGCATTCTCCTCTTCTATCTGCAGGGAGTCGAACACAGAGAGGACACAGGTCACAGCCCTGACAGACTAAAGGTTAAAGGACAACACAGCTCTGAAACCGAATCCAGTTCACCACGAACAGCTGCTCTAGAAACTCTGGCTAGCTACATGCTAACTCGCTAATGCTGAGCCTCTCTGCTAATTGGCTGTAGAGCAGATTTCAGAATAAAACACACAGAGAAACCAAATCCTGCAAGTGTTGGATGGTTGGTCAAAGTGGGCGTGGCTTGATAACTGCTCTGTTGTGACATCACAAAGTGACAGGAAGTCCTGACGGCTGGTTTTGAGGCTCAGTTTCTGAATACAGGCTGTGTGCATTTCTCTGTGGACTGAGACTTTGATACTTTCACAGTATTAATATAGAACCTAGAGCTGCTTTATAATCACACTACACATGGACATCTGCCTTTATACTGTATGGAGCTTTAATACAAACATCTACCTTTATACTGTATGGAGCTTTAAGCTTTCATTAATGTTTTAGTGCCATCTAAGATGCCTGAATCAGTTAAAAAGTAACAGTTAACTGCCAGATGTAAAATACATTAGTACTTAAAGCAGAAGTAAGTGATATATTTGTATTAATATAAGTCTTAAATAGTTATATCTTCCGACAGCAATCACTTACATAGAGTGTTTGGTCTGAAACACGGGTCTGTCAGTCACTCTGCTCTGCTCTGAGCCGAGGAGAAAACATTTATCGTATCCTACAGTTTTTATCCAATGAGGAGAGAGAACGGCATGCAGGGCTGTGTGTGCAGCCAAGGGACGCCGTGAATGTGGTGACGTAGGGACGAGGACTGTTATGGTGCGTTCAAGGCAACTCGTAACTTGTGTTTTTCCGACCTGTGAAGTCGTACCAGTTCGATCTGGTACGAGTTCACGGGTCGGAAGTTACGAGTGGCCGTTATAGTGACTTTCACCGGTAAAACAGGTCGGAAAAACACGAGTGGGTTGCCTGGAACGCTACCAAGTCGTAAATTGTGACTTGAAGCTGTAATTTACGGTCTCAAAAGCCTACCTGGAACGCAGCATTAGCCAAAACGACCGGATCGCTTACTTCTGCTTTAATCTACATTTATATCTTGAAATAGAGAAGAGACTGTTAAAGGCTCGGTGACGCAGCAGCTGAATCACTCCTCTCTCCTCCACCGACCGTCCTCCTGTGTTCACACTTAATCAGCTGTTATCTCACTCCTGCTTCTCTTCTACCTCGTTAGTTCACATGATGAGGACACACTAACCCCAACCTTTGACCTCATTATAAAGAACAAAGCATAAGCTTGCTGATACAGGGGAGTTATTTTTATAAATGTTTATTGACTGATCTGCACCATTGTGTTCCCAGCCACTGTGATGAATGTGATTCAGTTTGACTCTTCTGGCTTCCTGTGAAGATGTTCATGCTTTAAAAAAAAAAAAAAAAGAAGAAGCATGAAAACAGACTAATTTGAGGATGTGAAGATGCACATCAAAATGCATTATTTATCTGTAATTTCAGCCCAGATTTTGCCCCATCTCCACCCCCACACCCCCCTCATCCCTCCTGTTACATCCACACAGGGGTTGTTTACTGTTGTGGAGCTGCCATCTTGCTGAGAGCAGAGTCTGGTGGAGAGGTGATAGCATGGCTGGCCTACGGGAAGCCACCGAGCTCCAGTCATCTGTCTCTTCCTTTTATCATCCAGCTCTATCTGTTTCCCGGCTGCCAAACTATTTATTATTAAATTTATTCTCTGTCTCTCAGGTTTGCTGATGCTCTTTCTCTTCACTGGATGCTGCTGCTGCGACTCCACTTGATGTCAGGAACGTTCTCGGAGTCAGTTAGAACTTTTAGGGGGTATAAATGATGCTGTTCCTGATAATCACAGTCGACTTTGGCTGAAATATATTTCTGTTTTATTAATTCACTTGCTTTTCCACGTGGTGCTTCACCCGCCAGAGGCAGGAGTTTGAATCTAACCTCTGAAAATCCTTTTTCCTCCTCAAACCTTCTTTCCTTTTCATGATTTTCTGTCTATCTCTGTGAGCAGATTGTAATCAAAGCTTTATTGCCATCAGCAGTGGTACATTAGCGCATTTAAACACACTTGTGGATATTACCTCATTCCATTAATTACATTAGAAAGATATTAAAGAGATTTCCTGAGTAATAATTACATTTAAATGTGAGTGTGGAAGAAACAGACAAGAACAGAGAACGAGGGAGAAATAAGATAATGTGTTATTATTAAAGTGATAATATGAAGCCAACCTCTCCAACTCTCTCTACAAGGTTAAACGAAGTCCGACGACACAAACACGGATCAATCTGGTCCAACGTGGATTAGATTCCAATACGCTGCTGTAAATAAAGTGGCGTATTGATGAGCGGCAGAGAGTTGGAGACATGGTGGGAGAGGGGGGTCTCATCTGTCGCCTTATCACTCTATTCATTACCCTGTGATCATAAATGAAAGACGTCTGACCGTCTGCTCGGCTGCAGCCTATTAGTCTGATCAATACACTATCGGCTCAAATGTAATATAGTGGAGGAACGAAGAGGGAGGAATATCAGTTTTGCTTAAAAAGATAATAAAGGGGAGCTGTGAGATGTAGGTTAAAGTCTGAGAGCGAGCAGAAGTTGACAAAAGAAGAGAGAAAAGAAAGTAAAAAAAGATTCATTAAAGGATGAAATTGAGAAGAGTGTGATACCGTCAGCAGTGATCGAGCTTCCTGCTCTACTCTCACACCTTTCTCATAACGATCATAACGATTATGGCATCAGTACAAATATCTATTAGCTCTGATGAGAGTCCGTCCTCACACAACAACTGTCTCGTAAAGTTTTGTTTTGTGTCGGGGTGGCAGAAAGACAAACAGTCACTCAGGCGTCAGCTAATAATGGGGATCGAAATAAGAACCACAACCGAGAAAGACACAGCAGAGACGGTCAGTGTTTACCTCACCTACTTTCCCATCATCCCTTGCCTATCTTCGTTTAACCAATACTCGGTGGTGCGTTGCAACATTAGAGCAATTTTCACCAGTAGAGTTGCATTACATAGCCGCTGATCTGGACCTAAACGCTACTTTATCTCTCTGTTGTTGTCTTTTTATTCTGGAGACGCACTCAATTTAGCCTCTGTAATGGGACCGCGAGTCATAACTGGGGCTGGAAACATATAGACAATCAATGATCCAGGGTTTGCTTTTAGATAGAGGAAAACAAGGAGGGTGTTCCCTGAATTCATCCAGCGAGGGCACATGATACCAGAGCCCTGGGCCTGGAGGCAGCGGGCTGATCCAAGCTGATGGGTCTGCCTCCGTCCTCATGTTACACGCAGCAGCGTAACGGGCACTTACTTTCTTGGCAGTGCCCTCTGGGACGTACTGTATGTCCAAATTTCAGCAGGGGGATCGGGTGAAGGGTCGGGGGCTTTGCACATGTCAACAGCAAAGGAAAGTTTGGCTTCGAAACCGAGATTTATTAAACGTACAAAAACGTTCTGCTGGTTCAAATCCCTCATCTCTTGCAAAATCTGCTGAAGACCCACTGGACTGAAGATTCCAAGAAGTGGACAAGATTTCTGTCCAACGGTATTACCAGCAGTCAAACATTTAGAGAAAGGAAGTCGCCTCTAAATCAATCATGACATTAACCCAGACTACAGAACTGAAATCCCTCACTGGCTCATTTAGACTTCACCGAAAGGTGTCCTCGAGAGACAATCACTGCTGAAACACTGATGTTGTTGTTCAGGGGTCCAAACTGGATGTTTTTCCTCAATTAAATCAGATTAATCTAAACTGTGGCTCCAAGAGGCCAAAACTGTGGATTAGTTTTAAACCACCACAGAAATCTGGGCTTGAATTTCTTTATGAGCAAAAGCTCGTTTGTGACTTTAACTCTGTACCTGCACGTGCAACATCATTTAGATCAATTTCTTAATCAACCTGAAGCCTTTAATTCTTCAACATGAGGCAGCATTTGGTTTGTTGTTTTGATGTTTTGGCTTGTATTTAATATGGAGACAAAATAACTGATTCTTAAACCAGGTTTATCTGTCAGAACATTTATCAGAAGTCAATGTGAGGGTCTAAGGACAGAGGATGTTGTTACGATGCCATGTAAAGCCCTTTGAGACAAACTGTTTGTAAAAACGGGCTATACAAATAAAATTGCCTTGCCTTGCAACTATGATCATTGAATAACGAGTCACTGGTCTTTATCTCACCTCGAAGAGCTCATCTGCCGTACTGTAGTGGATGGAGGCTGGTGAGGCGTCTGCAGGCTGATCGTTGCACCACTGCAGCTCGCTGAGACAGTTGACGCTGTCGAAGTCGCTGGTGTCCAGCTGGGAGAGGTCGATGTCCGGGAAGTCAGTGTCCAAACGGTCCGAACACACCTCCTCCTCCCCATACTGAAGATGGAAAAAGAGAAGGAGAGAGAGGGAAAGGTCATGTTAGTCAAACATTGAGATTAAAGTGAAAGTCTCGAGGGGGGGGGGGGGGTTGTTTGTTCTGTTGAGATGCAACAGAAGTGCGTGAGTGTCTTTGTAAAAAATGCATTCCCAAAAAAAACTGGAGGTGCTGATCACAGCTGGAGAGAAGCGAACACGTCTGCATGCGTCACTCGAATCTGCCACTTTGCTCTTTCATGCGATCACAAAGGAAATGCTGTAGTGAGATGTTTTCTCTGACCACTCAGGAACACACAATACCAAACATGGGAAATCATACCGCTCCCTCTCCGAGGCTGCAGAGGTTGGTGTTTCCTCTGAAGTTCACTGCTCAGCGTGACACCGCCATTGTCAGAATTAGGGGTTTAGTTCCCACCAGGCCGCCCTTTCTAAAATATGTATGCAGTTGAAGCAGTGTGAGGTACTTTGGATAAAAGCCTCCATCATCTGGCTGATACTGTATATTATTACACTGCTAACTGTCTGAGCCACAAGGAGCTCTCGTCAACAGCCTCTCATCTCTCAACAGCTACTCATTATAGATAATGAGACTTCCATGTTAAAGGAGGTTCCACACTGAAACCAACAGAGGCATCTGTCCCGACACAATGCAAGATTAGAACCGAGAACGTGTCAAACGCCGGGAGTCGCTGTGGAAACGCCTCCGTGCATTTATCCTGCGACATCTCCCAGTGGCTCACGACAAAGTGCAATCGTGACCCAAGAGGTCTTCAGGTGATTAGTTCCCCTTCGTTGGCTCGAGTGTGTGTTAATCAGTGAAATGAACCGTTCGGTGTAATCTGTGGACTCTATGGTCACGGCGGAGAACGCTCGATCCTGCTTTGTTTGCTGTCGAAACCTGTTGTGAACACACAGTTCTTATTAAAGTGAATTATTTGCTCTGTGGAAATCCCCCCCCACCCCCGACAACATCCTGCCAGAGAGAATCCGATGAAGATCCCCCCAGGGCGCTCTGCAAATGTTACGAGACGTTACTCCAGTGGCAGTAATTCATTGCTTCTCAACTGTGACACGTGCTTCCCTTCATTCACAGATTAATGTGTGAAAATTTTCCATGTGGTGCCTCTATAAACCTCATTAAGGACTTTAGACCTCAGAAATCCCTCTAATGACCTCTTGAACCCACTCCATCCGTTGAACCTGACCAGAGACGCTGCCAGCTCCCTCATGAATCCCTGAAAACTCTTCTAAAACCCATCAACAAATCCTAAAACACTCACACACACACAAATAATTTAAAAAAAATCCTGCAACCCCAATGAACTCCTTCAGTGAAACCCAAAACCCTTTGGAGAACCCCCTCAATCTGTAAAAGTTTCTGGGTAAGAGAGCCCTTTGGCAGCTATGAAAAGCTCTTAGACCTTGTGGCTCACAGGCTTCTGGAGTCCACTCACCTTGAACCCCCCTTAAGAAGCCCTATAACAACCAAGCACCCTTTAACCCCCCTCAGGAACCCCTCTAAACTAATTAGGAACCCCTAACACTTCCTCAAGAGTCCCTAAAATGCTCTAAAGAACAAACTGAATCCCTGTGGAAACTCTTCAACGACGTTCTGAACCCACAAGAACCTCAAACTGTGACGATCTCCTAAAATAGCATGTCCGTCTGCAGCAGCTTCCACGTGGTCTGCAGTCACAACACAGAGCTGAGATACAGACTGAAACACTGGGCCACGTCACACACACAAAAAAAAAAAGAAGAAGAAGAGCAGGAAATGTGTGTACGTGACTCATTGAGAAGCGAACGACTGTGGTCTCTCAGGGGGGAGGAGGCACATTTCGGGGGAAGAAGGAAAAGCGTGCGAGGGAGAAAGAAAGAGAAAACATGTGGTGACAGAAACCAGTCTGACAGGAATTTAACCAGGAATCCTAATATCACTGAATGTGTTTGTGCACATGTCGGCTCTTCCCAGAGAAAACGCGGGAAAGATCAATGACCTATTGTATCTATGATGAGGAAGCTGGACTCTCATTCATTTTTACGCCCCCACACACTCACACACACACTTCCTTTTTCATTCATCCCTCAGGGCCGACCAGTTAAACCAACCGTCGTTCAAACTGAATCAAACAGACGGGTTTCCCTCCCTATCAGATTCCCTCAGCGCTAACGTCGTGTCCAACTGACTCTTAACACTGAGCTGCACATTGTTTCTTTGGTATTTTGTCTCAGACATCTCGTAGTAGTACACAATGTGTCCCATGACATACAATTACACAAAAACATAAAGCTCAGTTTCTGGAATCTTTTGGTCACAAGTCTGCAACTGTCCAATAGTAGATGCAGTTAACAGACTACTTCTATGAAATTAATGTTTTATTAAGTCCATTAAATTAAAAATCTTGATTAAAAACACAAAAAAGTTTAATTTGAATAAAAAATTGTGATTAAAGCACTATTTCCTGAGTTTATTTCATGTAAATTATTTAAAAATTACATTTATTTTTGGTTGTGCCAGAGTATAGCCAATCAAGCTAAGATTAGAGTCGCTATCAGAAGACTGGGGCTACCTTATTAGCATGGTATCTGCATAGATAGCACACGATGGTAGTTCAATGGTAGCATACAGAGTAGCATTTCCTTTTCACCTCTACACTGGTCAATTTAATTTAAATCTGTCGATGCTATAGCTTTGTAGCAATGTAGCACTTTATTTTGTAAAGATTTGTAACTTGAAACTGTTTCTATCCAACTGAAACACCTGACGCAGCCGCAGCTAACAGCTAGCTTGGCTAACGAGCCGAAGCTCAGACTGCAGAATTCACATTTCCTGAGGAAGTTAATGGACAGTTCCCACATTCAGGATGAATTAACAACATACTAATTAATTAGCTCAGCTTCCACACAACAGTGAATGACCATCAATCCTCTTATCCCTCCCTGCAGCTTCTGCCTCTGGGTGTTTTTTTTCTTTTTTTTTATCTGCACCGACCCTTCACGCTTAATTACCGCTCACGTTTTCTCCTTTCATTTGGGAAAATATTTATCTTGTTTCATTTCCTTACATCATATTTTAAACTGTTTTATTATTACAACTGTTCCAGTGGCTGCTTTAGCTCTGTGTGTGTATAAGTGTGTGTTTATTTGGTGTGAGCGGGGAGTGTTTATTTGGGTCAAGGGACGGGTAACACGAGCTGATATCGTTTATGGTTTCATAAATTACAGAGCAGAATTACACAGCACACGAGAGAAGACATGATCAAAGAGCCAATCAGCAGAGTGGAGAGAGAAAGAGCGGATGGAGGGATGGATGGAGGAAAAGGAGAGGTGTGAAGAGGAGGCAGGATAAAAGGCAAAAAATGGAGGAAGAAAAGGAAAAGCAAAGAGAGATGAAAGGATGCAAAAATAGGGAGGAAAGGGGACCAGAAGAGAGAGAATAAAAGAGCGATAGAGGAGGGTGCGATGGAGGGTGGGTAGTCATAACTTGATGGAGAAGGAGAAGTAGATGAGAAGGAGGGAGGAAGGATGCCCTCTATAAGACCCTCCCCACGTTTCCTCTCCTTCCAGTTGCTGATGCAGATGTGCTTCCACCTAGCTGTTAGTTAGCATTCAGCTCACATCCCCCTCACGTGCGCCTGACTCATGCCCCTCCACCACTCGCCCCCTCTGCTCATCATCCCCTGCTTCTTCTCCTTCTCACTCGCCTCCTTCACCTCTCTTCTTCATCTTTCCTTCTCTCAGCATCATCTCCTCCTCCTCTCATCTTTTCCTTCTTCTTTCTCTTCTTCATCTCATGTCCTCTTTCCCTCTCATCCCAGCATCCTTCTTCTTCCTTGCTCCCTTCATCCCTGCTGTTTCCTCCTCTCCTCTCTTTTATCGTTCCCTCCCACCATTTTTTCCTCCTCTCATTCCTCGTTGATGCCTACAATATCTTCTTTCTCATCCTTCTCTCCATTTTCATTACCTTCCTCTCCCATCTTGTCATCACCCGTTGCCATCCTTCCTCTTTACTGCCCTTCACATCATTCTTTTCTTTCATTCCCTTTAATGTTTTTCTTTTTCCTCCCCCCTCCATCTTTCCCTCTCCATCCTCTGATCTTCTCTTCTCCCCCTCCACCCTCCCATCTCCTCCTCCTCCTCCTCTTCCCTCCATCCTTCCCTCTGTACCTCCTCATAAACTCGGAGGACAGCCTGATTGATTTCTTCGTTTCCACTCTGGTCTTTCTCTCTCCTCCCCTCATCCCTCCTTCTTTTCTCTTTTCTTCTTTCATTGCAGCCGTCAATCAATACAAACATCCTTGGGCACGACTCACGCTTTTCACACGTCTCCACAACATGTTGCAGCAGGAAACCGAACGCACACAGGAACAGGAGAACACACACACACACATACACACACACCTGCACACAGAGCTGCTGTGCCGTGATGTCATTGGCATCACATTCACACACCCTCTGCTGATGCATCGATAGAGACCTGCCCGTGCCACATGTAAACACACACCTCACTGCATGTAAGACCACAACAACACACGTCACGCACACACACACATGACGTAGATCTGCGTGTCCTCTCTGCTGCAGCAGAAGGCGACACGCGACCACAGTGTGTGGCGGTGGCGGCTGCAGCAGCAGCAGCAGCGGTGGTGGCGTGTTCCCAACTCAGCGCTGCCTCTGAATAATGATGAAGCCCCCGACGGCAACGCAACATGACTCACACACAGCAGAGGAAGAGGCAGCTCAGCACGGAGTGACGCCTCCTGTCCTCCACTCTCATTTCATTTTTCCTGCTTTTCTTCAGTTCCCTGAACATCACATTTGCAGATTCCGCTGACCTCCAACACGCTTGTTCAATATCATAAAAAGAAGTGATAAGATTAGGGTTGCAAAGGGGCGGAAAATTTTCGGTAGATTTCCAGAAACTTTCCATGGGAAGTTAAGCTGGGAAAGTTTGGAAATATTCCAAATTGGAAACTTTCCATGGGAATTATGGGAATTTATGGGAATTAACTGAATATTGGGGGTAATTTAAACACAAACAACTGTATCATATCCAAACATAAATGTAAATATTTTGTTTTGTCATAATCAGACATCCATGCAAAATAATACAATTAAAAAACATGACATTTCAACAGATTTATTTGTGAGTAGAACTTTATCAAGTTTTAATTCTTGTATGAACAATCCATTCTTATACTCAACAACCCACCCAATCAAAAAAAAAATCCTGTTAATTCCCATGGAAAGTTTCCAACTTTGAAAATTTTGCAACCCTAGATAAGATGTTGTTAGATCCAAGACTGATGTGTCAACTGTTGACTTAGATCCAGCCCTGTGTCTACACAACAATGCTTAACACTGACAATTATATTAAGCAATTCATTGGCAACGCAACAGCTGGACTATTGGACTCTGGGTCATTACTGGAATCAAACCTGAGGCTCAGAGTTTCAGAGGAACAAATCCTTCTGATCATTTACCCATAATTGGTCACGTCCCTGCAGCTCTTCTCTGTCACCGAGGGGTCGACACGGCAAGCAACCTGATGCAGGTCGCTGCAGGTGCTGCAGCAGTGGTCAGGGCATCTGGCTGCTGGGTGGCTCCCAGTAGGAGACCCCGCTAAAGAGATTATACATCTCATCTGGCCTGGGGATGGTGCTCGGGGGGACATCTGGACCGCCTTAACTCAACCTGCTGCTGCTGCCACTGCCACCTGACCCCAGAGCCAACAGCTGAAAATAGTCAGGTGGTTGGATATACTAAGTAATCTGAGGTCTCAGATTCAGACTGAACAAAGAAGCTCATTAATATTTCTTTAAGATTTAAGTCGCACTGTGTTTCTTCTGCTCTGCCACCTCTATGTTTAAGGAACTAAAACGACTTGGTTAAGTTTAGGAAGCGGCTTCAAGGTTAAAAAAAACAAAAAAAAAACACATCAGTGGCTGCTGTTTGAAGACGCGACATGAATCACTGTCAACTGTCAGACTCAGAGAGATGTCGAGGACGTTCAGATGTTCAAACTCGGCTCAACACGTTTTCACTTTCATGTCTCGTCAACTGTCGAGTCCTCGTTTCTGAAACCTGGGTTGAACTCGGTTGAGTCAAGTCTCTAGTTTGCAAATTCAACAAGCTCCACTTTCAGTTAACGCCGCTCTGGTGTAATTGTGGGCTTCGGCTGAATCTGCGCGTCTCAACTTTACTCCTCTGCTCGACTTCAGACAGATGCATGTTGGGTAAACAGAAAACACAGGATTCTTCTGAGCCTTTGAACACAAATCGATGCTGTCACTTTCCTGGTGAGGAAAGTTTTTCTCTGCGCGGTGGAAAAGGGAAAGCCGTCAAAGTTTTTTTTGCAGTTCATAGCCTCTCTCAGATGAACAGAGAAGCTCCTGCACTGGGTCAAACACAGTTCATTAGCCCAGTAAGGCAGCGAAACAGCCCATTCGAATCCATAAAAAGTCTCAATGCATTGACTTCAAAAGGAGCTTTCTCAGACTCCCTGAACATCCCCTACCGAGGTGGCCTTTAGCTGAGAGAGAAGTTAGAAGAGGTGCGAATACAAATCAGATGTATAAAGAAATAAATGTGTTTTATTCTCCAAAATGGAAAATAAAAAGGAAGAAAAGTGGCTGGTTCTTCTGTGTTTTAATGCAGCGTGATATACACAATAGCATTTCAGGAATGAACACATCACTCACTGTGTCTCTGTCTGAATCGATTAGGGCTTAAATGGAGCATTAGACTGGGTAGATTAAGCAAATGTGCATGAAATTAATGTAGAATACAGACACCTTTGAAGTTGGAGAGAGGGCACACTTCAGGGGAAATTACAATCAGTCCATTTGGAGTTGAAGAGTTTTTTTTAGTGCAACTGTGACTATGAACTATGAGCAAACAGAAATACAGAAGCCAAAAGAACAGGACGTTTTGTTTTGTTAATGTGAATCTAAAAACTTTGCTCTGACTTTCGACCTTTTGAGACCCATATACCCGAGCGGGCCGGCGTCCTGCTTGTAAAGGGCATCAGTGTGTAATTATGGAGGAGGAATAGCAAAGAAGCCAGTGTGATGTGTGATGTGTGATGTGGTGTGGTGACTTCCATTTGTGGTTAATCTCTGCCTTAGTAACAACAGTGAAAACCTACTGGCCCGTTCAGTCATAAAAAGCCTGCCGGGACAATCGCGCATTAAACCTGCGCTATTTATAGCGCCGGCCCGGGCACGTGGGAGAGCTATCTGGGCTAAAACCAGTGAGTGGATATGGAAAGGCCAACGAGCCTCTCCAGCATGTTGGATGTGCTGAAGGTGCATCATTCACTTCTATCTTTAAACGCACCATACGTCCTCATCACAGGTTCCTACTGTTAGTTATGGTGTGGGGGGGGAGGGGAGGTGCATCCTCCTCCATTAGACTTCTATGAATAGTAAATTGGCATAATGGTTACACAAGGGTTTCTCAGAAACGATCTCATTGGTGGCGTTAAGCCTTTGAAGGTGGAGCTAAAAATATGAAGCCAAGTTTAGTTTAAACCAGAAGAAACCCACGTCTACATGCTAATTACAAACAGGCCAGTTCAGGTCACCTATGAAACCAGAACAATGTCCCTGTTACACAGAGTATACAGGAAATACAACACACTGGTCTTTATATTCTGGTGTTAATCCACATGAAATCAACTTTCTTAATATCGTTTTCAGACTTTTAAAAGACACAGTGTTGCTTTTTCTTTCCGCTGCTTTGTCCTGACATTTGTTTTTAAATTTCCTCCATTTTTTGTGCCATTAATACTAGATAAAAGTCAAAATTAACAAAATCTACTCAGAATATACTTAATTTCTATAAAAAACAATCTACAAGATAAAATAAAAAACCTGCATTTAAACAATGGAATCGTCTCTAGTGCCGTGAAGCACACTCACACTCACAAACATGAGATCTAAGTGTGTGTGTTAATGTAAACTAAGGCCTTTACGGTTCTGATCATTATGGGATTCTGTATCGATCCACATGGAGAAATCAAAGCCCCCGGCTGCTGCTTTCCTGGCAGAGCTACAACAGACCTTTTGTAATGTTATGTAAGGTCAGTCACAAGCCCAGTCATGTGCCGGTGAGTCCTCGCCAGTGCTCTGGACTGTCCAAACTTCCCTTTACACACACACACACACACATGGATACAGCACCACCGCCATACAAGGTCAACCTCTCTCAGCTCTCGGCTGTAGATATCGAGCGCTAGCAGAGTTAAAAAAAAAGAAGAGTCTCTGTTGAATTATACGTGACGATTTCTCAGGTCGACTCCTCTGCTGTGTTGAATGAATGAACGAAGACTTTGCTTTGACCCCGACAGGCTCCTGTACTCCTCCCACCTCTACAGGTTGGAGACGACCCGAGTGCCGACAGATGTTGCAGAAGAAGACGAAGAAGAAGAAGAAGTCACACTCACTTACTGCTGAGTCGCTGAACTTATTCTGCACTTTAACTCAATTCCCCAGAGGACGAAATCTAATTTCACTTTTTCTCCTCCTCCGTCTGTAAGAAGTGACGAGTCCGAGCAGGGAGTTTAACCTCAGCTCTGACCTTTGTGGACGTGATGGAGGTCCAGGCCCGACTGCAGCTGCAGTAAAACACATATTATCCACATTTTGTTTAGTAGCAATGAAGAGTTCTTGTAGTTATTACTTGATTTATAAAGGTCAAAATCCTCTTTTTGAGTCTCCTGCACTGACGTGATCGAACCAACGTTTTCTCTTATTTTTCTGAACCACTTTTAAAATTCTCCCGACTGACGCCTTAAACATGTCTCATGTCTGAGAGAGTTGTGGTAATACAGGAAGGGGGGGCGTGTGAAGGTTAAGTGACGCACCAGGGCCCATAGATATGAAAGATGATGATGAGAGGAGCTGCAGAAAAGGTTGTAATCACTTTCAGCTTCGCACATTGAAGTGACATGAGAGATAAGGGCAGCTTGCCAGGCGGGGACCGGCGTTAAGTGTCCCACTCACTTCGCTCCCACTTTCTTGTAGGTCACTTTGACAGGAAGTGTTTTATTTTATTCTTTTTAAAAAGACACCTCCGACGTCCCCACAGCGACTTCTCCGCTCACGACTACTGACGGCAACGAGGGGAATCCTGCACGTGAGCAAAGAAAACGTACAAGTCCTGATCTTTTCAGTCCGTCTGAGGGACGTTTGTCCATCCAGCTGCTCTGTCTTAGTTTTTTTTTTATTTCTTCTTCATCTCAGAAGAAGCTATAAACTTTAACATTTAGAAATACATCCACCTCATGACCCTGCAGAAATGTCTGGACCTCCTAAAGCTTGACACTTCATCCTGACAGCGAAGAGTCGCCGGGAGTCACAGGGCCGTTTGTCGACGGGTAACAAGAACAGAAAAGCTGCAACAATTTCAACTTCCCAACTAATTTTTCTCTCCCAGCCGCCGCCGCCAACACCGAGGGGATGTGCTTAATTACTGCGAACAAAAGCGGACACCCACTCCGTCCGCAGCCCCTCTTCCATATTTAATAAGGGGCCACAGAAAGCCAATTATGTGGCGTTTGATTATTGAAGGTACAAAGTGAGACAATGAAAACTCGCAGTGGGCTCGGGACAGAAGCTAAATGAGGAAGTGGATCAATGGGAATCATTATCTCACGCCGTTCAATCTTTATTTATCCGGAGAAGCTCGACTGAACGACACGACGTTCTTTAGCAGCAACTTGATTTATATTCACTCACTTATCACAGCGGGGGCTCAAACAGGATTCAAACCTCCTCTGGCTCCACCGGCCCTCAGGAGCTCACCTACGGATCTAATCTCAGTGAGCAGACCAGTGCTGCAGTGTCATTATCTACTCGTTGATTAATTGTTTGGTGCATAAAATGTCACACAAGTGACAACTCTTTGTTTTTGTGCCACAAACAATCAGAAGAAAAATCTGATATTTCACTTTTGGCTCAGAGGAAAAAAGCAGAAGTCAGAAAACATTTGACTTTTTGTCCCTGATGAATAAAAACCTGAACAATGAACTCTGAAAAACTATAAAGTTAATAATTATCCTGCAGAGATTCATTCATTTATAACCTTGTTTTGTTTTACTTTTAAAGGTAAAGGTAAAGGTAAAGGTACTTTATTTGTCACATATACAGCTAGTACAGTGAAATTCTTTCTCTGCATTTAACCCATCCCTGAGGAGCAGTGGGCAGCTTTTAGGCCTTTAACTGATAGGACAGCTGTAGGAATCGAACCGGGGCTGCTAGATTATGCATATAGGGCACCTGCTCAACCCACTGAGCTAAAAGACACCCCTTGTTCTATTTCTTGCACTGCATTTTACCAATAATCTGACGCTAAAGCTGCAAAACTGAAACGACTGATCACTTCCTGTGGTTAGCCTACATATCCCATGATCCCTCAGAGCATCAGTGGCGCACATCACCGCTCTGTCTCAGTTAAACACACAAACACTGTGTGTAAATGTGTTAAATCAGAGAATCAGAGGCTGCAGATCCTCCTCTCTCTGTCAGGTTGAGTTAGGAGCAGAAAGATGATGTTGTTCCTACAGATATTCAGGTCAGAGGTGTTTGTTGGGATTTTGTCTCCTGGTGGATTTTGCTCTTTAATCCCTCAGGTAAACACAGAGCGAGGAAACTTCACAGTCTGAGAGGGGAAAAAAAAGAAAGAGACAGAGAGAGAGAAAGTAAAGAAAAATGAAGTCGTCCAGATTTTGACTTTTCTAAATGAAATGTCTGTGACGGCGCCGGCGCTGCTGATCCACAGAGACTCGGGGTTTGTCAGCGTGCTCCCTGTGGAGCTCCTCTGTTCTCACAGAGAGACGAACAAGAGGAGGACAGAAAATAAATAGAAAGGAGAAGAGAGGAGACATTATTACCCAGAATGCAAATCTGCAGCCTGATTCTTTGATAGGTTCAGTGGTTCATTTAGGCCTGGACTACACGTATAGGGATATTATTTTAAGCGGATATTTTCGCCACGCCCGGCCGATAGGTGGCGATTAGCATAATGTAAAATACCACAGAAGACGAACGTATTTTAAACCGTGGATGTTTGGGGCTATCCAGTAATACTGGGCGCAGCAGCAGAAGCCTTCGCGTACCGGTGGAGTGCAGTTGACGCAACAACGTTACGTTCATGTGTAGAGCTGAGTTGAGACCTAAAAGTGCACACACAGATAGCACGGTACATGTCGGCCATTGTTGTTGACAACCGTTTTGCTTCGATGCGCATGTGCGAACGGCTTGATGCTAGGCACTTGACGTCATCGCGTCAACACCAGCTCCGTTTAACATCGCTACACGGATCCACTTACTGTAATCGGATATTTTTTTTATTTCTCCACTTTTTTTATACGTTTAAAAATGTCTCCGTTTATGTGGGTGAAACCGCCGTAGTCGTGTGGTCGAGAGGCCCAGTTGGACAGAAAAATGTGCGTTTAGGAATATATCGTATCCGTGCAGTCCAGGCCTTAGATGCTGCATTTACACAAGTGTGTTACCGCGTGTGTGTCCGTGTGTGTGAATGAGAGAGAGAGAGAGAGAGAGAGTCTATATTTAGCTCTTATCTTGGTCTCATGACCAGTTCTTCCACAGGCTGCTGGTGACTTGAGGAGCCTCTGCCAGACACAGATGACCCCTAATAGCCACACACACACACACATGTGCACACACATATATAGACACACACACACACACACACACACACACACACACACACACACTGTTGCCAGCAGAACTTGGCTGATTTGGACTTGATTGATTCCACAATCATCCCCATCCACTTGCATCATCAAGCTTTAATGTGTGTGTGTTTGTGCGTATGTGTGTGTGTGTGTGTGTGTGTGTGCGTGTGTGTGTCCTTGACCTCCTGTAGTGTTGCAACCACATGACGGATAAAGTGATTTATGTGAACGTGCGTCCGTCTCACACACGTTAATGAATGAATGAATGAAAGGCTAAATTGGCAGCTAGTGTTTCCTATTACATGCATCAGTAGTGAGTGAGTGAGTGAGTGTGTCTGTGTGTGCGTGTGTGTGAGTGAGAGAGAGAGAGAGAGAGAGAGAGAGAGAGAGAGAGAGAGAGAGAGAGAGAGAGAGAGAGAGAGAGAGAGAGAGAGAGAGAGTGAATTACATTTTCTAACCCTTTAAAGGAATCTTCTGTCTGATTTTCTTCTTCAGTTAATTTGCTGAATTTCCCCAAAACTGAATGAGCAGCAGGCGACCAGGAACAGTCAGTCAGGAGGTCAGCAAGGGTGTGTGTGTATTTCTGAATGTGTGGGTGTATTTCTCAGTGTGTGTATGTGTGTGTGTGTGTGTGTGTGTGTGTGTGTGCTCTGATGAGTGCAAATGAGGAGGAAGTGGGACGCTGCTGAAAAACCAGAGTGTTGTAAAGTACTGGCTGTTCCCATCACTGCTGCTCCAGGGTGTGTGTGTGTGTGTGTGTGTGTGTGTGTGTGTGTGTGTGTATGTGTGTGTGTGTGTGTGTGTGTGTGTGTGTGCGTGCGTGTGGGTGTTTTTATAGTTTATAGTGTGTGTCTATCTCTGAGGGACGTCTCTCACCCTGCAGACATGAGGTGACGGTTTATACGACCGATCTGAGGCCGGACTGTAGCCATCAGCTGACTGACTCACCGTGTTCCACTGAACTCGTTTCTCTGCACGCGATCGGGTTCGATTCCCTTTTCACCCAGAGTCGTTCAACAGACCAAACCACAGACCGAATACTGTCTGTCTGAGTCCTGACGCTTCAGCCATGACAGCTTCCTGTTGGAGCGACCACCTCCGCCTCCTTCCTCATGTTTCTCTTTGTCATCGTTCATTTTCGCTGACTCATGAATCCTATTTTCCTCTTCATTGTAAAACTGTGAAACCATAAATCAGGTTCAGTGACAAAAACCAAAACATTCATCTCAACTTCAGTTTGTTTCTGTCCAAATTTTACTCCCATGTGGTCTTCACTGACCCTGTGACCTCTGACCTCTGACCTCATTACTATCAGTGGCCTGTGATGTTGGCAGAAGCGGAGGCAGAGGACCGAAGCTTCAGATCTCAGGCATATTGACTCATTAACACACACACTTGCTTGTTCTCTCTATCACACCCGCAAACACACACACACACACACTCATCATCAAAGGCTCCCTTCCTTTTTATCTGAGACACACACAAACACTGTTTCACTTCCTTCAAATATTAGTTTCTCTTTGCACACACACAGAGACTCAGTTTGCAAATGATTTCTGGCCTTCTGTCAGTACAACAAGTGTTACTGATGCTGCTTCCAGTCTTGAATCAAAAACACTCCAGAGTTCAATCAAATGCTTGATTTTCTCGCCGCCACTTGTGTAGCCAATGTAGCCTCGAATGACGACGACGGCGGCGGTTGGGTAGTTGGGTAATAAGAAAGTTTTGGACGTGTGGAAGTTCAAGATGAAGATGAGTTTCAGTCTGAGTCTTGATTGATGTCTTGTTTCTTAAACGTCTTCCCACACTGGATTGAACCAAACTACAGTGACTCAGCTGAAACCGTCCAACAACAACAACTACAACTGAACCTCAGACTTTAAAGGGATAGTTCAACATTTTGGCAAATTGGCCCATTGCCATAATCCCTATAGTCATAGCAGTAGGTTCGTTACCTTTAATTGTCGGTGCAAGCTATTTTTAGAACGGCGGAGCGGAGCCGCGAGGTGCTCAGAGCTACGCTACGGAGGCTCATGGGATTTCTTGGTTTCCCTCATCAAACTCATCAAATACACAATCCAACAACTCCACAATGCTCTGGTGGACAAGTTGTGACCTGCACATTCACCACGCTATGAGATAATAACAGAACGTTACGAGACAGAGTTGTTTTCAAGGTACAGTAAATGCAGAGACTGCTTGCTGAAAAACTGTCCCTGAAAGCAACGCGCATCAGCGGTTTTGTACAGTATTTACCTCTAAAACAACTTTGTCTCGTAACGTTCTGTTATTATCTCATAGCGTGGTGAATGTGCAGGTCACAACTTGTCCACCAGAGCGTTTTGGAGGGATTATGGCAATGGGCCAATTTGCCAAAATGTTGAACTATCCCTTTAAAGTCTTAAACATATCTCTGTTGGTTTGGTTCTTTGTTGTGTTTTTATCTTGGACGTGAAGAAGCCAGAGGAGGGGAGGAAGGACATCACAATAATGTCCTCATTACTCCCATAATGACCCTCATAAATACCCACTAATGTTTCCAACTCCCGCCCCCCCACAAAAAAAAAAAAAAATTTGGAGCCAAGGTCGGAGTCACCTGGCAGCGAGTCTCACTGTTGATAAAACGGCGGCGCAAATTAAAAACTAAGTTATTTGGAGGTGCGTTTAGGTGACTGATGGGACGGGATCCAGTCTGTCTCCAGCTCTTCCTCTTCCTCTGGGGAGATCCGTTACACTGATCTCACCTCCAGCCAACCTCTGTCACTCACTGCAACCTAATCTGGCTCTATCCTCCCCTCCCCTCCCTCCCCCGCTCACCATCCCTCCCTCCCCCACTCACCATCCCTCCCTCCCCCTCGGCAGGGAAGAGCAGCAGAGGCACAGAGGCTAAATCTGGAAAGCGGCAGCCCAGGTGAACCCTGGTCCGTCCCCTGCCAGTAAGAGGCTAATGACGGAGGGATGGAAATACACACATTAAGCCAAACAGACTTTACTCGATTCAACAGGTGATTACACGGCAGCGTGTCGCCCTCATGCCCGAGTCTGAGGTGTGTTCGCTTCGTGCCGACATTTCTGTATCTCCTGTAAACCACCCGCCCACCCACCCAGCCAGCCCCACCCCTCCTCTCCTCTCAGCATCACTACACCACCATCGATCCCAGATCTCATCTGTTCCACGTCATTTGGCGGCGGCGGCTCTGTTTCCGGCGCCCCGCCCACTTGGCTCCAACCTCATCCTCATCCTCACCCTCACCTCACCGCTAAGCGCCCCGCTTAATTGTTGTCAGATTAGCAGTCAAGGCTAAATTGGACCGTTCCACTGGCCGACGGATAAAAGCCACAGCCAATCAGGACGGAGCGAGAGACGGGAGGAGAGGAATTTTCTTCTTATTTGATTTGCAATATTGTTTTCAATGCAAATATGTCACTTGCACAGATTTTTATTTTTATTTTATTTTATTCTTCTTTTCTGATATTTATTAAGTTCTATCATGAGTTAATAAGCAGATTAATGTGAATATAAACCTTCTCTTATTACAAAACACAAACCGTTAAAAGTCACTGGAGTGAAACATCTTACAACAGTGTGATCAGTAAAACCGGATTCACACTGGAGCCAAACTTGTGTCCTGACGCTCCCTCAGCCGCAGAGACAGAAAGAAGGAATCAGGAATCACTAATGACAGTTTTTGGCAGAGGAAAGGAAGATGACAGAGGTGATGAAGACGAGACAGAGCATTGAGCTAAAAGGAGCCCAGAGCTGCCGTCTTGAACCTGCATGGGCGGCGGGCAGGTAGCGGGCGGGCGGGTCCGGTAATGAGATCGGAGGAGGAAAGCCGATTCAGAGCTCAGAAATAAGAGCAATGGTGGCAGCTGAGACGACGTGGAGGAGTGGAGGATGGAGGAGCGGAGTTCTGGTCGGTTCATTGAGGGCAACGTTGGGTATTGAATGGGAAAAAAGAGGAGAATAAGGGAGTTTGGAGGCTGAGAGTGTAGAGACAGTCTGAGTTTTGGGGTTTGTTTCACATTTTAAAAAGTGAAAGGAACAAAAGAAGAAAAGAGTTTTCACAATAAAATCCTGAGGTCTCCATTCAAAGGATGCACATGATTATCAGATGTTGTTTCACTCCGTCTCTTCTACCTCTGAACGTCCTCTTTGTCCTTTTTCTTCAACCCCCCTCCCCTCCTCCAACATGTGGACTTGCAATCCCTTTAAGCACTTTCCAAATTCCCTGCGAGTGTCTCTGTTGATTAAATTGCCGGTGAACAGGCTTTAACCCTCAGCCGTCCACCCTGCTCCTGTCTCAGGTGTCTCAACCGTCACGGCGTCTCGTTTCAGATGCACTTGGCCTTCAGCTGCACCAAAAAACACCCTGCAGCCCCACATCCACCCCCCTATCCATCAATCCATTAGAGTCCGTGTGTGGTGCATCCTCATCACTATATCTAATGTATGTAACAACACTGAGGCGCTCGACATGTTTCAGGAAGTGCTGACGTTCAGGAAATCAGTTTTCAGTCGCTGAAGAGCAGAGAGCAGCTGATCTGCTCTGACCTCTGTCCCGTACGTTCAGGTTTCTTCCTGTTTTATTAAACTAATGCAAATGAGCTCCTGTGGCACTTTGTGCTGACGAACGCAGCGCGTCGCGACCGTGGTGACACGCAGATCCATCACTTCCTGTCTTCTTTCTTAAGCAACAATACCAAACATTATCTATGCGCAACCTCGGGTCAGGCTTATTCATTTCTTTATGTGAATCATTTTTCTCTGTTTATCAATAATTTGCATGATAAAAACAAAAAAATAAAAGCCTGCACTCGTCCTCAGGTGTTTTCTCAGGAGCTGTAGCCTCACCACTGAATCCATCACTGTGACATCAGTGTATCTGATCACACTCTCAATAGCTTCGTTAGCAATTAGCGCTGGACACTGATCCCAGCTAAACATCAGACTGGATTGGAGAGCTGTCTCTGATCCTCCCTCCTCCTTCTCTTCATTCCTTTCCTTCCTTCCTCCCTTTCCTCCCTGCTTCCTCTCCCCATCCTCCCTACCTTCCTTCTCTTCTTCTTCATTTTCTAATTCCCACAGCGAGGAACACCACATGTGACCTCACATGCTCCGTCTTCCATTTGCGTTATAAGGTGGCCTTATGGTCGGGGGTCAGCGTGTATCAAACAGGAAACACACTCGTTTGGTCACATGACGAGGCGTCCTCATCAAACCTCCTCAATCACTCTCACTCAGGAACTCATTAGGAGGCAAACGCATGAAAACCTATCGACCCGAGCGACGCCTCGCTGCTCATTTTCCTGCTCTCCCTCTCTTTGTCGACCCTCGTCCTTCCCATCACATGCCGCCGTCGGCCCCAGGCATGACACTCATTATTCCTCACAAATTACTCTTCGCTTCAACATCTGGATTCTTTGGATTTTTTTTTTTTTGGCAGCGAAATTACCTAATTGAGTTCCTCGGCACTAAATGTTGTATAATTATGACTTTCACTCTCCGATAATCCCTCCTCCTCTTCATCTCTGCTCACAACTTGGACTTGACTCGGCCTTTTGGCGTCACAGCAAACTCATCCTCAAACTCCAAATCCACCACTCCACCTGACCTTAATTCAGCAGCGACAGGTCGGCCAATCAGATTACTTCACCTTCATTTAAACTCCTCCGACGGGCGGATTTGACCACCCGGCCGCCGTCCAATCACATTTCATTAGCGAGTCTCTCCCAGTATTTCTTAAACTCGAATTTGTTCAAATTTTTTGTGGAGATGATTGATCAGCTTTTGCTCATTTTAACATTCAGCAGGAAACATGACATCACTGATTAAATCTGTTTCGTGGTCAGATTTGGATGCTTTAATTAAAATTAACTCGTAAACCTAAAAACTCTGGATCCCAGCCTCCTCTTGGCTCCGCTCCCCGTGACCCCGGCTCGGCCCGCTGTCTGCTTCTCCTGCTGCTGTGCATCGTCTTTCCTGCTTCCTAACGACGCCGTCTGCAAAATAAAAGGACGATGCAGCAGCAGCAGCAGCAGCTCAGACACTTTCTGCTTATTCTGATGAAAGGACGGCATCACGTCAGAGAAACAGAGCTGCAGAGAGGAGGAGGAGGAGGAGGAGGAGGAGGAGGGAGGCGGCACAGAGCAAGGACGTTGTGGGGGGAAATACAATCCTGCAGCGGTGTAATATGATATCACTGAGTCACCGGTGGATGTGGCCTTTAATCAATTATCAGCAGCCGAATTAGATCATGTGTGTGGAACGACCCAAACGTGTGTGAACTCCCATGAGGGATGTTTTTCTTTTTTTCTTTTTTACCTTTTAACGGCGGTGAAATCCTGCAAAACGGTGGTGACAGGTGTGATCACTGGCATGACATCATCATCACCTTTTACCTTCAGAGCCTCCAACAGCCCAGACACCAGAGAGGAAATCTGACACAGGGAGGAGGGAGGGAAACGAGGGACCCCCCTCCTCTCCCAGTGAGCCAATAAGCTCAACAGCATCTGTAGGCCGTGTTCTTTATTTCTTCTCTTTTCCCCCTTTGTACAAACTAAAATGTGTCCATATGCTCCAATCAAAGACATTAATTGGGATTTATGATGAATTTTCATTAAAAAAATGTTTAATTTGTTGTAAAGGTGGGGGTCGGTCGTTCAACATACATCCAGTTCAGCACTATGTAAAAAAACAATAACAGGAAGGGGAATGTGAAGCTACAGGAAGCAAGAAGGGACAAAAGGCCAAAGTTGGAGGATTGTTTGACTCAGCAGGTGAAGAAGAAGAAGGAGAGAGAAGCTCTTGTCTCTTCAACCACCTGTCAGTCAGTCAATCAGTTTACAACGAGCCGATCAGCCGATCAATTCCTGATTAGGTCGACAGTGAGAGGAGACGGACCGCGGTGCTGAAGCTGACGGATCAGACTCCGCAGAGTGACCAATCACAGTCAATCAGCAAAATGCAGATGCTCCCTCTCTCTCTCTCTCTCTCCCTCTCTGTTTCTCCCTGTGTGTTTCTATGTCTCTCGCCCATCGGAGCGTCTCCCTTACACCGTCTAAACAAAACCATAAACCTGAAGAAAACCTTCACGCTCACAGCTAATTACATGCCTAATCACATCCTGTTTGCGGCTCGCACAAAAACATAAACAAACCAGTGTGTGTGTCTGTGTGTGTGTGTTTGCAAGACAAATAGCAGCTGATTGTGATTTCTCTGCAGTTGCAGTCTGCAGATTATAGTGTGGAGCTGCGTCGTGAAGATTGGTCACCGGGCAAACTGACTTCTCATTACTGTGCGGTAATGTGATGCCTAGCAAGCACAAGCACGCACACACACAAGCACACACACACACACACACACACACACACACACACACACACACACACACACACACACACACACAGACACACACAGAAAAGCATCAGCGACATAGGCTGCTACACTACACGTGCACATGTTAAAAATACCAATTCATCTCTGAATAAATAAGAGACACTGTCCTGCTAACACACATAGGAACAAACACCAAGCTCAGGAGAAAACACAGACTTATGGGTAAAACACACACACAGACACACACACACACACACACACACACACACACACACACACACACACTATCAGTGATCCAAAAAGCCCATTTGTGCGGGTAAATCCTATAGTCTCAATTTAATTGTAATGGTTCTGTGTTCCCCTTCAGCTGGGTGGGCCTAGCTAGCTGTAACTAATAGAAAAGCTTATCACAGCTTGACAACTCACACACACACACACACACACACACACACACACACACACACACACACACACACACACACTTACACACACAGACTCAGACACACAGACACACACACACTGGTGGCTTCCCAAGGTCGTTGTAAGATTTCTTGGAAACGTGTAGATAAGCACAACTCAGTACACTGTAAGAAATGTCCGTAGAAATTACGGTAAAAAACTGTCAAATAGCAACAGTAAAATACCGTAAAATCAAAAATAGTATATCACTGTAGTAAATACACTGAATTACCGTAAATCAAGATACAGTAAATAACTTTAAATTTTACGGTCTTACTAAGTAGAAAATATGGAATTTTACTGTGAATGTTGTAAAAAGTTCGCAAAATTCACGGTAAAATACCATAATGTCACAAGCGTGTAATTACCGTAAAATTGACGGTATCATTCTGTCTGAATTACAGATTTTGCTGGTGTTTACGTTTAAATTTACGGTACACAACCATTAAATCATACCATCATTTCTATAGAAAGTAGAATGTTAAAAAGTATGGTATCAGGACAGGCTGTGGTCACGTGGGCATTGTTCGGGTCGATGTGAAGCACTTAATGCAATAGAAAAACTACATGTTGTCAAAACAGAATTAAGATAAGATTAAGATACTAAGTCAAAATAACATGTAATAGCCTATATGTAACATATATTTCAGAATAAATGTGCAAAATAGTTTAGACATAAATATATATTTTTTTAAAATACAAACATCTCTATTGTACAAACATGTAGTCTCCATAACATACCTACACACAGTAAAAAAAAAAAAGAAAGAAAAAAGGAAAAAAAGAAGAAGCTTGAGTCAGCTCTGGCTTGGGTGACCCACAGGTGACCCAGCAGTAACCATAGTAACCCATTTGTTGGGTCAACGGTTGGTTTGCTGCGCGCCACCAAGATCCGTTATTTTTGGCCGGAGCGCCGTTACAACCTGGTTACAACCAAGCTGCTCTGTTGTCAGCCAAAGACGACATAAGTAAAGTGGATTAATTTTATTTTTGATGGAAATGCCCCAGCTTCAGTCTGCAAAAAAGTCTGACTGCTTCAGCAACGAGTGTCGGTGGATCGGACTGGACTTTCTCAGGTTGGATCGATACCAACTGTCCGTGGAAAAGCTACAGATGAACTGTAAGTATTTAAAAATGAGCATGGTTTGTGTTACTTTGGCCGTTTAGCACATGAGCTAGGCTAACGCTAACGATGGCTAGGCTAACGCTAACGACCGTTATGCTAATACAGCTAACGGTCTATTGTTATGCTAATAACGATAACGGTCGTTATGCTAACGCTAACGGTGGATCGTTAAGCTAATAACGCTGACTACTATAGCATGAGACTAGCGTGAGAGACAGGACCTGAGAGTAACCAGAGTTTTTGTGTTTTCTAATCAGAGTAAAGTATGTGGAAGCTAACGTTAGCACATGGAGATAGACGGTCTGAAGAGGAGCCTTGCTCTCATGGAGGTGCAGAAGTTCCTAAGGGAGGCCAACATCATTACTGTTAAGGTAAAGTTATGTGTTACTGTGTTTGTGTGGAAGAGGGAAAATACACCGGCCTAAAACTGCCTTGTTCAGATATCCATGTAGCTACTTCTGTCCATTATCATTATTACTGAAGTGTTACATGAGTTCATTTTGTGTTCAACATATACTATATTTGTACAGAACCATCCCATCCTTAGTTGTACACATTTTTAACACTACAAAATCATTTTACCTTCTCCTCAGCATGGTGCAGCTGGAGAATGCAAGGCAGCCTACTTTGCAGGAATGTGGCATGGCCAGTACATCTTCAGCGTTATCAACACTCAGCTTCAGTGAGTACATTTAAATTGATAGGCTTCTGAACTGGTGCTGCCATTAGCCTAAATGTTTTTGTTTCTTCATACCTGTCAAATATTTACATGGCCACATCAATAATTATGTCTCCCATTTATGTCTACTACCCTATTATCTGGAGTTCCTTAAGGATAAATCCTCGGAACTATCCTTAAAAAAAACATCAAAATCACTGATTTAATGTCAAATCCAAAGGATTGTGTGTTTTCAGCTGTAGCCTCCACAGTTTCTCCCTCAATCTCTCTCAATCTATTAGATCTGCTAAATCTGTTAACTGTTTTAAGCGCCTCCTGAAATCATATTTATTGGTTGGCCTTTCTATTAGATTTTTTAAACCTACTCTTCATTCACCATTTTTTTTTTTCTGTTCCAACTTCTTTTATTAATGTTTTGTTTGTTGTTGTTGTTGCTGCAGGAAGCACTTTGCAACAGTGTGCTATATAATAATAATTATCATTATCATTAACAATGTTTTCTTTGTTGTCTTTCTTTGTCTGGTTGCAGAGAGGTTCATGCCAGTCCACAGTAAACACCTGATTGAAGACTGCTGGTGAATTTTCAAGCAGGAATGATGACAACACCTGCCCAAAGTTTCTTCAACATTGTACCATGTCTGTATGAGACTCTGTCCCACCTGTCTTCAGTCAAGTCTGGACCCAATGACTCAAACACCAGTCTTGTCAAGGCTAATTAGAGGTAAGCAATGGTTTATGTCAGTGTAGCAAATGAGTAGATGCAAGCACAACTCAAACTTCACTCAATCGATCTCCCACAAATGCACGGTGCCAACAGCTTCATACAAACATACAGTAGAAAAAAAATCAGTATTACGGACAGGATTCAGGATTTTGGCTGCAATTCGACAAGGGTGAAACAAATACTGATGATCATTTAGTCCTGAAAAGTGACAGTTTCTACCTTTTACACTAATACAATAAAATAAATGAAATACTCCTGATGACCTGCAAAACTATATTCCAGAGTGCTGGTTTCATTCTATGTATAGCTCATTGGAGCTCAGTTTAACAACAGAAGGCTGAATTTATCTCTGTAGGCACCATGCTCAGGCACTGCATCAATCTAACCTTTGCTTTGTTTCTGTTTTCTGGCTGCAGAGAGGATCATGCCAGTCTACAGTGGACACCAAATGGACAATATATGAGTCTTCAAGCAGAACTGGTGACTGCTGGATGCTTTAAGTTCCAGTTTCTTGAACACCATGTATATGTTAAGAGCCCTCTTCAGCCAAGTCTGGACTCAGTGACTCATTAGTGTTGATCAACACAGGGCAAGTGGCTCCTTTTTTCATTATGTTTATTTCTTCTATCATGGACTATCCTTCTTCATATGTATGGACACACACTGTCTTTTCAAGATGTCAACACTGCCTTGTGAGTATACTGGACAAGTTCTGTTTTTCACAGAGAATGTGTATATGCAAAGAGAGGTTCTTAAAGTTTATCAATTATAGTCTGTACTTTGGTTTACAATGGGCTTAAAGGACAATTCCAGGCGAATTCAACTCGGGGGTGTATTTTCCTATCATTTTAGGTCTAGAAGAAGGAATCTGAAGATTTTCAGTTTAATCGCTCCCGTTTTGCAGTAGTTGCGTCTGTTCCCGCATCGCCACGGCAGCGATGAATGGGAGTGGATGTAAGTTCCGCTGTTTAGGCTGTTTCCAGCCCTCAAAGCCGCAAATTTTTTCCGCAGACAGCGTCAGATGGCGACTCAAACATGCACCGAGAAGTTTATTTAAGCAAGCAAGCCGACATGTTTGTAAAACTAGATCTAATTCAAAGTCTCCCGGAGTCTCGCGCGAGACCCAGTTGCCGTGCTCGGTGTGTTCAGGTGCAGTAGGAAAGCTACAGTTTGTGTCATAAACACAGGAATATCAACTCTTTACTTGCTTCAAGTAAAAAAAAACTTCTCAGCGCATGTTTGAGTAGCCACCTGACGCTGTCTGTGGAAAAAAATGTACACTTGAAGCAAGTCAAGAGTTGGTATTCCTGTGTTTATGACACAAACGATAGCTCCAACTGCACCTGAATACACCAGCACTGCAACTTCGGGCTCGCGCAAGACTCTGGGAGACTTTGAATTAGATCTAGTTTTACAAACATGTCGGCTTGCTTGAAGTAAATAAACTTCTCGGTGCATGTTTGAGTCTCCATCTGACGCTGTCTGTGGAAAAAAATTGCGGCTTTGAGGGATGGAAACAGCCTAAACAGCGGAACTTACATCCACTCCCATTCATTGCTGCCGTGGCGATGCGGGGACAGACGCAACTACCGCAAAACAGGAGCGATTAAACTGAAAATCTTAAGATTCCTTCTTTTAGACCTAAAATGATATGAAAATACACCCCCGAGTTGAATTCGCCTGGAATTGTCCTTTAATTGGTTATTTCCTTAATAATTTACCATTTGCATTTTCTGACTGTAAAATCTACGCCAACAAACTGTAATTCCATTATGTGTTGTACCGTATTTTTTACGGTGAAATTCTGGCAACCACAGCTGCCAGTATTTTACCGTGAATTTTGCAATAAAATACCGTACTATATCTTACAGTTTTACTGTGTTTTTTCACTGATGGACTGTAATTAGGTTTACAGTATATCCGTTATTTTTAAAAGAATTTACCGTAAACAGGTTTATATTATAACTGTTATTTTTACAGCAAATTACCGTAAACAAATAACAGTTCTCTACTGTGAAATTTACGGTTGCCAAAACAGCATACCGTAATGTGTAATACATTGTGACCGTATTTTCTACGGTAAAATTCTGGCAACCACAGCTGCCAGTATTTTACCGTAAATTCTACGGAATTTTTTTTACAGTGTATGTGAACCGTGAGGTCACAGGGTGGAGGAGAAAACAACCAACCAAAAAAAACGTGGGGTTACCGTGGATACAGGAGACAGCATCACGTACTGTAGCATGACCGCTATCGCTTCATCGGAGCCAAATTAATTATGACGCCTTCGTTTGATTACAGTAAACAACAGAGACCATGGTGGAAGGAGGCCTTATCTCACACCAGCACTGATCAAATTAAGACTACGTTTCCCATCAGCCCCTGGTTTTCCCTGTTTTTTTTCTAAAACAGTCCATCCGCTGTCACTCAATCCACCTTTTTCCGAACGTCATCTATGGTCAAAACCGGAAGCCGGTTTTGCACTTCCGGTGGAATTGTACGTTTATTACCTTTCAGTCGTTGTCATAGTTGCAGTAAATGCATGGATCTATTAACGCTGGCTTTTAACATGGATGTAAATTTGTGTGATATCCATTGTTAAAAGCTGGTGTGATGATCCATGCTCTTTACAGATTTTCATTGAAAAAAATAAAATAAAAAAATAAAATCCATGCATTTACCGCGACTACCGAAACCATGGAAACGTAAACAGAAAATTCCACCGGAAGAGCAAAACCGGCTTACGTTTTTGACGTTCGGAAAAAGGTGGATAGATCCAATCACATGTATTAATTGATGATGCAATCGATGATTGGCTGCAGCTGTGATGTCATACTGTGTCACATGGAGCAAAGACACGACACTGGCAGCTGTTGCACACACACACACACACACACACACACACACACACACACCTGCATATCCATGACTGCCTAACACTTGCATTTTCCCAGGATGTCAAAAATATAACCTCAAATGTCCACACACACACACACACACACACACACGCACACACACTCATGCACACACACACACACACACACACACACACACACACACACACACACACACACACACAGAGTCTACGGGGGTTAGTGAGTCAGTCAGCACATTGGTGTCCTTTACACAGAGACAATGACAGCAGGTGTCTAATGTTACAGCAGCTTGGAGAACACACACCTGTTCCCACACACACACACTCGACTGAAGGAGACGTTAAAACCCTCAATTTGCTTCGACCTCACGACACGGTGGCACCACCACCACTACAGCTGTGTGTGTGTGTGTGTGTGTGTGTGTGTGTGTGTGTGTGTGTGTGTGTGTGTGTGTGTGTGTGTGTGTGTGTGTGTGTGTGTGTGTGTGTGTGCACGTGACCCAGGTACTGTATCCAGGCAGATTAAACACTTTTATATCAGTGGAGAATCTAAATGGCCCGATCACACATTGAGGTTGATTTATGGCCTTTCTGTGTTGTAGCTGTTTCAGTGACAAGTTTCATTAATGAAGACACAGATGAAGGAGGGAGAGAAGATGGAGAGAGAAAAAGAAAGGCGGAAGAGAGAGCGACAAAACAGGAGAGAAAGACGAGTGAGTAAAGCAAAGACAAGCAAGAGGAGAGAATGAGGAGGGGAGAGGGAGAAGAAAGAGAGAAGGAGGAAAAGGTGAGAGAGAGAGAGAGAGAGAAAACTGGCTGGATGTGAAAAAGAAGAGGAGAAACTAATAAAATTAAAGGATGGAGGGAAAAGTGGAAGAGGAGAAGCAGGTAAAAGGTAACTGACCAGACCTGGGTCACCTGATCTAATGGCTCATCTAGCAGCTGCATCACGACTCTGAGTGTCCTGTCTTGTCTCATTGTCATGCAGCTCTCAGCGTGTCTGCCCCCCCTCTCCTCCTTCTCTTTCTCCCCTCCCTCCTCTTCTCCTCTTCTCTTTAACTCCCTCCACTTGCTTTCTTCTCATCTTTTCTCCTCCTCCTCCTCCTCCATCCCTCCCTCTTCTCTTTTCCCCCCCCCCTCTACCGGTGCTGCAGAGCGGAGAGGTGAAGCCGAGCATCACGACACACCCATCTCTCTCTGTCCAATCCCCCCACCCTCCATCCCTCCATCTCTCCCTCCATCCATCCACGAGCCCCTGCTGCATCAATCCATCCCTCCATCCCTTGTTCGTCCAGTCACGACTCCTCGGCGGCGCAAGGAGAACGAATGACAGGAGGAAAACACTGAGTCAGAGAGAGGGAGGGAAGATAAAGCATGAGAGGGGGAGGGAGGGGAGGAATAAAAGGAGGGGATGAAGGAAGGAAAGGAAAGAAGTAAAGAAGGAAGAAAGTAAGAAAAAAAGAAAGTTGCGTCACCTCAACACTAAGCGAGACAGGAATGAGGGAGGACGTGTCTCTGGTTTTGATGGATGAAGCTTCTTCGAGCAACTTTCACGTCTCTGAGTTGATTTTTATTCTGCACTGAAATGAATGGAGAGTAACGGCCGCCTGAGGTCCTCCGCATCTCATTCATCAATCTTATAATAATATTTAAAAAAAGTTTTGGAAACTGGTAAGGTTTCGTTAACAAACTGTCCAGGTGATAGACCGGACCAGACACCAGGAGATAGACAAGATCGATTTACTTGATGATCAAGGACAAAGAAACAAATCAAAAAGCCACACGACAAACGACGCATGTTGGAAAAATCAATGAACTGAATAATTAAGATGAAAATCACTGGTTTTACTGGGACATTCCCAGTAGAACCGTCGTCTTTCCATTGCTCGTTAACTGGTTAAGTTGTCGTTCTCAGTAGCCAATCAGAGCACAGCATTTCCATGTAGGAGGAGGTGATTTTTGAAGCTGTAATGAGTTGATCGTCATAGCCACCGGTTTGGTCTCGAGGGTCACCGCTGAGGATGCACGGTTTTCCAGGAAGACCTATTGACCATGTGAGACCTCGGAGCGTCTGAGGGAGGATCATGACACAGTTCAGAAAGGTCAGCAGGCAGCTAATGGGCGAGAGAGGTTACAAGAGAGAGAGAGAGAGAGAGAGAGAGAGAGAGAGAGAGAGAGAGAGAGAGAGAGAGAGAGAGAGAGAGAGAGTCGGTTCTAAGTTTAGAGTCCAGCTATCTGATGAGGATTCATTTCAAAACATCAATACGAGAGACGGAGGAGAGAGAGAGGGAGAGGGTGGGAGGATGAGGGGGGAGACAGAGGGGGAGGCGTCATCAACAGACCTGATGTTGGACTTTAAAGGGATAGTTCAACATTTTGGCAAACTGGCCCAATGCCATAATCCCTATAGTCATAGCAGTAGGTTCTTTACCTTTAATTGTTGGTGCAAGCTGTTTTTAGAACGGCGGAGCAGAGCCGCGAGCTGCTCAGAGCTACGCTACGGAGGCTCATGGGATTTCTTGATTTGATGAGTTTGATGAGGGAAACCAAGAAATCCCATGAGCCTCCGTAGCGTAGCTCTGAGCAGCTTGCGGCTCTGCTCCGCTGTTCTAAAAATAGCTTGCACCGACAATTAAAGCAGTGATATATTTGTGTTAATATAAGTCTTAAATAGTTATATCTTCCGACAGCAATCACTTACATAGAGTGTTTGGACTGAAACACGGGTCTGTCAGTCCCTCTGCTCTGCTCTGAGCCGAGGAGAAAACATTTCTCGTATCCTACAGTTTTTATCCAATGAGGAGAGAGAACGGCATGCAGGGCTGTGTGTGCAGCCAAGGGACGCCGTGAATGTGGTGACGTAGGGACGAGGACTGTTATGGTGCGTTCAAGGCAACTCGTAACTCGTGTTTTTCCGACCTGTGAAGTTGTACCAGTTCGATCTGGTACGAGTTCACCGGTCGGAAGTTACGAGTGGCCGTTATAGTGACTTTCACCGGTAAAACAGGACGGAAAAACACGAGTGGGTTGCCTGGTACGCTACAAAATCGTAAGTTGTGACTTGAAGCTGTAATTTACGGTTTCAAAAGCCTGCCTGGAACGCAGCATTAGCCAAAACGACCGGATCGCTTACTTATGCTTTAAAGGTAAAGAACCTACTGCTATGACTATAGGGATTATGGCAATGGGCCAATTTGCCAAAATGTTGAACTATCCCTTCAATCAAGTGTATCATGTGACCTCCCCCACCATCCTCTACACCCTCCCTGTATCTCTCTCTTCATCTGAGGCTAAATATGGAAGTTGTTTCTGCAGCCAAACTTGTCCTCCCTCTCCCTCCTTCTCTCTCTCTCTCTCTGCTCTGATGCTTCAATGACGACGACCCAGACTCTGACCTGCACTTCCTCCCTCAAATCACTCATCATCCTCCATCGCTGCTCTTTTCACTCCCAAACTACGAGAGGGTGAGGAAGAAGAGGAGGAGGAAGGTCCTGACTCTGAAGCTCATCTGGATCAAAAGTCAACACACGTCTGATCTGGTGTCATTATTACACTGAAGGTGTATGTGTGTGTGTGTGTGTGTGTGTGTGTGTGTGTGTGTGTGTGTGTGTGTGTGTGTGTGTGTGTGTGTGTGCATGTGCATGCGTGTGTGTAATCTGGGGGTCACACTGTCCCCTCCTCTTGCAGCAGTGGGAAATGGTGGGACTCTGGGCGAGAGAGGGGGGGGTGGGGGTGAGTTTGTTTTGAAACTCTAGCGTGGCCTAGAGGGGCGGAGCTCTGACCTTTGCTAGGGATGTATGTGCGTGGATGTGTGTGTGTGTGTGTGCGTGTGTCTTGGGGTGGAGAGGACACTGAAACAGCTGTCACTAGTGGTACACACACACACACACACACACACACACACACACACTGCTTCCAACAGACACACACTATTTCTATCTCACAAGTACACACACACACACACACACACACAAGTGTTGGCTGTGTCGGTGGTCGTTTCTCACGCACACACACACACACGCACACATGGAGTCACACATACACAAGTAAAAATAGGCCTGGGGGTTACTGTGCTCGTCTCCCATCGACTCCCATTCATTTCAAAGCAGCCAGCTGCTCATCCACCAACAGAAAGGTTACAGGTTCGATCCCGACAGCTGACGTGCCCCGCAGCAAAACAACACACCCTCCCAGCTGAAAACACACACACACACACATACAGAGTCACACAGAATAACAGAAGACCAAATGATCACACCTCCAGCATCATCAGGAGAAAGACCCACCCACACATTTGGCCCAGAGGAAATGGTATTACAGTAGAAACAGGCACAGCTGTCACACACACTCATGCACACACACACACAGACACACAACAGCGATTACAGCTGTCCCACAGCTGATATTCTCGTTCACGTTTAAAGACTTTGTGCGACCAGAATCTGCTTTTCCACGGAGCAGAGACGATAATCCACGACTTTAATTCATATACACGTTACAGCGACTCCACAGCAGCGCTCAGCGTCTGCCACGGCTTTTCCTGGAAAAAACACAAAACAAAACAAAACAAAACAAAAACATCCCCACCGAACGAACGAACAGGCTGCGATCTGATTTATGTATGTGGAAGCAGCCGGATTAATTATTTACATGTATTTTTTTGTCTTCCAAAGAAGAAGAAGAAGAAGAAGAAGAAGAGCAACAACAACAAATGGTTTCTGGAGAATCGGCTCCACCTGACCCGAGCATCGCAGAAGGATCTGAGCCGACCTCCGGCTGTGAAACGCTGCTAAATTAACGGCCTGCTAAAGAAAGATCAAAGCGAACTCTCACTCACATCCTGATTTGCCCCCCACCACCCCTCCTCCCCCTCCTCCCCCTCCTCCTCCACCCCTCCCCAACCTCCTGACACCAGCTCAGGACAGCTTCATCTCATCTATTCTGTAGTGGGGGGAAGAAACCGGCAGCCCACACTGATCTTCTGGAGAGGGTGAATTACCAGTTTACCAACAACAAAGCGCCGGGTTCATATGAAGAGTGAGAAGCTTTTCAAGCTCTTGACTCCAGGTTTATAAAGAGAAGCAGCATCAGGTGCACGTTGCAGAGGTAAACAGTCCCATTACACAACAGAAAGCCGCGGTGAAAAGTGGAAGAAAACACAAGAAAAACATCAATTTTCTTAAAGAAGTGTGAAATATTTCACCCCCTATTTCTCTCAGGTGTTTTCTTTATATGACGGAAATGTTAAAGGTGGAAATAAGACTTCAGATTATTGGACCTGGTGACATTTCTTTTTGAAATATCTCATATTTTCCTCCAGTGTTGATCCATGAGAAGATAAATCTGTGGATATAGAACCATCTCAGTGTAGTTTTTTACATCTAGTCATTGAGCTCCCGGCTGTTTTTTCTGAGTGATCCAATGAAATCACAGCCTGCCGTTGTGACATCACAAAGTCACAGGAAGTCCCAACAGCTCGGTTTCTGAATACAGGTTGTGTGCAATGCTCCATGGAGCTCCATGTGAGGACAAACAAAGACAAGGAGATCTACTTTTAGACAACACGGGGTCTTTAAAATTTGACAGTTTAGCTTTAAAACTCTTAATTCAGTTGATTTTCCTTTTAATATAAACGTCTTTGAATTGAAGGAAAAACACGAGTTTGTCATCTTTATTTAAAAGAAATTACAAGGTGGACCTTTTTATTTTCTGTATAGCTAACAGGCAGCATGTAGTGTCGGGACCATCATCATCATCATCATCATCATCATCATCATGGTCGTCTCTCTTCACGTCTCCCTGATACTTCTAATAAATAGGCGATAAAAGCCTTTAAGTCCCAGAGAACATCACACATCTCACATTTTCCCTGCATTCAAATAGCTCAGAGTGTCAAGGCGTATTTACACTGATTATGGTGTGTGTCTGCTTACACACTGTATGTATGTGTGTGTGCGTGTGTGTGTGTGTGTTATTTCAGCTGATGGTAATGGGCCCAGCCTTTAAAAGTGGTCCTGCTCATTTAGACAACTCATTTGTCTTTCTCTGACACAAACACACTCACACTGCTCTCAGATTCCTCGCAGCAGTATAGAGCGGTATAATCAGTTTTGCAGTAAATACACAGCAGTAGAGGAAACAGCAATAGTTTTTTAATGGTGCACAGTGAGCAGAGGCTGCAGCCGCTAACACAACCACCGGCACCATAAAACATTACAGGCAGTGAGCAGTAGCAGCAGCTGCACACACACACCTCACACACACACACACACACCTCCATCCCTCAGATCTCTCAGAGGAGGCGGCTGAGCAGCAGAGCTCCCCGTGTTGTTAAGGCTCATTTACGCTCAACGTTAGATACAGATACAGACGGAGGCTTGTTTACCTCCTCCTCCGCCGTCACTCCCTCCGTCTTTGTGACGGACTAATCGGTGCAGTGCCACCACAGACCTGCGGAGGCAGTGCAGCAGCGAGACACATCGTCAAAAGAGATGGCGGTACTTTTTCAGTAAATGTTGTTTTACGACCTCACGCAGCTGCTAGAAACATCTGACTCTAGGCCGCCCCTAGTGGATGTAATGCCAACATCCATGACAGCGTAAAATCAACAGCAGCTGCAGTTAGATTATAGCCTGGCCAACACCAGACCTCATCTCAATGTAGATTGAGATTCGGTCTGGGAACCACCCGTTCATTTTTTCGTATTTAAGGTGTGGTTTACGAACGCCCAGAGCTGTTTATTGGGCGCTACGAATGTCTATCAAAATCAACATAAATCCGATGAGGAAAAAAACGCTTAACATTGCTCTTTTTTCAAAATAAACTTGCCGTCTAAACTACTTAAAAGACTTTCTAACGCTGCATCGAAAGGTAAAGCATCTGCTGCCATGTTGGATCAACAAGCTATCAAAGTCGCTTCGGTGTGTCGTCATCGTCTTGCTGCCCACTCCCCCGTTCTGTGATTGGCTTCCTCGTTGAGGGACAAATTGGGTCCATGGTTTCCAGGCATGGGTATACCCAGGCTACTTAGATTATGTTTCCATTGGAAATTTTACTTTAGATTCACAGTTGAACCCAGTTGTGCTATTATACTGTATGTTCTGAGTGTGTTAACTTGCTCACAGGAAAAGCAGAAGATTTGTTTAAGTTACACTCTATAACATGTCTATAGCATCTCTTATCAATGATCACAAAAGAAGAAGAAAAATAAGTAATAAAGGAGTAATAGAAGTTAAAAAAAGATGGTTCTGACACTTTGGGAAGTGTATTTATTCTCCCACAAAGGTAGACAAGAGGATTGATACTGATTATATCTGCACTGCAAGTACAGAGCTGAAGGCACTGGATTATTGGCTCAGTTTAGTTTAGCGTAAAACCTACAACTAGCCATCCTCAAGTTACTGCCTGGCAAAGAAAGAGTTAAGTAAGTAAACTTAACAGAAACACAGCAATATTTTTACATGAAATAAATTAAATGTCATGTAAAATGTCAATTTGTGAACTTTAGCAGTGTTTATACTCGTATTCCCAACTCTTAGCGGCCTCATACGTCATTTAGCTACAAATACAACTTTATACTGAAAGGACCAAACAGGAAGTCGGTGCTGGAGGTCAAACCACCAAGAGACTGATGGATATGAAAATAATGACTGCCCATTGTTAGAAGACCTCCTCCTCATTTCCTCTCACACAAACATGAAATATTTCTGGCGTGTCGGACTCATCAAAGCTGAGCGACGCCGTCAGCTCAGTGTGTCCTCTCTGAGCCGCCATAGAAACACAGAATGACTGCTGGCGAAGGATAACTCTGAGCCACAAAAACCCCACAATCCTGCACACAGTGGGTGCTCGATCAATGCACCCTGAATCTGCTCCGATGCTGGGTGCTCAATCTCATCCTGCTACAAATTCTGTTTTTTTTTCTTCTTTTTTTCATCCATCATGACTTTATTTTAAAATTTTCCCCCACAGCCTCCGAACGCATCATAAGAGCAGCGGGTTGTCGATCTGGAGCACCGAGGCGTGAGGGCTGAATACTGAAGCCCCCAACCCCTTGTCACACCGACGGCCCGCCGGCGGGCCCCCGGGGGGGTTTTAATCAGGGAGGTGTCATAGAGGATGTCACCAGTCACTTGAAATAGTCATGCCACATATCGTTGGAAAGCTAAAACTCTTGTGATTAAAGATATGCCGACCATTCCTAAATATAATCATCACAGCAACACTCGAATCAGACTATAAACATGCTAACAAAGTTCGTAAAAAGCCGATATAACTCACGATTTGTGTCAGGGCAGGCTCAGGATCACAGGGTTTCCCCACAAACTTGGTGTCGTTACATTCAGAAAAGTCCAGTAAATCCAATCCAGTAAAGTATTTAGTCCAAAACACACGGTTGTACCGGTAGATAACCTCATCCCGCTGCTGCATCTTATGAAATTACGCATTGTATATCCAGTAAATCCGTTTATTTCTCCTCATAAGTCCGGCGTTTACATGAAAACAATGTTTATTTCACTTTACAAAATGGCGCTGCCCTCTGACCTTTCGATTGACAGCTCACTCGACCAATCACAAGCTCCCTGTCCCCGGCTGCCGCCTGCAATAGCGAATGGAGTGGCTGTGTCTCATGAGGAACATCCCCTCCGACAGCGCTGAATGGCTTCAGCCAATAGGAACCGATCCCGATGGAAACTGTAGCATTGAATAGCCAATGAGATTACGAAACGAACGATGTGCTGCATTCACGGTCCCTGGGAAAAGGCAGCACTGCCATTTTCATGCGTAACTTTGCAAAAGCTGCACTTTGGCGCATGTATTGTTTCTCAATGGCAACTTTAGGAAAACGCCTAGATATACACTTAGAAAAACATGTGTAAAATACTCATTTTTAGCAGGATTGTTATCAAATTTGAACTGGGGCCAGGTAAGGCTTCATGCTGTAGTCCCATTGTGTTTTCCAGCTAAAATTCTCAGCCACACTCATCTTCAGGCATCTGATTGCAACAAAAAAATTCAGGCGAGAATAAAAACATTCTAATTCAGTGTGCTCCCACTTAGATATCTCTATGATAGTAGCACTTATAGTGATTATTTCAGTTTGGGGAAAAACTTCAGAGTGATACCTTTCAAAAGAGACCAAGCCCATCCATATTCTCCAAACAGTTCAAGAACAGCATTCAATTTACTTTGGGTACGCCTTGGATAGGCGAATATTACAGAATTTATAGGAGTGGTAAGAGGTTAAGTGTGTGTGTTTTTAAGAGTGGATCTCTCTCACACATACCCACACACACACACACACACACACACTGACACACACACACAGTCTTGATGTTTTCTCCCCAGAGTTTGATTGTTTTTGATGCAGCGTTCAAAAAACATAGTTTTCAATCAGAAATACTTTGATTTTCTATCAGAGAAAGCGATTGCACTCCGGCAGCAGCTTCTGTGTTTCAGCTGCTCTTATTAGTTATTGTCTGAGTGTGTGTGTGTGCGTGCATGCCTGTGTGTGTGTGTGTGTGTTGTAGTGTGAGTCAGCGATGTTCCCTGCTGTCTCATAGGAAGCAGAACAGGGAAGACTGTGAGCAGTAACACACACACATGGGTACATGCATACCAACACAAAGAGGAAAGGACATCTGCAGACACACACACTTCATACGTGTGTAGCTATGACACAATAGACACACACACACACTTACACAGACATGGCAGAGGAAGAGTGTGTGTCTGAGTGTGTGTTAACTGACTCATCTCATCAGTATCTTCCTAATGTGGAGACAGACGGCCGGGCCATCTGCTCACACGGCAACCGCACACACCAGCAACTTTTTTTTTTCCAGGCAACGTCCCTCAGCAACATCTCTGCCCCGGGTGAGCTCTCTGATTGGCTGACGGCAGCTCAGACTAGAAAAGAGCGAGGAAACACACTCATATGGTCGATTTTTTTTTTTTTTTTGGAAGAGGCCTAATTCCCATTCGCCTTTAGCCACCGGCGGCTAATCTTTAGCTGTATTGTGTCTACGGGGCTGAATGCGGCTTATTAACTAACTAACTAACTAACTAACTAACTAACTAACTAACTAACTAACTAGCCTGGTTTGTGCTAATGGGTATGTCCGGCCTTCGCAGATCTAATCTTTAGCCTGATCTCGGCTGCAGGGCTTCGAGAAGCAAAGTGCAGGTTAGCTCTGCAGGTCTATATATGGACTTGAATAGATTAATGATGCTCTTATCTTTTTTATAATGGAGGCCAAACAGCTCCAGTAAAATCCCATTCATAAAGCTACTATCTCAAATAATACCTTCTAGATAAAGTGGTTAATAATTCTCCATTAACTTTGCACTAGTTTCATTGAGTAAAACTGTGATTTAAGCATCAATAACCCATGAAAATGTAAACTAATCAGCTCTGTGTCCAGAGCCCCATGCTTTCTGGATATCCCAGCATGCATCTGTTGGTCAATATGGGAGGATTACGAAACCGTGTTTGGGTTAGGTGGGAGATTTTCAGCTTTAAGAGGAGGTTAAATAAAAAAGGGGGTGAAAACGGTCTTTCTAGGGGGTGTGAGTGTGTGTGTGAATGAGGGGGGAGGGGAGAGGGGGTTGTTCAACTCAGCCACTGTAAAGCTGAGATTATTCTCAACTGGCACAGCGAGGTCATTCATGGGTGACCGGCTGAATTAGGCCTAATGAGTTAAAAAAAAAAAGCTGCTGCCGCTTCAAGTTCAGAGACTCAGATGTTGAAACTTCAGCAGGTTGAGAAATGAGACTCATGAGTCTTGTGAAAGATGGACTGGATAAAGGGTCACATAAAAAAGATAGCACAAGTGTATGGAGGTACATTTGTGTCTTTATTATTCAATCAAAAAAAAAGGTGGTTTAAACAAAAAAAATATTTTCAATCAAAACAAACTTCACTTCAATCAAAAAAGAGTGTTTGAATGCAAAAATATATATATTTGAGACCCCAAAAATTGCATTTGAACCCTTTTTTTCTTTGATTGAAGTGAGTTATTATTTGATTGAAAATACCTTTTTTGTTTAAATCTTTTTTTATTGAATAATACAGACACAAATATCCTACCCATAAAAAAAGATTACTTTAATAAAAAAAAAAAAACTTTTCAATCAAAGAAAAAAAAGTGCTCGAATGCAATTTTTTGGGTCTCAAATATTTTTTTGCATTCAAACCCTTTTTTTCTTTGATTGAAATGTTTTTTTTGTTTTTTAATTGAAGTGAAGTTTGTTTTGATTGAAAATATATTTTTTGTTTAAATCAACTTTTTTTTTTTGATTGAATAATAAAGGCACAAATGTACCTCCATACTAGTGTGTTGTATTTAAAAATCATGGTGAAAGGAGATTTAGTCGGTGTGGACATAAAACTAAACATCCAGTTTGTTCATTCTGCCTACTAGACGACGCTCAGGGGGAAAAAAAACATCATATCAGATGAGGTTCTGCTTTGGTTGCTGTGATAACAATTGTGTTTTATTCTCATGTGAGCACAAACTGGAAAATGTAACTTTAATTCAACAAGATTCTTTCTCTTTAGATCCTGATTTCTGCATAAAATCATCACAGAAATAAAAACACAAACTCTGAAGGAACTTAATTAGAAGGAGAAAGTCGAGCGAGGCGTCAGGAACAGAAAGATTCTCCACTGGAAAACACAGACCTGCAGTGACAGAGCGGGACAATGTGGAATATCTTCCCTGTCAGTGTTATGTAAACACACACACACACACACACACACAATTACCAAAGCTCCGGAAAGCACACAAGCCTCCGACTGCCACTTCACACATACACGCACACACACACTCCTGCAGTCAACCAACAGCATTATTCTGACAAATAACCTGTAATTCCCACCACTGGCTTGACGCCAACACAAACCTTCAACTCTCAGACACACACACATACAGACAGACACACACACACACACTGTATAATTAGGATATTTCTGACAGCTAAAGCAGACATGTCTGTTGTTTTATACGTGATTTGGCTTCATTACGTGGATATAAAACAATCTGTAACCTCCTGTTTCATCAAACACAGGCATCCAAGTGGGAAACATAAATCACCTGTGTGTGAGAGAATCTAATGGAAACTTTAACTCATCATCCTCAACTGAAGCTCAAAGCAGAAATCCTGCAAAATCTATTTTCAAACCTGATGAAGCCTTCAAATCAAATCAAACTCCACACACTCTGTGATTTTTTTTTTTATCTAACAGCCTCATTGTTTAAAACTCCTCCATAACACACCAGTAGCGGTCGAGTTTGGATTGCAATCAACATTTCATTAACCTGAGCAGGAACCACGTTACCATGGAAACTTAGCTGCTGGACCGTTCGCAGTCACTCAGGTTTTCTGTTTTGTTTTGTTCACCTTGGAAAAGTTACCAGGTGAATTTCGTGCACAAGTGAAGTTTGGTCAGATTGAACAGCTTCCTGTTGTAGCATTGTTTCCATTAGTAGCCTAGTATCAGTGTGTGTGTGTGTGTGCGTGTGTGTGTCTGTGTGTGACGAGGAGGTGCAAGTGGAAATTCAAGTCGAGTGCAAACATCAAACAAAACAGAAGTGAAAGAAGATAACATCATTATTGTAATTATCGTCATCATCGTCAACAGCAGCAGCAGCAGCAGCTGATCAAACTGCACTTTAACACAACTAAATAAACATCAATTAATTAATCAATCAATCAGTCAATCAATGAATCCTGGCTGTAAATCCTAGTCCCAACTAAACCTCCTTATCTTTGTCATATCTTAAAAAACATAACTTCAATTTTGGCTGCTTTCCAATTTCGCAGCTTAAAATAATGAATCTGAAGAGTCGGATCAATCGTCCAATCAAATAAAGAGACAAACTCATCATCAGCCTGTTCACTGTCTGATGAATTCATGTACTAGTTCAAAGGAAGTTGTGTTATTTCTGCTTTAATCCAATCCAAAGGAGCTGATGTTACAAACTTAACAAACCGAACAGGAAACTTCCACTGATCAACGACTTAATATTGACAATTGAAAAACTTTATAGACATCAGAACAATAACAACTGTTTAAAAAAAAGTGCTGAAGCTCTGAGTTCTGCAGGCAGCTCATGAAAAAACTTATTCAGCATCAAACTCAAAGAGCTCAGCTGGATCAAAGGAAAGACACACAACAGTGAAGTGAACCAGAGGAGAGGAAGAGGAGGGATGGAGAGAGGAGGGAGAGATGAAATGATAAGAGAAGAATAGATAAATACATGGAGTCAATAAACAGATGAGAGACAATGGAGGAGAGGACGCTGCTGCTGTAACACAATCTCTCTCGTTCACACACTTTGGCATGTGAGCGCACCTCGCTCGCCCAAACACACCTGGGCTACCTGTGATCAAGCAGCTCTCCGGCCTTAATGAAGGACTCGTACACACAGAGTCGCTAGGCAACAAACGAGCAGGTAAACGGTAGAGCTCCCCCGCTGACACGCACACACACACACACACACACACACGCACACATATACACACACACTTGCATTGTGAAACCACACAGTGACATTTCTTGGGTTTACTACACCATGTTGGCTGCTTCTCTCGCCTCCTGCATCTCCTTGGAGACGGTCAGTATTGCAGCACACACACACACACACACTTTCACTGACACACACATACACACACACTTTCACTGACACACACACATACACACACTATTAATTATGCTCCCTCTCATTCAAATCTGTGAATCGTCTCCATTTCAGCAGCCGGAGTGAAGAAGGAGAAGAAGAAGAGGAAGAGGAGGAGGACGACGACACTGGCAGACTGCATCGTCCTCAGATGACCGCCGCTACACACATACGTGAACAAACACACACACACACACACACACACGAGCACATCTGAGGCACACACATGGGGGAGGGAGAGAGAGAGAGCAAACGTGAGCTGGGTTTACATTCACTGCTGCTCTGTGTGAAGAAGAAAGAGAAGAAGAAGAGGAGGAAGTGGACGCTTCGCTTTGCTCTGTGACTTTATTCTCTCCTTTATTATCTCCATCCGTCTTCTCCCCTCCTTTAACCCCTGCCCCCCCTTCTCTCTCCCCCTCTCTCTCAACCGCTACTTTCCCTCTCCACTCCTCAGCTGATCTGGTTTCACCCCTCTCTCCTCTTCCTTCCATCTTTTTTTCCCTTCCTTTGCATCCTCCTCCCCTCCCCTCTCCACTCCTCCTGCCCCTTGCTCTCCTCCACTTTGCTCCTTTTACCTCTCACCTCCTCCTCCTTTTCTTTTCTTTTCTTTTCCTCTCACCTCCTTCCCTCCACCTCTCCATCCCCATTTGTTTGCCCCCCTTGAGTCACCCATCCTCCTCCTCCTCTTCCTCCTCCTCCTCCTCTTCCTGCCGTCTATATCTGCTGATACGCTGCAGTCATGAAGGTCACCCAGCTCCTGCCTGAAGGACGAGCTGCGGCGGTGGATGCAGCACGCCGTTACGCAGCCCAACATGTGAGAGTGTAGCATGGAAACAGTGGAGCTATAAATAATAGTGCGCAGCCGGCTTGGTGAATCCTTCCCCGCTCCTCCGCCTGCCTGCAGTCCTACCTGAGCGAGCGAGTGAACCGGCTTCAGAGCGAAGAAACAAAACTGCACAAGACGTGTCAGAGAATTATTGAATTCTGCTTGAAGCTTCGCAACCTCTCCTCTCCTCTCCTCTCCCTCCGTCTCTCTCTTTTTTATTTATAGTCGGAGAAACCGACACCAGGCTCCCACCTTCAAACCAGAGCTGCAGCTGCACATGTATTGATTAAGATCGTTTATTTTTGCAGATTTCATGATGCAAAGGATGAAGTTTTAAATCTTAGTAGATTGAGTCACAACACTGAGAATAACAGAATATTAACTATGGTATTTAATTCTGCAACAGGTTTGGTTGATCACATCACTCCATTTTCTCCGTCACTGATGGTTTGACCATTTTTTAACCAACCAGTCGCCGTTTTCCTCAGATTTTGTTAATTTGTTTCCAGTGGATTGATTTAATAAAGATTTTTATGGCTTTTGCAACTCAAAAACTGTGCGATTTGATGAGTTTTCTCAGTCCGTCTGAGGCGCCGTACGGCATCTCTTCAGTTTTCCCGATTTGGTTTTTGCTCTGCTTGTTTTGAAACATCGTGCCCCACAGTTATTTTTATCATCAGTGTTTCCTCACTTCAATGGAGCTATTCATGGAGGCCTGGTCAGGGAAGATCTGAAATAAAGATATCTTTTTACACAATTATCACATTCGGAGCCACTGCTGGTGTCGTTCTCTGGAAGTCTGAGCTACAGAAGACGACAGAGCATCCAGGCCCTGAGTCTCATTAATGTGTTTCATGCACCTGACTCGGTTCGACTTGTAGGAGGCGAGTTTTGCAAAAAACAAGCAGTGTATTTAAGTCCACGAACTGAGTGAACATCCAGTGCATCAGCGCCTTTATCTGAAGCCATTTTCACTCACAGGCTCTATTTTTTACCAAGGTCTGATGGCTAAGAAAGTGTTTCTCTTCCCCAGGGCTCAGAGCGCTGTGCTTGGCCCAGATAGTCACAAGGCTAAGCCCGGTGAGGTGCTATGATAGCAGTAATGTAGAGTGACAACACAAACCTACACTAATGGCAAATGCAGCAAATGATGTGACAGAGAAACGTCTACATTTAGGAGGATTTTGTGGCTCTGGTGGAAAAAAAAGAAAAAGATGCTGTTAAAGCTCCATACAGTATAAAGGTAGATGTTTGTATTAAAGCTCCATACAGTATAAAGGTAGATGTCCATGTGTAGTGTGATTATAAAGCAGCTCTAGGTTCTATATTAATACTGTGATAGTATCAAAGCCTCAGTCCACAGAGAAATGCACACAGCCTGTATTCAGAAACTGAGCCTTAAAACCAGCCGTCAGGACTTCCTGTCACTTTGTGATGTCACAACGGGATGCAGGATTTGGTTTCTCTGAGTGATTTATCCTGAAATCTGCTCTATTTTTGGTCTTAAATAGTCAACCAATCAGAAGACAGGCTTTTTTTTCTGATTGGATGACTGTCCTGACCTGTTGTTAATATGTTCTTAAGTAAATAAAAACAGAAATATGGAACCTTTAAATCGTGAACTAGATTAATGAAAAGCAGCACGTCACAGATTAACACCGTATCTCTTAAATTAAGATTAAATGTGTTGAACTTTTTATTCTGAACGGATCAAACTCTTCAACTAATCCCCGTCCTAAACACTGCTCGGAGAAAAACATGTTTGGACCCACAACAAAGCTGCACACTCGCTCGAATGCAAAAAAAAAAAAAAACACTTGCCACTGAAAGTGACTGATGCCAAACGCTGCATCCAAACAACATAACCTCCAGGTAGAATTAAACAAATCCAATTAAATATGGAATGTGCTGCATAATGACTGGACAAAATGTGAACTAGACGGTGGAGGGAATTAAATGGCCTGTAATTCCAAATGACAATATTCTCCTTTAAGATCCAATTTCAGCCGAGCCAGTTTTAATCCCACATTTAGCTGCTGCTCTTATGCAGAGTGCAGCAGTGGAATGAGCTTCAATTTCAGAGATCAACAACAACATTAAAACGCGTGAGGCTTTAAGCATCCTGACAACTTCAAAAACATTTTCTCTGAGCCTTTAAAAAAAAAAAAACCAGTCACCTCCTGACTCCCACAAAGCATCCAAAATAATCCTGTGGGAGGAAACTGAAAGCGTCCTGTGTGGTCATGAGACCGAGCTGGCCTTTTCACTTGGAGCCAGCCAATCAGAGGCTCAGCCCTCCCTCTCCTCGGGCCTGACGGCGCACAGGTTGCTCAATATGGACTCGGAGTGTAAAGGTGATGTGGGTGTGTGAGGCCAAATGAGCATCGAGTTAAACACAAGCGGGTCAGACAACTGCGAGGAGCTCGGTGAAAATAACTCTTCTGCTTTTATCCGCAAGCGCCTTCTCGCTCAAGGTTCGTTAGAGGAGCACTTTGTCCTCTGGCACAGCCTCAACACACACACACACACACATGGGCAGACAGTGACCTCACAAGCATGCAAATTCCTGCAGTTTTTAGGCATGTCTTCCACGCATATCGAGTACTACTCCATCACCAGAATAGAAGGAGAATATTTTTGGTCACTCACACTCAAGGCTATAAATATGTTCTGCATGTGTGCTTTAATGTTTCTATGCAAGTGTGTGTGTGTGTGTGTGTGTGTGTGTGTGTGTGTGTGTGTGTGTGTGTGTGTGTGTGTGTGTGTGTGTGTGTGTGTGTGTGCGTGCGCAGAGGTGACAGCAGATGCAGCCCATCCTATCCATCACTGTCAGGACAGCCAGGTGGATAGGAAGGAAGAAACAAACACACACACACACTGAAACAGCGGGAGGAGGAAAAGTAAAAGCATGACTCGGCATTAACTGGTCCACTTACAGTAGCTTTTACCACTGAGCCAGTTCGCATGCGACGCAAACGGAGGTCAAGAGCGAGGCTGTCACGCATGGGCCGGAATACATACATAGAACATACAGAGCCTTGACCTTTGACCTCCTTTTAACGCTTCTCAGAAGCAGGCGGGGAGACTAAAAATGCAGCTGCATGGATGTGTGTGTGTGTGTGATGCAGGACAAAAATATCTGCAGTAAAAAAGCCCGGTGGGAACATGCATGAGTGCGGCGTCCTGCAGCAGGTATGAAGCAGTTGGTCAGCAAGCACCTTGCAAAAGGACACGCCAATCAGAGCCAATGACAGGCCGGCCCACGAGCCCCTCCCCCCTCCCCCCTCCCCGCTCAGACGCAGATGACTGGGATGACTGCGATGGTTTATTTTAGACGAACACTGGCAGCTCCGGCTCGGGATTTTTGTCAGGGCGAAGCTCTGGTTTACCATGCTTCCAAAAAGGTTAATGGCCTGAGATTAAGAATGACTTTTTCAAAAGGGAGACCTGCCAGGGAGGCCAAGGAGGCGACAAGACAAACAAACTTTGGAGTCACTCAGAGAAGACGTCTGTTTTAAAAAATGGTCTGAAAGGTTTATTGTAGAAGCTCCAGAGGAGAAACCAGCTTTTATTCTCAGCTATAAATCTGATCCTCCAGAGTCTTTAGGAAATATTCTGTAAACACAGAGAGGGTAATAATGAAAACAGCAAAAAGAAATCGCCTTCATTAGAAACAAGTGACATCGAATACGAGTCACGACTTCCAAACACGACTTTACCGCGCTGCGTTGACTGAATGAGGCCACTTGAACATTTTAAACATTTGCCATGACAGACTCCGTAATGGTTCAGAGATGAATTCACTAAATCCTTTGAAAATCTCTCTAATAAACAAACAAGTGGAAGTTGTTTCATGGCTGCGCCTCCCACAGCTGCATCACATGACCCGGAGCTTCCAGGTACAGACAGTAGAGTCTGAGTCTGAGATCATGTTGTATACGTATCAGTAGATCAGATATTTGTCTTTAGGTCTGATCAGTTCTCAACACAAACACACACAAGCTGCTGTTTATAAAGCAAATGCACAAACTTCAAACATGAACGGTCCGAAGCATAAATGATGTGTGTTTGCATAAAAACATGTGTGCACCATTTCCTGCACATATATAGGCAAATTTAAAACTGGTGAGACACACACACACATACACATCATGGAGCAACAATAACAATTTTACACTATAACATAACTCACTGTGTTTGTTTTAAAATCATTATTTATTGTGAGTCATTCTGAATTCATTTTATTATTTTACTTTTTTATTACCAGTAAAACAAGACAAATTAAATTTCATAATCCGTCTCATCTTTCTTCTCTGGGTCTGATCACTTGTGTTTTTTATTAACAAACTCATGAGTTCAGTTTATTTATCGTCCAATCAGAATTAACTGATGAGGCTCCAGTTTGTCAATGGGTGAGGTTTATAAACCGGAACCACGTGATCACATGACTTCATACACACATTTCTTCTTTTGTGCGAACACATAATCATTAGTCAGTAATGTGTTACTGTGTGTGTGAGTGTGTATAAGTGTGTGCGTGGAGGTCGCACCTGTGCAGGGTCCATACACAGTTACATGACGCAGGCTAATGTTAGACTGAGCTCTAAGAAGCTCTGAGCTCAACATGTTAACCAGAATGAGTGTGTGTGTGTGTGTGTGTGTGTAATCCTTCACGTAGAGCCACACACACACATATGCAGTGTAGATGCCAGCGTCCACACATATAGACTCCTCCAGGCTGCGGCGGCAGATCAGTTGCTGCTGTGATCAAGTAACTTCTGCTATGATGAGAGGTGTCTTCAGTAAATACACACCAACAACCACACACACACACACACACACACACCAAGTGAGGAATCCGGTCATACATCTGTGGACCTCTCAGCACACGCATAAATATACAAGGACGTCAACACACACGCACACACATTCACATTCACACAAACTGATGCCTGAGCATGCATGACGGAGAACACACTGTCACCACACACAGACGCACTATCATTTATATGTACACCCTCATACAAAGACCTTGTCGTCGCACACACACACACACACACAGAGGCAGTGGAGAGTGGCCAGTGCAATCAGCGACTCCGTCCTTGAGCTGGATGAGGGATGCCGGGGTGACACATCATTTCAGACACACACCCAACACAGACACACACACATATTGTGATAAGCTACAGCCCTGCTCGAGCCCATACATTAAACACACACACACACACACTGGTATAGTATATTATCAGGGAGGCTGCAAACTTTTGCTCCGTGTCCTTATTATTCTCCTCTGACTCTCTGACATTTCGCAGCCTTTCCCTCTTTTCTTTCAATTTCCCTCCTTTTTCCTCGTCTTCATCTGTTGCACTCTGTTTTAATTTAAACTGAAGAGATGCTTCATCATCTCTCTTGATCCTCCATCTTCCTCTCTTCTCTCTCTGCCCTTTACAACTAATTTTTTTTTTAACTCTGTCTCCTTCTCTGCACTTTGGTGTAATTTAGTTTCCATCTCTTTCCCTAAAGTTGTATTACTTTTTGTGTGTCTATGTGTGTTAAAGAGGCATTTAATTTTTTTTTTAATGCTCTGCTATGACTATTTTTTGATTAAAATTGCTTCCCCACAAAAAAGTTGTTTAAAATAACTCCCAAAGAGGCTAAAAACTCGTCTACTATTTCTCCCTCATTGAAAAATCCAGATTCTATGAATATTCATGAGTATGCAAATGCATCATGACTCGGGAAACGGAGGAGCGATTCAAACCCTGACTATAACTCTGGACCACTTAAACTAAAGATACTATTCTTGAACATCTAGCTGTGTAAGTAGATCACATCACAGTGAACAACAAATGAGATGCAAAACAAATTCAACAGGATTGGTTGCTAGGGATTATGACGTATTAATCCCGACTGTTTGCAGAAAAACTGAATCCAACTTTTTCAGACCTTTGGCTTTGAAAATGCATTTTCAAATCTAAAATGCTCAGTTGTGGCTGCATTAGCGACTTTGGTGCTGAAATGTCTTGTAGCAGAACCCAAACATTGACCATTGACCAAACCATTGACATGTTAATAATTTCAAAAAGTAAATTTTTGGTTTAGGGGGACTTTAAGACTCATTTTACTCTGTGCTGCATTGATTCCTTCAGGAAAAGCTCTGTCGCTCCACCAGCGTCTGTACTGTACGTTCACCCTGCAGAGGTCCAGACGTTAGCAGACTAGGCTGCTTAGCCAAATGTGAGGAGATAACCAGGGCTTAGTGGCTTAACACACACAGAATTAGTCCAGTAAGACCAGTTGCTCTGCCGTGAAGTGGTTCCACTATACGACTCGCTCGCTGTGTTTCAATTCCAACTTGGTCTGGAAAATGTCACTGAACACTGAAATAACCAGGGGACATTTTTAACAGAGCACAGACACTTTGTGGTGTCAAACGATGAACTGCTCAGTCACATGAAAATGAGCGAGACAAAAACAAAACAAAACAGTGTTGGGGTTGATAAAGCCTCAGGTTTCTGTTCTGCAAAGACTAGAGATGTTTAGATGTTGTTTTTAACCATCGTCACCAGGTCAAATACAGGGTGAAACTCTCAATCACAAACTGAGCTGAAGGAAACAACTCAACTGACGAGTCACAAATAGACGAGTTTATGATTATAGATCAGCTCTAGGTTCTATATCAATACTGTGAAGGTATCAAAGAAAGAAATGCACACAGTCTGTATTCACAAACTGAGCCGTCAAGACTTCCTGTGACTTTGTGATGTCACACCAAAGCCCCGCCCCCTCACCACCTGGACCAGCCATCCAACAACTTGTAGGATTTGTTTTATTCTGAAATCCGCAGTCAGCCAATGGACAGATGGATAAAAAATAAACTCTGGAGGTTTTTTTCCTGCTGCTTTTACTTGACGGGAGACTCAGGTATTGAACAGTCACACCTGGAGATGGATAACTTCCTGTTTTTGTACAAAACGCCACAGAAATAGATATTGGGTTGTTGTTGTTTTTTTACACTCTCCCACTGGCAATTCTGTTATTTCTTTTTAAAGTTTCCTCTGAAGAGTCTGAAGACTCCTTTACAGCTGCTGCAGCAAAGAAAAGACCCATTTCACTTATCTCACAGATGGCTGCTTGAAATGTGCCTCAAAACACAACAGACCGCCCCAACACACACACACACATTTGAATGCACACAAACACACACACACGAATAAAAGCGAGTTTGAAATGTGCCTAACCACACAAAAGTCTGAAAACAACCTAGAGAAGCAAGAAATCACATGCTGACATCAGGAGAGGAGAGGAGAGGAGAGGAGAGGAGAGGAGAGGAGAGGAGAGGAGGAGGGAAAGAGGAGAGGAGGAAGAAGAAGGAGAGAGGAGAGGAGAGGAGAGGAGAGGAGGGAAAGAGGAGAGGAGGAAGAAGAAGGAGAGAGGAGAGGAGAGGAGAGGAGAGGAGAGGAGAGGAGGGAAAGAGGAGAGGAGGAAGAAGAAGGAGAGAGGAGAGGAGAGGAGAGGAGAGGAGAGGAGAGGAGGGAAAGAGGAGAGGAGGAAGAAGAAGGAGAGAGGAGAGGAGAGGAGAGGAGAGGAGAGGAGAGGAGAGGAGAGGAGAGGAGAGGAGAGGAGAAGGAAGAGAGGGGAGGAGAGGGAAAAAGGAGATGAGATGAGAGGAGAGTAGAAGGAGAGGAAGTGGAGAGCAAAGGAGAGGAGAGGAGAGAAGTTGGAAGAGGTGAGGAGAGGAGATGAGGAAGTAGGACAGGTGGAGATGAAAAGAAGAAGAAGAAACAAGGAAACTAAAACATCAACAATAATATCGATGAATCAACAGAAAGTCCAAGAGGATTTGGGAGATTTTGGCTTCACAAACTGCTGGGGAGAGAGATTATCTCTAACACACACACACGCACACACACTCTCACTCTCACACACACACACACACACATACTGTACACACACGTACACACACACAAACAATTTTAACACAACGCAGCAACCCCCTGAGTATCAACAACCACAGTGTGCGAGAAGTCTGACACTGAGCCCTGTGTGTGCGTATGTGTGCGTGTCTGCGTGTGCGTGTGTGTGCACGTGACGGAGGAGCTCGTGCAGCAGCAGCAGCAGCAGCAGCAGCAGCAGCAGCAGCAGCACGGCCATATTAGGTAGAAAAGAGAGAGAGAGAGAAACAAAGAGCGAGAGACACAGACTTTGTACCAGGACCTTTGACCTGCTGGTTTATCTCTAAATACAGCTCTGCAGAAAGTGAACCTGCTTCTGAGAGGCTGACGAAACAAGTGTGTGTCTGTGTGTGTGTGTGTGGGTGGGAGTGTGTGTGTGTTGCTGCAGCTGTGGCAAGTACAAAAGCCAGAATTTGTGTGTGTGTGTGTGTGTGTGTGTGTGTGTGTTTGTGTGAGTGTGTAAGTGTGTGTTCATCATCAGACGTGAAGCCGATCGGGCTTTGAACTTCCCAGCTGTCCCATCAAAAGATCTGCTTCCTCTCTCTCTACACACACACACACACACACATAGACACACACATAGACACACACACTTATTTTGCCATTATATTCCGGCTGGTCTGCAAAGAACACACTGAATCTCACACACACACACACACACACACACACACACACACACACACACACACACACACACACACACACACACACACACACACGATCGCTAAATGCTGTATGTACAACACAACTGAACACATGAACACACACCTAGACACAATGTTCTCTTTTATTTTGGCTGTCTCCATCCTTGTTCTGCATCTGCTCTTTTCACTTTATGCCAAATTCACATAAACAATTCAAGTGTAAATCGTTTCATAAACAAAGAGCGCCGATGAATTTCAACAACTGGGAGAAAAACCAAAAACTATAAATTAATGTTTAACCCTTTACGAGCCACGACTCCGCCTGCAGGACACAAGAACACACAAGAAGTTCCGCATTACACACCTGGTATATCACAATAAAAAAGACTTCTTCTATTTCTGTTTACAAGTGATATTCTCCCATGATAAATGACCAAAGTGATCAATTGATAATGAAAACTGATCAGCTCTGATCATAGAGGAGCATCGTTAAAGGGATAGTTCAACATTTTGGCAAATTGGACCATCGCTATAATCCCTATAGTCATAGCAGCAGGTTCGTTACCTTCGTTACCAAGCTGTTTTTAGAATGGCGGAGCAGAGCCGCGAGCTGCTACGGAGGCTAATGAGATTTCTTGGTTTCTTGGTAAATGCAGAGACTGCTTGATGAAAAACTGTCCCCAACGGCAACGTGCATAAGCGGTTTTGCATGAATTTACCTCTAAAACAACTCTGTCTGGTAACGTTCTGTTATTATCTCATAGCGTGGTGAATGTGCAGGTCACAACTTGTCCACCAGAGCGTTTTGGAGTTGTTGGATTGTGTATTTGATGAGTTTGATGAGGGAAACCAAGAAATCCCATTAGCCTCCGTAGTGTAGCTCTGAGCAGCTTGCCGCTCTGCTCCGCCGTTCTAAAAATAGCTTGCACCGACAATTAAAGGTAACGAACCTACTGCTATGACTATAGGGATTATGGCAATGGGCCAATTTGCCAAAATGTTGAACTATCCCTTTAAACATTGTGTGTGATGTTTTCTTGTTTCCCTCTCTGCTAACAGCAGCAGCAGCTTTTGGTAAATGTCTGTCCCTGTCACCAGGTCTGCAGCAAATCTTTCACCTGGCAGGCTGGAACTGCCCTTCACACACGCACACACACACAGACGCACACACTTCAACAACACTCAGGTAGCAGGTTAGCTCTGAAAATGTCGCAGTAAATAACACACAGCGAGGGACAAGCAGCTGATGTGAGACCTTGTGTGTGAGTGTGTGTGTGTGTGAGAGAGATCATGTTTATACTGGCAGAACGACCTTCACGCCACCACCTCATTCTATTACTATACTACCCTCATTCCCCTTATACAGACACAAACCCCACACAAACGCACTGCTCTGAAGTGTGTGTATGTGTGTGTGAGGAGAGCGAAAGAGGGCGTTGTGTGTCCTGTGCTCAGAAAGTGTGTGTGCGTCTGTGTGTGTGCAAGCAACAGCTAAAGTTCAAAGGAAAATAAGGGCTGATATCTATAAAGCCGACTTCCAGGGACAATGTTGCAACTGTTCACACACATGCGTGCTCAAGGAAAAGGGGGATGAATTATGGATGCGCACACTGTCACTCTATGAATTTGCAAATTTGTGGGTGTTTGACGAGCTGTAAAGTGTGTGTGTGTGTGTGTGTGTGTGTGTGTGTGTGTGTGTGTGTGTGTGTGTGTGTGTGTGTGTGTGTGTGTGTGTGTGTGTGTGTGTGTGTGTGTGTGTGTAGGATGTTCTTATGCAAGTGTTAGTCATCTCAGCAGTCTTGACATTTCTTTCCACACAAGAGGAAAGTGGCAGATTTAACCTCCAGTCAATCACGATGAGCCCGGTCAGATCAGCACAGACACTGCTGTTAATGACATTAACAGCAGTTCAGACTAGTCTCTATGGGATGTTTACGTTTCTACTTTCTCACACAGAAAAAAAAATATTTGTTTGGATTCCACCAGATCCAGTAATAATTACACGTTGCTGCTCTTCACTTTTATGAGCGTTTGTTCACGTGTTGACAACCTCTCTGCTCGTTTTCTCTGCCGTCAAACTGCACAGGCTTGTGACACTAATCTCCCGGCAGCCAGGCCCGACTCCTCCAACAGATTCACGGCTGTTTAGAAACACTGTCAAAACACTATCACATTTAACATCCCCCTTTTTTCTCTCTCTCTCTCCTTTGGGCTTTTAATGGCTTAAAATGAAGCGTGGACGTCTGTTTGCAGCCACCTCGCCACAGGAACGAGAACCTCTTAATGCAAAAAGACTGCAGAATAATATGAAAACATGAATGTGTGCATGTTTGTCTAAAGTGAAAATATCATTTCTTAGGGTTAAGCTCCATTTTTTTCTCTTCTTCTGTGTTTTATTTGAAGTGTTGATCCATAAAAAGGAAGATTTATGGTATTATTTATGGTTTAGCTTCTCTCTGGAGCTCTAGTAACAACAGGTCGGTGTCAGCCAATCAGAAGAGAGGAGGAGGTTCTGAGCCTCTCTTCTGATTGGCTGATTGTTTTCTGAGTGATCCAATACAAATTTGAGCAGATTTCAGAATAAAACACACAAAGAAACCAAAGCCTACAAGTTGTTGGATGGTGGGTCCAGGTGGTGGTGGGTGGGGCTTGGTGTGACTGCTTTGTTGTGACATCACAAAGTGACAGGAAGTCCTGACGGCTGGTTTTAAGGCTCAGTTTCTGAAAACAGGCTGTGTGCATTTCTCTGTGGACTGGAGCTCTAATACTTTCACAGTATTAATACAGAACCTAGAGCTGCTTTTTTTAATCAAATAACACATTAACATCTACTATTGTACAAAATCTGACCTTTAAATTACAGTTAAGAACAGTAAAAACGTTATTGGATTTATTTTTAATCTCCATCTACTCTTCCTGGAGTCATTTCCCACCCAGAAGCAGCAGGAATGAACCGTTTCGATTCAGTGCTCCAGTTGAGTCAGGAACAACCACCACTTCACTGCCACTATTTATGAGCTGAAGGCCTCCAATATGGCTGCCAGAGGGAGCATTACATCACCTAAGAGCTCTTCTATTCTGCTGTTGTTCGTACACCTCTGCATGCTAAGATGACCACATCCAGACGGCAGCGATGCTAAAAATAAAATAAAAAAATAAAAAAAGACTTTTTTCTTTGAAGCAGTCCTGCGTACAGTAAAGTAATGGTTTGCCAGGATGGCTGAAAATCTGTATTGATGGCGTCTCTTCCTGTTACGCTGGTGGCCGCGATACAAGAGCGTGACCAGAGTGTTAGGACGCACAGAAAGCTCCAGAAAGCCTTTCTCAGCTGGTTTCCGAGGTGTTCGGCTCCTCATTCAGCTGCTGGCAACGGGACTAATGAACTGGGGACCAAGAGTGCTATTCTAATGGGAGCAGGACACACACACTAACACTCACACACACACAGGATAATCATTCAGTCTTCCTAGTAGGCGGTCCACTACATTACCAGACAATATGGCTGTAACACCACCCAAACACGCATAAAAGCCACAAAGGAGAGGAGGCAGACCTGCCCGGCTCTGACCTGGGTATCAAATAGCGTTAAAACCCTAGTGTTCGGACACAAGGGGCCAAACTGGGCCAAACTGGGCCAAACAGCAGCTTCCAACTCGCGTCATCGGGCTCCACGGCACTGGAGAGGGTCGAGGGAGCTACAGAGGTTCAATAGAAGCTTTAGTGGTTTTCACTGTGCAGAGAGTGAACATTGATAACAACAGCTGTCCTCTGTGTCGTAACAGACGTAACAGATTCAACATTTCAGTAATTTTTGACTTAGTTTGACGCAGCGAGTGCGTCAGGGAGGGCAGCAGGACGATCAAAGGCCACAGGTCTGTTTCCATTTTTCCTGGAATCGTATCTCTCAGATGTCGACTGTTGTTGAGACATCTGCATACATTGTGAGAGGGTTAGGGTTATTCTCTCCCTCCCTCCTCACCTGTCTGTCTCTTTTGTCTACTCTCTACTCTCCCTCCCCACTCTTTCTTTCTTCCTTCCTCTTGAAATCACCTGCAGAGGAATCGATAAGCTATCAGACCATGAAGTCTCAGACTCTCTCTCTATCTCTGTGTATTTCATGCTGTGTCAATTGGCTCGGCCTCACAGCCCCCGACAGTGTTTGTGCTCCTCACCCTGTTGTCAGTTTGTGTGTGTGTGTATATGTGTGTGCACGCGCTGTCAAGCTAAATCCCACATTTGATTGACAAAACATCCATCACTCACTTATGGTAACTTGAGCTTGTCAGTGTGTGTTGTGTGTTGCCCCAGTAACTGCTATCTCAAATCAGACAGCTCCAAACTACTGGTAGAACGATATTCAAGTGAAATGCAGAGAGAGAAAGCAACGCTGACATCAAAGAGAATGAAAATGAATTAGGAAAAAAGAGTGAAAAGGAATGAATACAGTTAATGGAAGGAAGGAGAGAGAGAGAGAGAGAGAGAGAGAGAGAGATGGCCAGAGAGCGACGAAGAGAGAAAGAGTAAATGAAAAGTGAAAAGAGGGTGAGAAATAAAAAGAGGGAGAGAGTTGAAACGAGGTCAGGCGCTGCTTAGAAAAGCACAAAGCTGAGCAGAGCTGAGGGAAAAGCATGAAGCATGAGAGAGACACAGCAGAGGTGTGTGTGTGACTGCGTGTGTGTGTGGTGAAAAAGGGAGAGACTGAAGTGTGCGACCGCAGGAAAGAGGTGTGTGTTTGTGTTTGTGTGTGTGTGTGTGGGGGGTGTCACAGACGAGAGACAGAGAGAGGTGTAGTCTGCAACGTGCTGCACAAACACAGGAAAACACCAACTGATGGACTTCATGTGGACGACGTCTCATCCTGTTTTTAAATATTCAGTGAAGATGTTTTTTTTTTTATTAGTTTGGACGTTTTATTGAAAACATTTTCATTTTCATCAGCCACAGCTTGACAAATTACTAATTTATTATGGAGTTATACAGCATCTAGTGAAAATGTGAATTCCTTATTGGCTGCCAGCTGCTATTAAAGCCCCATATTCCACTCCTCTTCTGTGTTTTGTTTGATCCATAGGAAGATAAATGTATGGTGTATGTAAGGAACGAGAACCTCTTAATGCAAAAGACTGCAGAATAATAGAGAAAATAAATGTGTGCATGTTTGTCTAAGGTGAAAATATAATTTCTCAGGGTTAAGCTCCTTCTTTTTCTCTTCTCCAGTATTTTATTTGAAGTGTTGATCCATAAAAGGAAGATTTATGGTATTATTTATTTATGGTTTAGCTTCTCTCTGGAGCTCTAGTAACAACAGGTCGGCGTCAGCCAATCAGAAGAGAGGAAAAGCCTCTCTTGTGATTGGCTGACAGTTTTCTGAGTGAATAAAAATGAATAGAAACAGAGCAGATTTCATAATAAAACACTCAAAAAAGAAAAAAAGTGTTGGATTGTGGGTCCAGGTGGGGGTGCATGGGGCTAGGACACTGCTTCGTTGTGACATCACAAAGTCACAGAAACATCTCCCTTTTTTTTTTCTTTTTTACTGTATGACGCTTTAACAGCAGTTTGCTTCTAGTTAAAGTTACACTATCAACCAAATAAACTGTAGTTAATGTAAATCTATCAGATCACATGACTGCTCCTTCAGGCTCTGGCAGGTTTCTGAGGGTGTTTTCCGACACAGTGAAGGACGAGGATGACGGCGGGAGGGGGGGAAATCTGTGTTAATATTTATCTTCTGCATCAAGATGAGTGTGGTGTGTACGAGCACAAATCTCTCACTGACTTAGGAAAATCCTTCCCAGATGAACACTGAGCACTGGTGCAGGATAAATACATGGTGAAGAAGAAGAAGCGAAATCATCCTGCAGCGAGGAGACAATAAAACCTGTACGAGCCGATCCAGTCTGCATGTGATCAGTCGCTCCGTCAGTTCACACGTACACGCTCTTTCACACCCAAATATTAACCCAAGCAACCACATGAATGTCTCCTCTTCAAAACAAACACATCTCTCGCGCACATATAAAAAAGTTGCCCGCAGACACACACAGGTCTGAACACATACTCGTGCAAAAAACACACTCACACACTCACCATTAAAGAATTTGGCTCATTGCATCACAGTAGTGACATTCCTCCCGTCAACATGCAGCACCCGCCCCCCCCGCCTCGGTGTGAAAGAGGGAAACAATGAAGCGCAGGCGAGAGGGAGAGGAAACTTTCTACGCACCACAACAACACGGGTGTGTCAGGGACGAGCAACAGGACGCCACTTGTTCCTGATGTGGAGACGCCGGGGATCAGATACTTTACAGACAGACGGAGGGTGCGATGGAGGCTCCACACATGCACTGATCCAAAATCCATCTCATCTCATCGTTAACCTGAACCTGTCGTTTCCCTACAGGCAGGTCTCAACTGGGTGATTACAGATATTAATTATTAGATCATGGTTAGATTAATCAGAGGCAGATTGAAGCGGGTTTGATGCAGTAATCAGAGAAAAAAGGCGGCAGTAAATCTACAAAGAGTTAAGCTTAAATTAAATTGTAGATATGATGTTTATAGCTGCTTTAGTCCAGTAATATGGGCTTAAATCAATGACTCATTAAGATAAACAGAGAATGGGGCAGGGTAATAACATGCACTTAGCCTCTTCTGTGTGATGATACGATCACATGTGAATGTGGGTCTAGTTATTCCAAACTCTGCGATCCAGATCGATACTTTTCAACATTACCGGGAGGAACAAGCTGCGTTAGGCAATCAGTGAGCTCATGTTTATGGTTGAATCACCCATTTGCAACTGTAAACCAATCAAAAATATGACAATAACTAGATATAAATCACATTTATTGCATTTAAATGATCAATTTACTAGTTTATTTTGTATATATTCATGTAATTCACACTGACCACCACCACCACCACCACCTCAGGTTTATCCTCTCCTCTCCTCGTGTGTGATGTGAATGCTCATGTGTGTGAAGCGGTAAATTTGTATGTGCAAGCATTACTGTCCATGAGTAGTATGCACAGCGTGTGTGTGTGTGTGTGTGTGTGTGTGTGTGTGTGTGTGTGTGTGTGTGTGTGTGTGTGTGTGTGTGTGTGTGTGTGTGTGTGTGTGTGTGTGTGTGTGTGTGTGTGTGTGTGTGTGTGTGCAGCAGCAGCAGATCACCGTAGCACTGAGCACTGTGGTCACGCAAGCCTGAGCAGCCTTTGGGAAGTAGGTCAATGAGAGAGAGGGAGGGAGAGAGAGAGAGAGAGAGAGAGAGAGAGAGAGAGAGAGAGAGAGAGAGAGAGAGAGAGAGAGAGAGAGAGAGCGATGGTGGAAGAAGAAGAAGGAGAAGAAGGAGAAGAAATGCGAACACGCAATGGCCGAGAGGAGAGAGAGTGACAGTGGAAAGTTACCAGTTGGAGACAAGCGGGATGCTTGTTTTACTGGGAACATGTACACACACGCCATATATGGCACGGACATTCACTTGTGTGTGTGTGTACTGTATGTGTGCAGTAAATAAATGTGAGCCAGTGTGTGTGTGTGTGTGTGTGTGTGTGTGTGTGTGTGTGTGTGTGTGTGTTTGTATATGCATCCCAAAGGACATTAATGGCCTCACCCACCTCTTTAACTCTCTATGCAATCTGCAGGTAGAAGCCTGCTGCCTGCCTACAGTACAACCCACACGCATGACTCACACCCTCACACACACACACACACACACACACACACACACACACACACACACACACAACACACACACACTCACACAACACACACACACCTCTAAAGTTTCCATCACTAAACCCCGCAGAGCCTGAGCCCATCACTGTGATGCGGCTCCACCCTGTGTGGTGTTTATCAGTGTGAATGATCAGTTTAAATGACATCACATCACCAGGAGGATACATCACATTGGAAGGCAGGCTCCTACAGGGGGGCCATTTATTAAAGGGACAGTTCAACATTTTGGCAAAGTGGCCCATTGCCATAATCGACAGTCATAGCAGTAGGTTTGTTACCTTTAATTGTGCAAGCTATTTTTAGAACGGCAGAGCAGAGCCGCGAGCTGCTCAGAGCTACGCTACGTAGGCTCATGGGATTTCTTTGTTTCCCTCATCAAACTCATCAAATACACAATCCAACAACTCCACAACGCTCTGGTGGACAAGTTGTGACCTGCACATTCACCACGCTATGAGATAATAACAGAACGTTATGAGACAGAGTTGTTTTAGAGGCAAATGCAGAGACTGCTTGCTGAAAAACTGCCCCAGACAGGAATGCGCATCAGCGGTTTTGCATGAATTTCCCTCTAAAACAACTCTGTCTCATAACGTTCTGTTATTATCTCATAGCGTGGTGAATGTGCAGGTCACAACTTGTCCACCAGAGCGTTTTGGAGTTGTTGGATTGTGTATTTGATGAGTTTGATGAGGGAAACCAAGAAATCTCATTAGCCTCCGTAGCGTAGCTCTGAGCAGCTCACCGCTCTGCTCCGCCGTTCTAAAAATAGCTTGCACCGACAATTAAAGGTAACGAACCTACTGCTATGACTATAGGGATTATGGCAATGGGCCAATTTGCCAAAATGTTGAACTATCCCTTTAAGTTGTGATGAGTTATTACATTAGTCGGCCGTTACTAAGTTATCGTGAGGCTCATAATTGATCATCTCTTTTATTTTGTAATGCTTTGCTGCAGATAAAGTCGGTGGTGCTGTGGTGTCTCCGGCTGTGATGGAGATCTTATAGTAATTATGACTGAGGCCGAGGTCGCGCACAGGTCGTAAGTGACAGTGACGGGCGCACATCTGGGCCAGGGAGCCTATTTATAACACACACTTCCTCCTGTAGCGCACACACACATACACACACACTCATAAATATGCTCATATACACACAAACGGACTAGTTCATAGACGGTAATGCGCTTTTATCTGAGGAGGCAACAACGTCTAAAAATAACAACAAATGGCTTTTAAAGTGGAGTAATGGCGGAGGAGAAACGCTCAGTGTGTGTGTGTGTGTGTGTGTGTGTGTGTGTGTGTGTGTTTGAGCTACTGCGCTGAACCGTATCAAATAATGTTGTACAGAAGGTGATAGGCTGCGTTTATAGATAACTGCAGTCAGCAAAGAGCGTGTGTGTGCATGTGTGTGTGTGTGTGTGTAAAAGTGCATGTTCACACCAATCTGTGCTTGCCTTCCCTTGGCACCTGGTTGCTACGGCTATATGCCATGCTGGCAGTTGTGTGTGTATGGGTGTGTGTGTGTGTGTGTGTGTGTGTGTGTGTGTGTGTGTGTGTGTGTGGGTGTGGGTGTGTGTGTGTGCCCTCTTGTCTCTTACACCATGCCATGGAAATTTCCTTTAACCTTTTCTCTCATTTACACGACTGCCCTTGAGAGTCACACACAGACACACACACACATACACACACACAGTGGGACTGATGTGAGGACGAGTCCACACAACAATGGTTTCTAACAAATATCAGTCACACACACACACGCACACACAGGGGGGGTGCAGCAGGCAACAGTAGAGATAAACCAACCGTCACCATTTGTGTTTGACTCCTGCAACAAACTAAATCTGCTTAAGAATCACATGATGAAGGTGAAGACTGTTACTACTAATACTACTATTACTACTACTACTGTACCTCTCTTCAAGTAGTAGAGCAGCACTTTTACTGCCTCAGACTCTATCAGACCATCATCACTATAACTGCATTAACTCCTGACATTGTAGTAGCAGTAGTAATAGTATTAGCAGTAGTAGTAGGTAGTGTACTGCCACTAGTTCACTAGTTATAACACTAGTACTTCTTCAATGGCTCATATAATTCAATATTTGTCTATATAACTGTTTTTGATGTGGTGGTGTTTCTGGTGCAGATAGCTACTGCCTAGTTAACCACACCTGTATCAAGTGTACAATTAGCACTGGTTGCAGCGAACACCAGCCTTCGTACATCTGTGAATGGGATGTCACTTCTTTCAATGCCCTGATGAAGACTAGATTTGTTGAAAGGCATAGACGTTAAGACAGTGAATTAAAAGCTTTTTTACTTTTGAAACAGTGTGCCTTGGTCATTTTTTTTCAGTTATGAGCACATAAACAATAAACTGAGAAGTCAAACCACTCTTTTTGATTTTATGATGTTACCTTGAACCTGTTTTGGGATATTTTCACTAGTGAAGCAGCGCTCCTTAGCCACGTAACTGCCACGGCAACTATTGACACCTCTACTTACTCAACTACTACTACTACTCCTACTCCTACTACTACTACTACTACTTTTGATGCGTCGTTTTCCTACTACAACAAACTACTATTAAAGGTCCAAGATGGCAATGCTCTCTAAAGCAAGACTATTGCTATAAGAATAATTATTAGGCAACAAAAACCAAACACTTTTTATTTTATAGTGATTATACACTTATTAATGAGTAGTATATTCAGATTTTACCAATTAACCTTGACAAATATTACACACTGGACCTTTAACTTATCCTGCTGCCACCACTGCTACTATTACTAGTATCAATAATTACTATTTCCTTCATCGACACTACTCCGGCGCCCATGATACTGAGTCTGTAGCCTAACGCCTGCATGTGCTACTACCAGCACCACCACCATCTATTGTTGCATCCCTGCCTGTTGTGTGTGATTAATAAGCCGTTAACGAGTGTTAACGGAGCCCACGTCCCGGCTGTTGCATCACTTGGACGCAGCAGAGGAACCAGTTCTGTGCTCTGACTGTGTAATCCTGAATCACAAACACAATAATCCTGCTGAACTAGTGGATTACTGGGAGAGAAGAGACTCTGGTTGCTGCTGTTATATACATTTTGTTTGGCAGACGACCAGCAGCCGTGCGTGCACGTCAGTGTGCGCGTCACCTCGGCGGGGTCCTGCAGGCTATAGCGCTGTCTGTGTCTGGGGAAGAGGAGGAGGAGGAGGAGGAGGAGGAGAGATGATGTGTTTGTGCAGTTGGGCGCTTTCCCATCCAGCGGTCCAGACATCTTTTTACAACTCGATCTGTCTGTCGGGCCGAGTCGGGCCGAGCCCCAGCCAAAACACTGGCACGGCGTCAAGGAGAAGGAGAGGCCGGCGCTGTGGAGCCCAAACCAATAACGGAGCGGCGGTTTTTACAGCTCCGGCTGCACTCGGAACAACTCCCATTCATCTCCAGTGTTTTATTACAGCATGAAAGTCTCAGTGTTAGCATCAAAGTCCAGCAGCAGGCTCTAATCTGACTTTTTACAGCTGTGCACCACATCAGCTCTTCGTTGGTCAAGATTCAATCTGTACTTTTTTTTAATGATCATCACAGACATCTTAAAAGCAGACTGTAGCAGTCACAGAGGAGAGGCAGTAACACAGTCGTACAATTCAGTTTTAAAGGGATAGTTCAACATTTTGGCAAATTGGCCCATTGCCATAATCCCTATAGTCATAGCAGTAGGTTTGTTACCTTTAATTGTCGGTGCAAGCTATTTTTAGAACGGCGGAGCAGGGCCGTGAGCTGCACCACGCTACGTTCTGTTATTATCTCATAGCGTGGTGAATGTGCAGGTCACAACTTGTCCACTAGAGCGTTGTTGAGTTGTTGGATTGTGTATTTGATGAGTTTGATGAGGGAAACCAAGAAATCCCATTAGCCTCCGTAGCATAGCTCTGAGCAGCTCACGGCTCTGCTCCGCCGTTCTAAAAACAGCTTGCACCGACAATGAAAGGTAACAAGCCTACTGCTATGACTATAGGGATTATGGCAATGGGCCAATTTGCCAAAATGTTGAACCAACCCCTTTAAACTGCAGCAATAACTGCAATTACACACCAGAGTCCTAACGTCCACTCTCTCTCTCTCCCGCTGCCATTATCTGTTAAACGCTTCAAACGCCACTTGTTGTACAAATGTGGCGAGATTGGGAACATCAGACAGCAGCAGTGTGCGCCGCTGACATGTCGCCGCCGTATCAGCCCCTCCCGTCCGCTCTCATCTCATGTGCTTCTCATCTCCGGTTTGGATTTGTTGTTTTTTTACACGGACCCTCGCTTGCTTCGTTCTTTCAGCTTTAAAATGAAACATTTCCCCGGCGGCCGCCCCCATCCCCCCTCGATGATAAATCAGGTAACGGAGGAGAGAGAGAGAGAGAGAGGAAGCTGAAGCTGAGAGAGAAATAGGGCAGGCGGCGAGCTCGGTGGCAGCCGGGCCTCCACCAGCTTCTCCTACAAAGCCCTGAGCAGCTGGGTGAGATTGGATTCCCTCTCCCCCGACCCCTTCCCGTCTCCCCCAGGTGTGTGTGTGTGTGCAGGGAATGACAAATTGTCGCACGCTCATGTTGACACTATCAATATAGCAACAGGGAGCCTGTGATGAATACAAATTGCCAGTAAAGGTTAGCTAAGGACACATCACATACACACATGTGCGTACATGTACACAACCACCAACACACGTGCTCGGATAAATGAGGGAGGAAAGCGGCGGTGTGCTGCAGAACGCAGGAAACACACAGACACACGCACATGTCATTGTGCATATGAGGATGGATAACATAACAACACAATTTGTCGACTCTGTGAAGCAAAAACTAAAGATAATGTGCACAACATCCAGAGTGGATCTGTTGGTAAACAGAAGGAAACACAAGTCAGCATCGGAGCTCCTACTGTCTCCACCCCCCCATCAAGGCCTCTTCATACTGGAACAACAACACCTGGCCTCCACACTGTCTGTTTCTGTTGAATTATCTTTATTTGGGAACATGTTGCTTGTGAGAACAGTCCAATCTCAAAAATTACCAAATGTTTCAGACAAAAATGCAAAAACCTCAGCCGTGTTTAATCTTCTCCTGCACCCCGACCGACACTTCCACAACTTTGAGAGGAATCAAATTAGTTTTTTTCACTGTCACACAACCCGATGATGATTAGACTCCCTCAGTTAATTGAACAAACCATGAGTCTATTAAATGTGAGGGGGATAGTTTAAAATGTCGATTAACAGTGGCTGTGGTAACCACGGCGACCGCCACAAACATCCTGTTTTGTCTGACCCCAGAAAAAAAAAAATCCAATTCAATCCACACTGACATAAAACAGACCAGGGAGTAATTATCTAAATATGTGCCTAATCAATGTTCTGTCTTTTCACTAATCAATAAATAAACTAATCATTCCCACTCTAAATCAAAGCAGCGATCAACCCTGGAGGGGTTTCCTGAGCACCTGGAGGGAAAGTTGTGGGTTTGAGCGCCGCCGCCACCGCCGGTCCATCATCTCATCATGACCATAACAATGAACCCACTCACCATGTGTGAGCGGCAAAAGGTTAAATGGTATGTAAATGATGATTTAGCAATAAATAACCAAAGTGATCAATCGTGTGCGGTCGTGTGCTGCTGCTGCATAAAGATAAGAACCATAAAAGACAGAAAATATGATGAAAGGTGATAACAGTGAATCACAGCACAAGTATATAATCTGTATTAAAAACTACAGCCTGGAGAGAGAGAGAGGGGAGAAATTTACATCTTCACATCCCACTCTGGTTTGAGTCACTGAGAGAAAAGAAAGAGCGACAACCTGCAAGACGGCGACAAGCCGAATAGATTTTCATATAAATTAAGACGAGAGAGAGAGGCAGCCGTTGAATCTAGGGATGTCACGATTACTTGTTTTCACAATTAATCGTGGTATTAAACGCCACGATTAATTTAATATTCAGAAATACCATCACTTTCCAAAAAAAAAAAAGTTATGCTGGAACCATATCGGCAGATCAGCACCAAAGTAAAGGTAAATGCACAGATACTGGTCCATTTACCTAACGTATAGGAATTTAAATGTTAGCGTGTCATTTGTAATAAAAAAAAATAAAATAAAGTTAAACATTTGGTATAGATGGTATCCCCTTGGGGATGGTTAATTGGTTCTACATTAATAGATACTTAAATATTTTGTGTAAATATTTTTGACTATATTTGATTTTACATCCATAGTGTTGTGAAATTAATTAATGCATAATAATTGTGATAATCGTTAATACCGTGATTATTTCTCTGACAATAATCGTACTGAGAAAATCTACAATCGTGACATCCCTAGTTGAATCCCTAATAAGACTCTCGCCCTGTTGTTGGGTGTTTCTCCTCCTTCTCCTCCTCTCTCTCTGACTCTCAGTGTTAAGTGCACGTGATGAAGCCGTCGTGAGTGTGTGTGTGTTGGACACTCTTGCACGGCTGAGTGCTGCTCTGCTGCTCCACCTCAGGGGAGGAAGACGAACCGTGTGGAAGAAGAAGAAAAATCTGCAGTGACTGAGCATCATGCTACAGCTACAGAGCTAAAACCAGCTCAGGGCCCTCTGCAGCAGCACTAGCAGATCCCACTGTGTAAAGACCTGTCCTGTGTGGGAGTGGACAACCCGACCTCTGACCTCTGACCCTTCAGTTACTCCAATCCCTATAACTCAAGTCAGATTAGAGTTTATAACGTCCAATAAACCTGATAACAACTCTGCTGCGTCCTCTGTGCTGTCACCAGGCTAACAGTTAGCATCACAAGATAAAGCCACATGATTAAAAGAGAAAATGTTAATTACACATTATCGTGATTAAAACCAATAGAAGGATCCTCGTACTGATACAGTTATAACTACTGTGTGTGTGTGTATGTGTGGTATCTTCACATCCTCGCCCTCTGTCCCTCTGCTGCACAATTAATCACGTTAAAATTAGCGGTGAGATCCACGGCTTTGAAAATCAGCGGTTTTTTTTTTTTTTTTTTCTAATTACACCTGATTGCATCGACAAATTACAGGAGTGTGAGAAACTGCACACAAACAGCAGCAGGAACAGGAACTTCATTTATTTATCGATCAGGACGATCAAAAGGAAGACATGTGATTTATGATTCTGATATTAAAGGTGATAATGAGGCTAATAAAACGATTCTGTGTGTCGACATTAAAGGTGACAAGTGTTAGGAGGCGAGTGAACCAATCAGAAGAGAGTAGGCACTGATTCTCTCTTTCTGATTGGATGACTGCTTTCTAAGTGGTTCTATAAATAAAAAAAATAGAGCAGATTTCAGAATAAACCAAATCCTGCAAGTTGTTGGATGGTGGGCGGGGCTTGGTGACTTCTTCGTTGTGACATCACAAAGTCACAGACAGCTTTAGGCTCTGGATACAGACACTACACCTGCTTTGTAATAAATAAAAAAAATAGAACTCATAAAACGATGCGGAAGCTTTAACGGCACCAGAGGAGACTTCAAGATGATATGAGATTACACTGAGGAGCTATTTATTTAAAATGAAAACTGAATGTGGGGAGAGATAATTGTGATCTCTGTTCCAAGACGATCCTGTTCATAACAGCATTGTGTAGCTCTAGTGTGTGTCTGTGTGTGTGTAATGCCAGGCAGGCCTGAGTGAGCAGCTGATGAATCACCAAGCAATTAATTATTGAGAGACCCCTCACCTGCCTCTGCTAGCATGCTAGCTCACAACGGCCCACCCCAACATGTGACACACACACGCACACAAACATGAATACACACACAAGCCGTTTGGGATCCACACACACAGGCCCTGTGAGATGGTGGCGGTGGCGGTTGGGGGGGGGGGGGGTCAGTGTCTAAGCCGGATGCCTGATGAACCTCAGAGGGATTTGGGAGGAAGCAGCCATATTCCCAGCGCCCACTCTGTGACGCACACACACACACCACGATGAGGATCAACCACACATAAACAAACATTTTGCTCTTAACTACACTATCACACACCACACATACACACACACACACAGATGAGCTAAGATACCTTGGTGTGGCACCGCAGTAACCACGTTGGGTGAGGAAACATTTACCCACACCGGCGTCAACAGAGATTTACAGTTTCACCTTAGTGCAAAGAATTAACAACAACAACAACAACAACACAACTCTACTGTAAATCACAGCTGCTTTAGATTACATTACATTAGGGGAACAGTTTTCTGCACCTTTGACCTCTGTTGCTGCACTGAGATATTTGTCGTATTTCCACTGAGATTCACTGTATTATTATAAAAGATTACAAATATAGTCACCTGTGCATTCGGGCGCACAATTCTGCTTGTTCTGCGTTTTTATGCTGCATTTTGACGTATGGATGTGCAAGTGTGTGTGTGTGTGTGTGTGTCCAGGATAACAGTGACAGAAGGGACAGGTGAGTCACTGTAGGGCTGCGAGCCGAACACATAGCACTGCAGCACCGTCACCGTGCACATCATCACGACTCCGATAGAGGTGGAAAAATGACAACCACAACCACACAGATAACGACACAGAAACTGGGTGGTAAAATACAAAATAAAAATGAATAAAAAAACAAATAAAAACAGGGAATGAGAAAATAAAGAAAAGAAGAAATAAGAAATAGCGGAGGAGCCTGAAGCTGTGAGGCGACAGATACGATGCAGCTTCCTGGTTTGTCCCCGACACGGTGTAAATCCCAGTCAGCACCAATCACACCTGTATCCATCACTCCTGGGTGGAACTTCAAAGCCTTGTTATTTATACACCTGTCTGTCTATCTGTCTGTCTGTCTGTCTGTCTGGATCCCTCACTCTGCTCTGTCACCAACCAATCAGAGAAGAAAATCAGATTTATTGATCCACATCAACAACAACAGCAGCAACTGATGCTCCTAACTGCTTGTAGGCCAAGTACAAACACACTGTGATGGAGATTTATACACCAGTCTGTGTTACCGCTTCACTCTTCCTTCAACTTCTCTCTTCCCACCCACCGTATCACACCATCAGACCTATAGGGCTGAACGTTTTATCGTTTTCTGATCGAAATTGCGATTTCAGACAATGTGATCATGTGATCACCAAAACTGTGTTTTTTTGCAGATGGTAGGGAGATAAATAGCATAAAATAGTGCCTATACCAACTTGAGTGGAAGGCTATTGGGCACGATCATTTTTTAATTATTGAATTTTCTTTTTCTTATCATTACTTATTTAACATTGTTTTTTTTTAAATTGGTTTGTATTTTATTTAACTTTTTTTTTTAACTTAACACAATTAAGGATTTTTTGCACTTCTTTAAGTTAAGACAGTCAAAGACGGCTTTTAGTTCTTCAGTTGTAATAACTGCTGTTTGTCAAGGACTTTATTTGAAATCAATTCTTAACTTTTGTTTTCATTCCTGCATTAGAGTAATGGCATTTAATGTTTCAATGGTATGATTTAATTTCCTGTCATTTTGTAAATGTTACTGTTCACTCAAGCTTGATTTGAAGAAAATTGCAAATCAAATCGAAATCACAATATCTGCCTGAAAAATCGCAATTAGATCTTTTCCTAAAATTGTTCAGCCCTAATCAGACCAGCCAGGTTCACATTACATCACAATTCAAGCAAAAACTGCAAAAGTCGATACTTATATTTGACTATTAACAGATAAAAAGCTTAAAAAAAAACTTGAATCAGACTGGAAGTGACGCTCAAAGTGCAGCTATGAGGCTGAATGAGGTCAGTAAGGGACTGTGTGACTTCCAATCCAAAATTGGATAGGATCACCTGATAGCTAGGGGGATGAGGGCCGACTGCCTGCTGGGCTGAAACATATGCACACACACACACACACACACATGGAGAGAGAGGGCCTCACATACATTCACACACACACACACGTCGTGGTTATAGGATAAAGTGCTGACTGACAGTATGAGGCTCTATAGGGCTCCACAACAACACGGTAATGGCTTTAAGCTTTATTAGCTTTTCCATTTGGTCGACAACGTGGGCGTCGCTTCAGAGATGCAATTAATGTTTTAAACACTTAAGAGATGAGTTTTGTCTCGATTAGTCCACTTGATAATAACATGTGAACTCAGGCTCAGAGGAGACAAATATGGAAACACTGAGTTAATTGCTGCGTCGTCTGGAAACAAGGAGCTAAAGTTGTTTATTTCACTTCCATCTTCCTCCTGGTTCAGGCGGCACTGTCGTTTTTTTTTGTTTTTTTTGTGCTCACACCCCTTCACTTAAGTCTGAATTTAATGGATCTGCAATTAAGCTTGAATAGAAAAAGCTTTTTTTTTCCGATCCCCTGTCTGCATGTACATGTTCTCTGTGTAGTGAATACAGTGGGGCCAACATGGATGCTTCTCTCTGCAATAAAACTTTAATGATCCCTGTGAGGAAACTGCTGCAACTATTTTTACATGACAGCACGACTCCAGACTTTAAAGTAAACTTTAAAAAAAGAAACAACAACACAAAAAAAGAAAGCAAGAAAGAAAGAAAGAAGGGCAGTCACACACGTGATCTCTACACACATGTTGCTCGTTAATGGGAAAATGTTTGTCGCATTGTAAATATTTAATTTTTAAAACGGGAGAATCCACTTTTTTCTCTCCCACACGTGTTCTTCCAGTTCACATGTGACTTTTTTCCCCTCAGTTGCCCAACCGGCGCTGAGCTGAACGGCCTGAACAGACGAGATGAGCCACGGCTAATATTTTACTAGTATGTGCCCTGTGGCTGGTTGTGTCCTGTTACAGCAGGATGTGGCGGCAGCAGCAGCGGTGGCGGCGGCGGTGACGGTGACTGACGTTAAGTCCGCCTGATCTTCCCAGACTTAAATCTCCTGAACGGACCAAGACCGGCCCCCTCGACACCCGGTCAATGATTAGAGCTGAGAGAGACAAGCTGCACTGGAAAACAACCAGCGCATGAGGGTCAGAGTTACAGTCAGTGTTCAGGTGAAGTCAATAACTTCACAAACAACGACAAAATTTGTCGGTTTTTCCTTACAAGTGTGAAACATATTGCATGTAATTATGTATGCTTTGAATGTGTATGAAGCATGAGGGGTGCCAGGGGCTGCTTTTAAGTTGTAAGATGAGTGTTTCATTTCAATCAATGTTATATTTTATTTTTTCAGATTTTTTTTCTTTTTTCTCTTCGTTCTATCTATCTGTTTCTCCTTTTTACTTTCTTAAACAGACTATTAATTTGTTTATGCCATATCTGTAACACTTGAAATGTCTGTAGAGTTATGTTAAAACAACTACAAATTTGAATGACAAAAAAAAACAATGGTGAAACATGGAAGAGGCGACTCAGAGAATCTGAAATCTGTCATTACAGGTGTCAGACCAATGTGTGAGAGAATCATGAGCGAAAAGGAAATGTGAATATTTGCTCTGCAGTTCGATTTGCGGTGTGCGCCCCGAAACCTTCTGCTCACGTTCCTGAAATTTTAAGTTAGTCGAAACAAAAAATGTTGCTCTGGAGCCCTGTCAACTGTATATGTTTTTTGGGGTTGGAGCTAAATGACGAGATAGTTTCCTATACGTCACAGTGACCTAGAAACAAAAACCAGCTTCAGCTCCATCTTTCACTTTCATTCGATCAGCTACTTTTCTAAACGTTGACCTAAATCTGTGGGGAAATGAGTTAAACTCGTGCGACCATGAACCTCATCAGGACACCATCACCCCACAGCCGCTCGGTTTTGTCCAGATCAGATCAGATCAGCTGAGCTGGACCAGGAGACTTTAACCTGCCAGCTCCTCTGGTGCAAAGTCCAACCACCGAGCCCATGTGAATAAAAATGAAGCAGGTCACCGATTCGTCAGATCTTACACATTGATCGTTTCAACCTGCAATGCAGTGCAGGGAAACGACACCAACTCTGTCTCCTGTTCATCACCATGGGATGAGAAGTTATGTGCATGTTCCTCATCATGTTCCTCCCTTCACTGACGTCAGAGAAGCATCAGATCTCGGCCCTCGGAGCTGCAGGTGGAACAAGTGTGTTGGCTCTTATAATGATGAGACGCTGATTTATTATGTCAACATCCCGGATCGTGGCGGCGGCGCCTGAGATTTATAATCACGGAGAGTGAAATGTTGATTGTAATAATTCTGGCAGGTCGACATTGTTCGTTCTCCTGGTGCATCGCAGGATCAGCTCTGACCTTCTCAGTGATTAGTCGGTGGGATTTCAGCACGTTTTAAATTGAGCAGAAGCGATTTCCTGACATTTACAGACAACAAATCCCTCAGATTTTTGATTTTATTCCTTTAATTATTTATTTATTTTGTGCAAAAGTCAGTGATGGATTCAAATGAACATGTGCAATAAAACTCAAGTGAATCTATACATATAAAGTGCTCAGAGGGAATAAGAAGAAGAAGTGGAGAGAATCGACAGTGAGCATGTGCACTGTATGTGTGAGAGCGGGCGAGAGAGAGAAGGAAGCAGTCACATGCTAGAAGGAGGGAGGGGGGGGGGGGGGGGAGGGACTGGCTGTCAGTCGTCTACGTCACGAGTAACGCCTCCCTCTCTCTCTCTCTCTCCCTCCACCCTCCCTCCCTCCACTACAACTCACATGACTGCAGCAGCCCTGTTCTGTAACTCCAGTCACGAGGATAGAGTAGTATTACAATAACCAGCCGGCAGGGGCGAGCGACACAGACACACACTGAGAGAGAGGGAGAGAGAGGGAGAGACGAAGGGGCAAGTGAAAGCCAGCAGCCAGTCCTAATAACCCTGAGTAAATATTAACTTATTAACGCTGCATGTGTAGAACAGATAACGTATCATCCAACACATGAAGAAAGAACTGAAGCAGCGATACAAGAGCAGCACAATTACAGGCTTTTTGCTTTTTTCTTCCTGTTCCTCATGCTCAGGTTGCACTTTTATCTCTCTCTCTCTCTCTCTCTCTCTCCCTCCCTCCTTCTGTGTGTCACTCAAGGACTTTGCAGCAATTCCAACATTACAAGCCCCAGAAAAACGATATTGCAGAGATTAAACCGACTCTGTGTTTCTGTGTTTTCCTGTTTCTTTATGCACCGACTCCTTCAAAACACGCTGCACGACTCCTTTTTGTACAATACAGTGATTCAGTCTGATGTAGTTTGATGTGGTGTCTCTCTCTCTCTCTCTCTCTCTCTCTGCGTGTGAACTTCAGGACCTGCACTCGACTTGGAACGAGGTTCTTTTGGTTTAGAGGCCGATGATGACTGATCAGTGATCAACTGCATCATAAAAGACAGAGTATTATCTTCATATCGTAGTAGTTGTAATCAAAAACTGATAAGACGAGTGTAACAGCATCATGAAGCGTGTGGAGATTAATAAGGTCATGGCTGAATATATCATGAACATACAAGACTGAGGCGAATATGAAATGTAGCTATAATAAAGGTGTAATATAAAGTCAATGGGTTAATAAGTGGATCATATAGCTGATGATGTCATAGGATGTGATGATGATGACATATTGATGCACAATCAGATCCTCTGATGCTCTGATGCTGGATCTGTGATTCTTCCTCAGTGCTCCGCTGTTTCCTTTCATTTACTGCTTCCCATCATGCAGTTCACATCTGTGTGTGTGCATGTGTGTGTGAGTGTGTATGTGTGTTGTGTGGAAGCACATGTCACTGCTGCACGTTATAAATAGACCACAGTCTCCCAGGATCCCACCACCACCACCACCACCACCACACAGTGAATTAGCCCGCTAAACTGCCAATCACATACAAACACACGCACGCACGCGCACGCGCACACACACACCTATCACATCCTGCGATGACCGTGCAAACGGAGCAATAACAATCGCCATGACGTCATCTCATGTCACGCTGTGATGCGGTTAAACACCGGGGTCCTGTGTGTATTTCTCCTTCTATCAGACCCTGTTTAGAAATCATCTACTTCATCGTTCCCCTCTCTGTTCCCCCCCACACACACTGATCAGATTGCCCAATATGAGGATATTGATAATCGATATGTTCCTCTGGTGAATTCGGACCACATCTAATGTGCACGAGAGCTCTTCATCAGGGACGAAATCACAACTTTTATAGATGTTCGCCTTCGCTCGCTGCCGCCCTGCGCGCTGCGCATCCACAGGAGATTACTGCGGGATTAACGGGAGCACCGGGGAGAAAAGTTCACATTGTGCTTTATTAAGAGCCGCCCCGCGTGCACACCGTGCACCGAATTAAACCAAACATGCTGCGCATTCATTTCTATCACGCACTGGTGCTGTATGTGTTGTACATGAGAGCCCAGAGGCGAGGAATCCCTCAACTGTGCAGGTCTGCGGACGCAGTTTGGCGTCATGACGTTTCCTTGAAATTCAGTGCGATATAATTCCCCCCACTCCCTCCTCCCCCTCCCTGCCTCTCTCTCCCTCCCCAGCAACAACGGGGGTTAATACCCTGTCCGTCATCACCACCACCATCACCCCCCCACGCAGAGAAACACAGCCCGGAGATCCACCGTTGTTCGCTGCAGCCACAGCAGCGAACAACCGTCAGCGAAGCAGACTGACGTTTTGTAACCGTTACCAAACGATTACGCAAACGGTTACGAAAACGTAAAACATGTATCCTATATATAAACCGGCCCAACTTTCTCAGCTGACTGACACCTTCATGCCCCCATCTCCTCCTCCTCCTCCTCATCCTCCTCCATCGGGGCCACTGCACTGGCTTTTCTGATTAAATTGCACCGATGTGAGTTGGTTCAACTTTGCAGCGCAACGACGGGAACCTGCAGCTCCGCGGCGCGAGACACACACACACATAGAGAGAGAGAGAGCGAGGGAGAGGGAGAGAGAGAGAGACAGATCCCCCGTTAAGCTCCAGCAGCTTATAGTGGAGTGCATAAATAACATTACACAGCATTGATGTGTTGCAGTGTTTCCACCAAACTGGATCTTTTTATTGAAGCATCTCCGCCTCGACACACCGCTGCCACACACACATACACACTCTCTCTCTCTCTCTCATCCACCGACGTTAAAACACTGAAGCACACTCCGCTCCGTCTCTTTCTCAGCCCAAATGGAACATGTAACGAGTCCCGGAGGCGGCGGATTAGTATCATAATGTCATAATATCACAACAGTCCTCAGGCCAAGTCCACGCGTTGAAGGGGCGCACCACGTGTCCCAAGTCTCCGGCACTGAAATTAAAACTTCCCTGAAGAATGCGTCAAAAGTTTCCCAGCGCGCCCTCTGCATACCAATAATCCTCCCGAGCTGCGGCTCGCCTCGCCGGCTGCTCTCCGCCGCCGAGCGCACACACGCAACACATTTCTGCGTTTAATCCGTCCGGTGACATTTCCTCCAAAAAAAACACGTGAAAGCCAGACGTCAAGACATTCACACACACATACACACACATAGGCATGCACGCAGAGCCGAGACACCGGGTCTCACTGAGCCGAGGAGATGCTGCTGACAAGCCGGGGCGAGAGGCTCGCATCAACCGGGGATAGCGAGCCCCAGAGCCGGCGACACGCAGAGATTCACCCCGCTGTGCAAAGCCCAGAGTCCCGTGTGTCCGCAGCGGTCGGGGTCTTACCTGGCTGCCGGAGTTTTCTGTCAAGTAATTGAAGACAAAGGACGAGAGTTCCTCATCTAATAGTGGAGCGCAGTCCGCCATCTTCTAGTGAATGAGGAGCCGTGGAGTCAGAGAGCGGTGTATAGGAGGAGGAGGAGGAGCGGCAGTGGGGGCAGGCGGCCTGTAGGGGGCGCATCTGTTTACACCTATGGTTTACACACACAGACACACGCACACACACACACACACAGAGAGAAACACACACACACGAGACGTTACTGACACGCGGTTCTCCCTACAGGGGGGGTCTGGGGACCTCCAGGGGCTAATGCAGTGACTCCAGTGGCCCCCCGTCAATTAAATGAGGATTAATTTAATTCCACTGTGACAGGAAATAAATGCACATTATTACAACAAACAGTGATTTCAACCAATAGCTAATAGTGATCATATTTGCATTACATTACAGGCCAACATGAAGGTGTCCAGTGTTTACAGGTGGAATCTGTTTTTAGATGTGATGAATATGATGCGTTCACAGTCAATACAAGATCAAATCCTCACATTAAAGGTATAATGTGTATGAATTACCCCCATCTAGCAGTGTGGTTGCGTATCATAATGTATTCTTGATGTTGCATTCACATGAAATTGGGCAGACGTCAGACACACAACAGACGCTGCATGTAACAGGATAAACAAGCCTCTATGTAAACAAGTGGTCCACTACACAGTTTTAACAGGCGCTACCTCGAAAGCTTTCTCCCCGAGCCGACAGCTCCGGTGAGTTTCTGTGGTTACCTACGGTCACGTTGCCAGCCTCAGTTCGGTGCGTCGCCCACTTATGTATTTGTAACGACTTGTAACGATTCATTCTAAGGTACGAGAAAGCTTTCATTTGTATGCTGGTGTGATTCGACTTCAGTGAAATACGTATTTATGAAAGCAATGCTAATAAAAAGCCAAATAAGTTACATACTGGGGCTTTAATTCACCATTATAAAAAGCATCAAAGCTCCAGAATTCAACATTATTGATCATCATCAAAGTCACTGTTAAATCTTTGCAAGCCTATGGTCTGTTTCTACGTGGGTGCTGTAATGTGATGGAGGAGCTTCCTCATATGCAGGAAATGGACATGCCAAGTAATATGAAAACAGTGGTTTGCAAATTGCCATATAAATATCGTGAAAGGTGGAGGGCTGTTGCCCACGATATAATGGAAAAATACAATCAAAGGGCACATTTTGCTGATGTTGTTGCATTTTTGGAGAAGCAAGTGAGGATCCTTTCTGATCCAATTTTTGGAAACATTGAACCATCTGTACCCCAGAATGTAACTGCTCCAAAACCCTGTAACAAATTCAAAATGCAATCAAAGTCATTCAGAGGGAAAGAAAGTAGTTTTGCTACTACAGTTATGCCTGTCAGCTCATCTGAAGAAAATGCTCACACAAGCAATGCAAAGAGACAGGACCTTTTGTATTGTTCTTGCTGTTCACGTGCTCACCTCTTGGAGAAATGTCAACAGTTCCAACGTAAAAAGCACAGAGAAAAGATTCGGTTCATAAAGGAAAAAGGAATATGCTTTGGTTGTTTAAAGCTCGGACACATAAGCCGTGACTGTAAGAAACGCTTGGTCTGTGAGGTTTGTGATCAACAACATCCCACTGCACTTCATATCCCAAAGACCAATGTTGATTTGCAACGCACATGGGAGCCACGTGAAGAAAATCCATCAACTTCTTCCCAGGTATGTGGACGTACAGGGGCCGGTACTGACCGTTGCATTCTCTCCATCGTCCCAGTGCAGGTCAAATCTACAAAAGGAAATGAAATAATTCAGACATATGCATTCTTGGATCCTGGGAGCACAGCAACATTTTGCTCTGAACACCTTATGCAGCGATTGAACATCACAGGAAAGAGAACGAATTTTCTTTTGAAAACGATGGGACAGGAAAAGGTTGTTCCCACTTTTGCTGTGTCTGGAATGGAGGTTGCAGATCTTGCAGGAAAAAGTTTTTATCCTTTGCCTGAAGTTCTCACCCAGAGGGAAATGCCAGTCACTCCAGACAACATTGTCACTGCTGCTGATTTGGAAAGGTGGCCTTATTTGTCCAAGGTTCACATCTCTTCCATAAAGGCCAACGTGGACCTATTGATAGGAACCAATGTTCCCAGGTTATTGGAGCCATGGGAAGTGGTGAACAGTTGTGAATCCGGTCCATATGCTATAAGAACAGTATTGGGCTGGGTAATTAATGGGCCTCTAAATGGAAACTGCAGTAATGATGAAAAGAAGCTTTCCTCTGTTGTGGTGAATCGAATTTCAGTGTCTAATTTGGAAATCATGCTGAACAATCAGTATATGCATGATTTTAATGAACGGCCTTCAGAAGACAAAGAGATGTCTAGAGAAGACATAAAGTTTATGGAGATTATGGAATCCTCTGCAGTTCTACAGGAAGAGAGATACTGCCTGAAGTTGCCCTTTAAGAGACCGGATGCTCACCTGCCAAACAGCTTTAAAGTAGCAAAGCAAAGGATACTTGGACTCAGGAAAAGGTTTATGAGCAACCCGGAGTTTCACAGAGAATATTCAAGTTGTCTACATGATGTCATTGAGAAGGGCTATGCAGAAAATGTGCCTCTGGAACAGTCACAAGGCAGACCAGGAAAAGTGTGGTATATACCCCACCACGGGGTCCATCATCCTAAAAAGGGTTCTCTTCGAGTGGTGTTTGATGGTGGAGCCACGTACCAAGGCACATCATTGAACAATGAACTGTTGCAAGGGCCAAACCTTACCAGTTCACTGCTTGGAGTCCTCACTCGCTTCAGACAGGAACCTGTGGCATGTATGGGTGACATCCAGGCAATGTTTTATCAGGTGAAGGTGGCAGAAGAGGACAGAGACTTTCTGCGCTTTCTCTGGTGGCCGGAGGGAGACCTCAGTAAAGAACTGGCAGTCTACAGGATGACTGTGCACATGTTTGGGGCCGTGTCCTCACCCAGTTGCGCTAGCTACGCGCTAAGGAAAACTGCTGATGATAATAGCTCTGATTTTTCTGCAGAAACTGTTCAAGCTGTTAAACAAAACTTTTACGTGGATGACTGTTTGCTGAGTTTGGGCTCTGAGGAGGCAGCAAAGCAACGAGTCAAAGAGCTCAGTGCTCTCTGTAAGAGAGGTGGATTTGTCTTGGAGAAGTGGGTGAGTAACAGCCGCTCAGTCCTGCAGAGCATTGCTGAAGATCAGAGGGCAAAGGATCTAAAAGAGCTGGACCTGGACAGAGACAAACTGCCCATTGAGAGAGCTTTGGGTCTGCTCTGGTGTGTCGAGTCAGACTCATTTAAGTTCAAGTTGGAGGTCAAACAGCAGTCTCTGACCCGACGAGGGATGTTGTCTACAACTAGCTCTGTATATGATCCTCTGGGTTTTTTGTCGCCAGTCACTCTGTCTGCTAAGATGTTACAGCAGGAGCTTTGCAGAAGAAATTGCGGATGGGATGATGCAATACCACCTGACATCTTGCAGCAATGGGAGGTGTGGTTACAGGAGGTCACACTATTGTCATCATTCAAAGCTGAACGCTGTTTAAAGCCGGAAAACTTTGGTGACCCCATAGCCAGCCAACTGCATCATTTTGCAGATGCCAGCAAAGATGGCTACGGCACTGTAAGTTACATCAGGCTTAAGAACTTCAGAGGTGAGCATCATGTTACATTCCTTTTGGGCAAAGCCAGAGTCACACCTTTAAAGGCTGTAACAATCCCAAGATTGGAATTGACCGCTGCCGTCCTAGCTGCCAGAGTGGATTCCATGCTAAAGGCAGAGCTTCAAATCCAGCTGGATGAGTCTGTGTTTTGGACGGACAGCACGTCAGTATTGAAGTACATCAATAATGAAGATCGACGGTTCCACACGTTTGTGGCAAATAGAATCTCAGCCATACGAGACATCTCAAGCCCTGCTCAATGGAGGCACATTGGCACCAAAGAAAATCCGGCCGATGCTGCATCGCGGGGGATGAAAGTGTCAGAGTTTCTAAAAAATCAAAGCTGGCTGGAGGGACCAAGCTTTCTCAGGAAGTCTGAGGCAGAGTGGCCAGTAAGTAATCATGATGTCAGGATGGATTCTGATGATCCAGAGGTCAAGAAGGAGGCCTGTGTGAATGTCACTGTTCATGATGCACTGAACGCCACTGACCATCTCGTAAGTTACTTTTCATGTTGGAGAAGACTTAAAGTGGCAGTGGCTTGGTTCCTGAGGTTGAAAGGTCGTCTGTTTGACCTCAGTCGTCAGCGAAAGGCCTCTGGACCACAGATTGTTCATGTGGGAGGAAAAAAGGCTACTGTTAAGCAGCGCAGCAGTGTCCTGACACCACAGGATTTGGAGGAGGCTGAATTAGCTGTCGTTCGCTACTGTCAGCAGCAAAGGTTTGCAACTGAAATTTCCTCATTGATGTCTGAGAAGCGCACAGTAAGCAGACAAAGTTCCATTTACAAGTTGGATCCCATTTTGGAAAATGGACTGATAAGAGTGGGAGGGAGATTGAGCAAAGGAGCAATGCCGTCGGAGGAAAAACATTTTTTGACTTTGATTGTAGAAGCTAAGCCAATGCTTTAAGCCACTGAGGTATTTCAACAGGAAACCTAATTGACGCGCTTTACTTTACCATGACGGATGAATGAGAATCCAGTTGTTTTCGTGTTCAGATGCAAACAAGTCCATTTATTTGACATCATTATGCTTTCAATCACACATCTCACACACACACCCGCACGGAGCACCGTGATGCCGCACAGCGGTCAAAAACTGTTTTTCCTGTTCCGGTTGGAAACACCTGATGCGCCCCCAAAGGTTCCTACCATATATAGGCTGCCCCACCAATGACAATTAGGCCGTGACCCACACAACAATCAACATCAAATCTGCTCTTACAGTCACAAACAAACAGTTATTAACACACTAAATACTAAATGGTCCAATCTGCTCAGGACTCAATTCTTGCACCTCAATCTTTGGGGGAGTTTTTTTGTTGGGTTTTTTTTGTGAAGCCGCCACACACACACACACACACACACACACACACACACACACACACTCTGTTGGCACGATCCTGTTTCTGTTGCTGGGAAACTGCAGGAGCAGCTCCTGTCACTCATTTAGCTCTCATGGTTGATGACATATAGCTGATGCCACTGAAACTAAAGGGAAAAAAACCCTGATGCACCGTCTCAGTCACAGCTCTGCACCTCCACGCTGCCTTCAGGTTCATCTCTGCTGCGACCCCTCTTGTCATGCAAGTTATTTGAAAAATGCAATAAACGACTTGTTCGTCATTTCTCACTGTAAAGGTAATTATAGCGTTTTACTAACAGGTCAGGAGCAAACTGTGTTACTGTGTTCAGCTGCATTGAAGAAAACCTTTCGACAGCTCTACATGCTCTGGATTTAACTCCTGGAGACATGACAGTTCAGGTGGTGCGTTCATGTTGTCCATTCAATTCTCAGCTCCTCCAAGTCCAGGTTGCAGTATAGAGCAGCTTATATAAAATTTATACCACAGTAAATGCACTCAGAGGAGCAGCAACAGCAACAACACATCTCAACCTGCAAGTGTGAACAGAGTGAGATGATTCATGTAAGTCGACCGACTTTATTTTGATTGGATTTTATCTTTTTTCTTCCCTTATCAAAATTGTTGTTGTCTTTTAGAATAGAAATGGTCCTTAAAGGGATAGTTCAACATTTTGGCAAATTGGCCCATTGCCATAATCCCTATAGTCTTTGGAGTAGGTTTCGTTACCTTTAATTGTCGGTGCAAGCTAATTTTAGAACGGCAGAGCAGAGCCGTGAGCTGCTCAGAGCTACGCTACGGAGGCTCATGGGAGTTCTTGGTTTACCTCATCAAACTCATCAAATACACAATCCAACAAGTCCAAAACGCTCTGGTGGACAAGTTGTGACCTGCACATTCACCACGCTATGAGATAATAACAGAACGTTACCAGACAGAGTTGTTTTAGAGGTAAATTCATGCAAAACCCGCTGATGTGCGTTCCCAGTCTGGGCAGTTTTTCAGCAAGCAGTCTCTGAAACAACTCGTAACGTTCTGTTATTATCTCATAGCGTGGTGAATGTGCAGGTCACAACTTGTCCACCAGAGCGTTTTGGAGTTGTTGGATTGTGTATTTGATGAGTTTGATGAAGGAAACCAAGAAATCCCATGAGCCTCCGTAGCGTAGCTCTGAGCAGCTTGCGGCTCTGCTCCGCTGTTCTGTGCTTGCACCGACAATTAAAGGCAACGGACCTACAGTACTGCTATGACTATAGGGATTATGGCAATGGGCCAATTTGCCAAAATGTTGAATTATCCTTTTTATGTGTCTGCTTTTAAATGTGTCTGGCAAACAATATTATGTAGGGAGAACGGCTTGTCGCTTTCATGTACAGGTATGACAAAGTTTTCATTAAAGTTACAATTAAATTAAATCGAATCGAACTGAATTGAATTGAATTGATGGCAAACATTAGCCAAAATGTCCCAGACCAGTGTGTGTGCAGAATGTGCACAGTGATCAGTGACTGGTGTCGTCTCTGCACTGACTCATGGTGAAATGAAAAGTGTCCCAACCACATAACTGTAACATTACTGTACTGATCATCATCCTGTCAGTGTAGTTTTCACAACCACAGTGGAGACAGTGACAGTATAACGACATGCAGTGGAACAGGATAACACACACACACACACACACACACACACACACACACACACACACACACACACACACTTTAGAATCTGTGTTTCCTCTTAATGTGAAGTTATTAAATTATTCTATAAAAAATGAAATCAGGTCTAAACTTTTACTGTGATATGAGACATTTTTATGTCTGAGCTGTTATTGCTCCACAATTTTCCACAATTGCAGCTATTCCCACAAAACGGCCGATATGGGCCAGGAGGGAAAATCGAGCATTAGGACACACACACTTCAACACACACACACACACAGTAACAGCAGTGAGTGTAATGTTATCACTGCATTGCAGCACAGGGCTTTTCTGCTCTGTGTGTCGGTGAGGAGAAGGTTAACTGTCTGAGGCAGGTGATGCCCAATAACCGAGCGTGTCTTGTGTGTCTTTCAAAAGCCTGGCTGACAACACCGACCTTAATACTGTGTGTGTGTGTGTGTGTGTGTGTGTGTGTGTACTTGAACTTGTGTCTGAGTGAGGACCGACTCGTTCGGAGTCGTCTTACGTCTCTGAGCTCCTCACTCCCTCTGAGCTTTGTTCCTGTCTGAGAGTGTAACGCCGTGGAGAAACACTACACACACAGACACACACAGACACAGGCAGCAGTGTAACCAATGAGCTGAGCGACGGCAGTGGAAGACGACTGACAGGTCAGGAAACAGGAGCCGTCAGTTGATCAAACGGGTTCCTACTGTAACAAAGCTCAGGAAAATGTTGTTTCTAAGGCAAAACAGAAAACAGAGACGTTCGACATCACAGACGCATGTTCACACAAACACGTTGTTGTTGTTCATGTTGTTGTTGTTTTTGATCTTGTTCTTGTTGTGTTTTACCTCCAAGTCCACTTCATCATCTGGCCGAACTGGTCACTTGTTCAAAAACACATTTTGTCCAGATCAAATATCCACAGTCGTACAAAATGTCAACAGTTTGTGTGATTTTTCATCCTAATTTCTCTGTGAATTCCTGAGTCATGAGTGAGAACGTCCTCGCCTTGACCTTGATCTTTGACCTCCAAACTCTAACAAGTTCATCCTTGAGACCAAATGAATGTTTGCACCAAATTTGAGGAGATTCTCTTCCTGAGAAATGTCATCTACGAGGCCTGAATCATGTACAACACCGCAGCATTGACCTTTGTGAAATATAATTAGTTCATGCTACAGCTCAGGTGAACAGTTGAGTCGAGTATTTGCCTTCATGATAATAAAACAGACGTACAGACAACATGAAAACTTGACGCCTACTCGTCCAGATGTGATGATACAGAGACACAGGTTGTGATTTTGTTTTTTAGTATTTTTTGGCCATTAATTGACAGGATAGTCAGAGAGACAGACAGGAAGTGGGAGACAGAGAGGGGGAGTGACACGCAGTGATTTACTGAACTTATAAAACACTCAGGTTTGAATCATGTCAGTCCTCACAGGCACAAGAGACAGAGATAGAAAGACTGTGTGATGAGTTTTGCATATTTCTGTGTGAAAAATAGAGGAAGTGTTTCAACAAGAACCAGAGACAAAAGTGGAAACGTGTGTGTATGTATGTTGTATGAGTGTGTGTGTGTGTGTGTGTGTGTGTGTGTGTGTGTGTGTGTGTGTGTGTGTGTGTGTGTGTGTGTGTGTGTGTGTGTGTGTGTGTGTGTGTGTGTGTGTCATGTGAGGACACTATAGTGAATCTTTTGATCAGCCTGTATTATGCAAAAATTCATGTTCAGGTATCAGCAGCAACATCACAGTGAGTTTGTCTCTGCTCGTCACCTCGTTCAATTAAGACACAACAGCAGCCGCTCGTTCGGTCATGCACAAGATGTTCGTCGAATATCACACCCCACACTTTTACATCTCCTCATCAAATATAAATACGTAAAACAGAAAAAAAACCTTTAAACTCTTGTGAAACAGTCGATACTGATAAATAAATAAATGTCAACAAAGAGATGCTGCAGAAAGAATAAAGAGATTATCGATTCTAAGAGGCGTCGGTCCCGAGCGACGGCTCCTTTGACATTTTGCACCAAAAACAGATCCATCTTCTCAGAAGGACGCTACGATAAAACTCTCCCCCCACAGAGGGGCAGCAGGAAATAGACCAGCATGCACTGCAGCTTCACCACATGTTTTGTTTTGGAGTAAACGATGAAGTGTGACTCACACTCTTCTTGTCTCTGTGCTGCTGTTCAGCTGCAGCACGAACAGCACAGACATTAACCATTTTAACTATAATACAACGTGTATTTCCACCACTGCACACACTCCCATGATGCTCTGCTGCGGCCTCAAAGCTTTACCTGCAGAGACATGTTAGTAACTCTGTCTGTTCTGCATCGATGAGGATGACAATTTATTTTAAAAAGTGAAGTGGTGCACTGGACTTCCTGATTTACTGAATTTGAATAGAATCTGATGTTTAGCCAAAGTTGATGAAGCTGGAGTAACGAGGCTGAGCAGAAATGAGCTGTTGACCCACTCCCACTCCCTGTGTACCTGTTACCTATTAATACTCATCAGCTTTTATTTATGTAGCCGACATTTCGCCAGATCCTGAGAACCAACCCGACACTTCTCTGCAAAAATACAGAAAAATCAATAATCAGTGCAACACAAGAACTGAAATAACTGAAATATTAATCTATTTTTTCAAACGATGTCAAAACACTCAGATTAACATCATCTACTCTGACTGTCTCACTGAGGAAGCTGTTACCTGCATATTAGCCTGCTAGCTTTTTGGTGTTAACAATGTTAGCGTGTTAGCTGCATCGTGTCCACCGTTGGTAAATGGGACGGTCCAGCCTTCGGAGCATTTCCTGATTGCGTCCAAACGATATCAACGTCCTAACGTCAAACATTTGAAAGTAGCAGCTTTTTTTTTTTTTTTTTTTACTTCCAACAGCTCCTCAGCTCGGGCAGTGCAGCCAGCCACCTCAACATTACGATATCTAGCATGCTGGGTGGCTAATAATTAACAATGTCCAAAGATTCGTGGGATTTGGAGGAGCCTTCGAACTGGGACAGGCCTTGTCGCAACACTGTGACGTAAACGTAATTGACCCTCGAATGCGTCCTCCTCCAAAGGATGAAGCCCCTGAACTGGGACGCAGCTTGTACACACCTATAACCACTGCAGAACCTGTTGTAACCATCACAACCAAGGTCCTCTAAACTTATTTTGGCCCAAATCTTAGATACAGAACCCTTACCAAACCTCGACAGATCCACAGGAGTCGCCTGCTTCTCCACGTCTCATAATCCAACCTGCACCGAAGTGGCTTCATAGTTTACTTTCATAAGCGGTCGGTATGTGTTTGAAACTGAAATACATGTTACACAAGTCGTTAAAAGTGTTAAAAATAGCGATGTTGCCATAATTTACCGGCTTGTTTGCATGGTGTTGGTCGATGCCAGCAAACCATTCCACGTTGACATACCAACGAAGTCTTGCTCTTATGTTACAGCATTATATATATGTGTTTTATGTCTCCAGCCAAACTCCTGACCCAGAAAGACCGCCAACGACATAACCTTCAATGTCTAAATCGCCGGCATCACAGGAAGCCAAATATTCAGTGGGTGAAAGGTTGGAAGTGACACCGGGAAGAGGGGCTCACTTTAATAAAATATAATCTGAACTACGGTGGCTTATGAGGTTTTATAAAAACACAAACTCCTAAGGGAAACCTCTCCCAGCTGCAAACACCTCTGTGCACTAGTCAGTCAGTTTATCTCTGTGTACAAACTATAAAATCTGAAAATGTGCCGGAGAGGACGGGTAGATGCTGCAAGAAGAAAACGCTATCACCCCCGAACACAAACTCCAGTGAGGATGACAAACAGGCCATAAGCTGCGAAGACCCGGCTGCATTAGTGCCTCCATATATCACAGTGAAGCTGCAGCACAAACAGACACACACATACACACACACACACACACTAAAGAAACAATGCACAGCTCTAGACTGTAAGCTGAGATGATGTGTGTCTTTGCAGCATCCAGACCATCCGAGCTGACATTTCAATAACATTTAGTCCTCGGGGTGCGGCCGCACAATAAAAAAGACAAAGGTTGCGACCTGACGACACGGCGTTGCTACGCAGGGCTCGTACATGTCAGGTGGTTTTAGCGGCACGGCCGGTATCTCAACAGCTAGTAACCCTGGTTGCTTCTCCAGCAGATCAGAAAATAACCACGGCCCTGCCCCACACACAGCGGTCAGGCCGAGCTCACATGACTGCTGGAAGAACTGGACTTTTACAGCAGTCGGATCTTCACAGTGGAGGTGAGGAAGTGAAGAAATCTTTGTTTGATCATATCTGGAAGAATTTATTTTTGAATTTTAATGTTGTTTGCAGTAGAAAAGTTTGTGCAATTGTATTTTCTCAGAGGACCAGAGGTCGACGTTGATGTGACGAAAAACTGAACGCTTTTTAAATCTGTATTTTCATATAGTTACTGACAGAAGCTCGTCACTGTCTCTCACCGACTAATTTCCTAGCGAGGTGTCATGGCGATCAGGGAGGTTAATCCTCCTGGGATCATGCACGAGTTCAGCCATCGCTGTGTTTTTAATTATAAGATACTGGGAAAAACAAGCCTGATGCAGGACCAGGGCCTACACAGTGTGCTGCTGATACTGACAGAACCTGTACAGTAGAAATATATATGTGAGGTGGTGATGGAGAACACTGCCGTAACCATGGTAACCTGATATTCCTCCCCCCTTCAAAAACTAGGAGATCTTGCTCGAGCAGATCAACAACACAAGACAAAGTTTATACTTATTAAAGGTTAAGAACAGACCAGTGATGGTGTCTGTGTGGATCACATCTCTGCAGCGACACATGAAGTTTATATCAGTCAAACTATTCGACAACTTGACAACCTGTTAGACGCAGCAGCATCAGGATGAAGAGATGTCACTCTGAACAATCCCACACTTTTTTTTGTGTGTTGTTGTTATGAGCTGCTGTTGGTTCAAAACTGTATTTTGGTCGTGCTGCAGGAGGAGGAGGAGGAGGGGGTGGGATGTCTGAATCCGAACCGTCCTGCCACAACAGATCAACACCAGCGAAAATGCTGCTTGACACTGTACAAATTATGACACGGAAATATCTCTAAAAGCTCCTGCTGCTGCAGCGAGGACAGGTCGGGGGAGGGAGAGGTGACACAATAGACAAAAAAAAAATCAGCTTTAAAAGAATAGAAATGTCCCTCGGTCACCTGGATGAGTGCTGCAGCTGGGGGTGGGATTACGGTGGTGCCTTCAGGTGCCCTCAGGTGCTCCGGCTTCCTGCAGCTACGTCCACAGCAGGTTTCATATCAGTCCAAACCTGTGAGCCAAAATCGGATTAATAATAATAAAAACTAAAACCAGCTCCTCCTCCTACTTCATGCTGATCTTCACATCAAACACACGGTGGCTGAGAGGAGCCCGGTCGTGCCCCAGATATAAATATCCAGGCGTCGCTGATACGTAGTAATCTGGACAGGCAGCAGGCCAGTCAGTCAGGGAGGCAGTCGGTCACGCAGCCCGAGTGACAGCAGCGTGTTCACACTGAGTTTGTTTCCTCACTGCAAACTCAACCACCGACTCCTCATTTACATGTTGCAAGTTTTTTTTTTTCTCTGTTAAATAAATAAACATGAATTTCTGTTCGTGTTTCCTGACAACCACGTCGCCTTGCACATGTCCTTCCTCATGAATCTACATCTTCAGATGCCGCTCGTTGGTGCATCACACAGAGAAAAGTCACCAGTTCTAATGGTGGTCACAGGGTAACCAAATGTTATTTCCCAGTATAAGATCGAATGGTTGCAGCGCTGAATTCCAATTACGATGCAGAATTAGTGTAACACATCAGTGACACAGCTGTGGTCACACTTCCTGCTGCAGCAGTGGGTCAAACTCTGACATCAGAGGGAGAAGTAACGCCGCATTCACGACTCTACATTAGTCATAAGACGCTAATAAAACAAGTTAGAGAGCCGCGTAACACTTAAAATAACAAACAAAAAATAAACAGTGACCGATTCCCAGGGCCGCTGCTGGGAATTCTGGGTCCCCTGAAAAAATACTGAAGTGGGCCCCTAGCCCCCGACTTTTAATTTACACTTTTGGTATTATTATGAATATTATATACTATATTTTCTCTATATTAACATGGCGTTTACATCAAACCTGTAACCAGATTTATGAATTTGCACTGTCTGTTCTTTTTTGTTCTTCTTGTGCTATGTTAGCTAATAATAGTTACTTATGAAAGTGGGGGCTGCTGTTGCTCCAGGTTGGACTAAACCATTTTTAAAGAGAAGGCAGGGGGTTAATGCTTGGAAAAGTAAAATATATTTCATAAATATTGCATATTTTATTTGATTTTGTTTAGAAGCTGATGCAGCATGAGTATGAGTATTAGTCAGGGTTACAGTAGGCTATATGGAGAATAAGTGGGGCTCCTGGGGAAAGATTAGGCAACTGGGGGGCTTTTGTGGAATTGATCGAGGTCACCACCTTTCCTGCTTATTCCACCATTAACGCTTTTTTACATTTGCTCTACAGTGAAAATTTTGATTTTGCAGGACTCCTGAAAACTGATCTGTTGTCTTCTTGCTTCTGTCATCGCAGCTCACTGTAATTTAAAAGATTCAACTTACTTATCAGCTTTAAATAGACGAAGCAGCAGCAGCAGCAGGAGTCTGTCACAGAGCCAGACAGTCCAGTCCCGTGACCGAGCCGACACATCAGCCTCGCTGCTGCTGCAGAACCAATGAAACACATTTAAACTGTGAAATAGGCCAATAAAAAATGTGACATGTGCACCTGTGCAACACCTTATAACATTAAATATTTGCATGAGGAGAGTAAACAATAAAGAATTACAGATTCTACAGGACCAATCCATCCCATAACTACTTTGATTGTAAAAAGATTAAGTGTAACGAGAGCGAGCGGCGCTCTGAGGGAGGAAGTCAGGGATGTAAACACAACACAGAAAATGCTAATTCTGTGACAGATATTCAAATCAGACGATGAATATCAAGCAAATGGCTGTTTCTGCTTTTATTTATCTATTTCTTTATTTATATTTTTTGCCGACGTCCATTTTAAACAGAAACCCAACGTTAGCTCCCTCCACCCTGTTGTTATATTCAGTGACGGGTCTTCAAAATGAATTCATTTACATTTCTTATCCTTAAATATATATTGTATTATTTATTTCTATATAATAGTCACCTACACTGAAATATTTTATTTATTTATATAGTTTATACCTGCAGTACTGGTTATATCACTGTCTCTTACTTTACAATATTTGTATATCATGGTCACCTTACACTATGATTTTTTTTTTTATTTCATGCATACCTGCTGTATCAGTATATTTATATTCATATGTATATTTATATCATTGTCACTTACTTTGCAATATTTTTATATCAATGGTCACTTTACATCACAATATTCTTATTTCATGCACACCTGCAGTAGTGGTATTTATATTATTTATACTTATATTTATATCATTGTCACTTACGTTGCAATATTTTTACACCATAGTCACTTTACCTATCAATACTTTTATATCAGGCCATCTGATATCCTTATATCCTCAGTACTTGTTTTGCAAATTGCCGGGTTGAAGGTTGATTTGTTTTATTGTGTCTATATTTTCTGTCTGTTGAGCTGTGTTGTGTTTGTGTTTTTCGTTGTTTTGTTTTTTTAGCCCTCTCTACTTTCTTTCTTTTTTAACTTGGCTGATGTAACAACTACATTTCCCCGTTGTGGGATGAATAAAATACATCTAAACTAATCTAATCTAAATAAATAAATGAATGAATGTGTGTTTAAGTGTGTGTGTGGAGGATGTTAGTGAGTGGAGAGCGCTCTGATTTATGGGAGGGTTTAATTCGAGGCGGTGGAGGATCATTGACATGTAACATGGGAATTTCATTACTCGCCTGCAGGAGGAGGAACACGGTCGTACAGGTATTAATTCATCCCTGTGTGTGTGTGTGGCTGGTTCACTCATTTGTTTGCTGACTTACTCCCTCACTCACTCGCTCACTCACTCCTTCCCCCAGTCATTCTTTGGCTCTCTCGCCCGCTCGCTCTGCTGCCAGCAGCCTGACCTTGAACTTTGCACTACTTAACACAGCGGAGGGGGCCGACACACATCACGTCTGCGTCTGCTCGCAGGCTGCACACGTATTGACATCAAACACAGCTCAGTCAAAGAGATGCTTGAATCTTTTATGTTATTATTTTGTGTTTCTCCTTCATCTGCATCAGCGAAACAGCTGCAAACTTCAGGCACAGCTGGAATCATCAAGTGCCATTATTCTCATAGTTTGTTTGTTCATCTTCAGATAGATCTGATGAGAAAACAACTACAAACAAAAAAAATCTAACTGATTATTAAAGTGGAAACATCTTCAAACAGAAAGTGGTGTACTTATTTGCCGATTACGATGCCAGTTTTATACAAAACAATCAGTCTTGTTGGTTTGTGACCAGAACATGACGACAAAATGATAAAAGATGGAGAAGAATCATCTGTGCCCATGTCCTTAAAATTCATAAAATAACTTTGAAATGAAAAATGTGATGCAAATTGTCCAAAAGAAAAGAAAAAAACAAAATTTTATGCAGGAATACAAGCAAGGACATCCTTCAGCAGTGGAAAATGTTGATACGGTGCATCTGGTGAAGGAAAAAAAGGACAAAATATAAAAGAAATCTCAGCTGGACGGTCTAAACAGGAAGCGGATTACAGGTGTGTCAAGACAAGATGTTTGAATGTTGCATGTGTTTTCCTCTGCTGCAGTGTTTTGAGCTCTCAGGGCCACTGTATTTTCATCAGACTGAAAGCCATCACCTCCTCTGATGCATTCATGTCACAACGTCATGTGACTGAACCTAAATCAAATGTTTTTTCTTCTTCTCCTGAGCTCCTCCACGTTAACGCTGTGTGTGTGAAACACGAGGGAGACATTTGCCCGTGTAGACGACAAAATACCACGACTATAAATACACCATTGAATCTGGTTTGCATTCACCTAAAGACACAGGCGTCTCTGCTGAGCTGTGTGTGTCTGTGTGTGTGTGTGTGGGGGGGGGGGGTGTTAGGGGTGTTGTGGGGCGAGGGGATGCTGGCAGTCGCCTGCAGGGCTCCCGTGTGGCCTCCTGTGTGTCCCTGATACGATTTATGATGTAATTTATGAGATGATCTGGAGTGGGAGCCGGAGCTCTCGGCCTAAGATGCTTATGAGAGGTCTGGATGTGAACAGGCGCCGTAAATAGGTTTGATCTGGAGCGTCCTCGCACACTGACCTATCGAAGGCCCTCGCCGTATTAATAACCCGCCATGTGATGTGTTTTGGCATTTGCATCGGCTCGTCTGCGTTCACACTCCTACGCCGCTGATCTGGAGTCTGGCTGATGGATGACACGTCCCGTTTAAGACACCTGGTACGAAAAATAAACAACGCAACAATGGAAACGAGCGGCGGGACGGACGGATGGACAGAGGCGCTGAGCCAGTGAGAACCAGCTGTCGTTCATTAGAGTCCACGGATCATAAACAGGTTTTCATCTCAGCAGCAGCAGCTCCTCTCTCTGATTAGTTTCTGTCTCTGTCGCACTCAAAGCAACAGTTGCTACTGTTGGATAAAAAACGCAGCCTGTGATTGGACGCTGCAGGAGGAGGAGGAGGCGTCTATTACCTGGAATAACTCTTAACTTTAGTACAAAAAGGCCATAAATAAAAGCAAATACAACCCCTTCTGACAGACGACTCCTCTCTGAAATGCTGCTTTTACACTCAAACCATGTTTCCTTCCACTTGTCCATCAAATTATCTCAAGATCGATAGAAATATTAATGGGAATAACACCAGTTCGAGTGCGTTTTCCAGACCTTTAAATCAAATAAAAAGCTGTGCGTAATGACGTCATGTGCTGTTAAGATGAGATAAGTTTTAAACCTGTCAACGGGACAGTTTATCAGCAAATTTATTTCTGTTTACCTACAAATCTCCAGGTTTAAACTGAAGCATGTGGCTCCACTTTAATTAATGAAGCTCTGGCTCCTGGTCTGATAATAAACTCACTCATCATTGTGCATATTAAACTTTCCTTGTACGTGCCGACACTTTAAACCCATCTGACTGGAGAGAACATGTCCTGTGATGTGTTCACAAGCATCATGTGATTCACGACGCTGTGAAGTGAAAAACAAGCTTCCAGTTCTAATTATTGACATTCGCAAATGTTGACAGCACACGAGTGTGCGGCGCTGCCTTCAAGTGCTGTTGTAAAATGTAATTATTGGATGAGTGCACATGAACAGCTCTTCATTCGAGCGCACAACCGTGGAAAAGTGATTTATTTAAAGGCACAGTTGTGGTTGTTACCTGCAGTAGATTGGGCGGAGCCAGAACAAGAAACAAGTTTAGACACTTTTAAAAGACACTCAACTACAAAATAATCCATCACCCATTGAAACATTCACTTCATTTTCAGCTTTATCTAAAACAGCTCTTTCCTTTGGTTTTACACTTTCTAAACAGCTGACAGATGGATTCATCCACTCAGGCTTCAACTCCACAACACAAGCATCAAAATCAGGTGCAGAACCTGCCACTGCTGGATGTGTTCATTTCCTCCACTGGAAAAAAGCCCCATTTAAAAGTGATTTCATTTTGCAGACTACACGTTATTTGAGCGAATCATCAAACAATAGTTAAAAAAAAATAATGGCAGAGTAAAATCAGTTATAGCATCGAATGCAAAGCTGCTGCTGCTGCTGCTGCTGCTGCTGCTGCACAGAGCTGTATTTACGCTGAATGATCCAGTCAACAGTCAAGAGTGCATGTGCATAGGTTTGTAAAAGAATATTATGGGTTGTCACTTGTATCTCAAATATTTTATTATATTGTAATTCTTATTTATCAGTCACATTTTCTTATTTATTTTCATGTTTTCTAGATTTATTTTCTTATTTTACTTGATTAAATTGTACAGTGTCTCTAATTATAATGATGAACTCTGCAAGTCACAAATACAGTTAGAAAACATCAGATGTAGTTAACCGATGTGTTCAGGTCACTCAGGAAACCACAGAAAAAATAGCGGGGGAAAAAAAATACAAATTGATTACATGAGACAGAATGACGGCTTCCAAGTGGCCAGAATGAGAGAAAACCAAGTCTGCTCTCCAATTAGCCACGTCGACCGCCAAGCAGTGAGTCATATCTCCAGCTACGGAGGCCGTATACAACAGCAGCACCTGAAGGCAGCATTAAAACGAGAAACACTGGTCTGACCTTCAGTCCCACCTCAGCAGCCGCTCCTCTCTGTTTGTTTACTTCCCTTCCCTTTCACTTCAGCTGCCACAAGCTACACACACACACACACACAGAAACCTTCTTTTTCAGCCACACGTGTGTGTGTGTCAAGAGTCAAGAAGCAGCAGCAGCAGCAGTGATGCATGCTGGGAGAAAAGTGTCGTCATTAAATCAAAATTAAATAAGCGTCTTGTTTCTATTAGTCATGTTCTTTCCTCTGATTGGATAAGAGGTGAATCGCGGGTCGAGGATGAGCTCACTTTGCCCAAAGCTGCACACGGTCATACATGAAGAACAATATGGAAGAATAATTAGACCCACACACACACACACACACACACACACACACACACACACACACACACACACACACACACACAGAAAGTCAAGACTCAGACCTACATATGATATGTAGTAAACATATACAACGTTTTACACATTCACGCTGCCTGTAGCTCTTCGTATGAACACACACACACACACACAGTGACATGGAGGCCTGTGTTGTGCCGACACCTTGTCTGAAGGGAAATCAGACTGATGCATATTCATGTTTTTCTTTTCTTTTTTACAGTCACCGCAGACGTTTTTTTTTTTTTTTTGCCTCACTTTTTTTTTTTTTTTTGCCTGGCCCTAATACTCCTTCGTAAGTTTGTGAGTCTGTCTTTACCACAACAACATCAGCATCAAAGAAGAAAGCAAGATTTAAAAAGTGACCAGTCACAACTTCCCTCTGCACGTTTGTGTGACCCTGAACGTCTCACTGTTGAGACGTTCAGAAAACTGACCGGTCGGGACGAAGGAGTCGGGTGACTTGCATGAAGTCATTAGATGGTGGTAGTGGTGTGTCTGTGTGTGTGTTGTTGTGTGCGTATCACTGCAGACAACAACGCGTAGGCAGACGACACATGTGTATGCGTGTGTAAAGGTGAAGCTCACCTTAAAGAATGAGTTCACATTTCTCAAGTCCGACTTAAACCAACAGCACCGCGCCCATGTGTACACTCCACGACAATCCCTGCAAGAGATTGTGGGAAAAACACACACACACACACACACACACACACACACACACACACACCCTGCATCAATGAAATGCAATGATTAACTGCTGTTGATACAGGTAAAGCCGCCGTCACAGTTCAATACAACTACACCTGGGGTTTCTTTTCTTTCCAGAACCAGCTCAGCTCAGCTCGGCCTCGCTCCTCCTCCTCCTCCCCACTTCGGCTCTCTCTCTGTTTTATGCCTCGTCTCATTAAATGTTTTCATTTCATTCATGTTTTCATTCCCTCTCCTCCTATTGGATGCACTACACAGCGGAGATAACGATGCAATTGAATTTACACCGAAAAACAGCTTCATATTCCCATCGGGGGAGAACATGAAGCCGAGTGTGTCGTTACTACAGAGAGAGAGAGGAGCTCCGTCTGTTGCAACAAAGCAAATCTTCATTTCATCTGTTTGTGCAAAAAAAAAAAATCAGACAAGTACAAAAAAGAAAATAAACCCCATAAACAACCAGAGTCTTATTCTTATTGATCGATGCTGCAATAAAACTGTGATCAATCAAACTCTGAGACAATAACATGAGTGTCACACAGACACAAACACAACATCCTCTATTGATACGGATCATAGGAAACCATGTCTTGTTTGTAGTTATCAATCAGTGTTGTGGCCTATTTCATAGAGGGGTCATGTGTTCATTGATCACCTGTGTGTGTGTGTGTGTGTGTGTGTGTGTGTGTGTGTGTGTGTGTGTGTGTGTGTGTGTGTGTGTGTGTGTGTGTGTGTGTGTGTGTGTGTGTGTCAGAGCAGGAGGTCGATCAAACTGTTTAGAGACTCACGTTTAGTTCAAATCAGAGCGTTTCTTGTTTTAAACGTCTTCACTGATCAGTGTTTCTGTGTCTCTGATTCGTCTTGTGAGCAAAACCAATCAACTCGATTGATCGTGAAATGTAACAACAGCTGTGAAATCACATGAATGAGGTTTGATCAGAAAACCGGAGCTCTGCAGTTCATCCATCGTTTAGCTTGAGTCAGTGTTAAAGGGATAGTTCAACATTTTGGCAAATTGGCCCATTGCCATAATCCCTATAGTCATAGCAGTAGGTTCGTTACCTTTAATTGTTGGTGCAAGCTAATTTTAGAATGGCGGAGCAGAGCCGTGAGCTGCTCAGAGCTACGCTACGGAGGCTAATGGGATTTCTTGGTTTCCCTCATCAAACTCATCAAATACACACATATACATGACTCTAGTTTGTACTGTTTAAATCCACATGTTGAAGGACGAGCATCTGTTGGGCACATTACTTTGAATAAGTAATTAGTTATAGTTACTTTCCCCAAAAAGTAACCGAGTTAAAAGTAAATAATTACAAGGAAAGTAACTATTGTGTTAAAATGCTCAAATATGTCAAATTACTTGGACTTCCCTCCCTAACCCCCGTTTATCTAACTACTGTACTAACCAGGTCACTCAATATTCCTCCACACAGGCAGGCTCTGCGTCGCACTGTTTCACTCCGCCTCTTCACACGCTGCTGATCTAAACATCTGATAGGCGGCGGAGTGATACAGCGCGTTGCGGAGCCTGCCTATGTGGAGGAATACTGAGTGAGCTGGTTAGTTCCAGATAAACGTCTTTTTCCAACCAGTTGATGAACTGAAAAAAAATACTGCCCTACACTTAACCCTCCTGTCAAGGAAGGAAGGAAAGAAAGAAAGATGGAGGAAGGGAACAGATTGGATCAGGGAAGGAAGAAGAACGAAGGGAAAGAAGGGAGGAAGGAAGTGAAAAGGATGGTGAGAAGAAGGAAGGGAGAAAGGAAGGAAAGAAGGATGGGCAAAGGGAACAGATTGGGTCAAGGAAGGAAGAAGAAGGAAGGGAAATGATGGTGGGAAGAAGGGAGAAAGGAGGGAAAGAGGGATGGAGGAAAGGAGGAACAAAGAAAGGAAAGGAGTGGAGAAAGGAGGGAGGAAGGAGGGATGGAGAGACAGAAAGAAGGGAGGAATGAAGGACCATTTGAAACAGATTGGGTCAGTTTGACCCAGGAGGACAACAGGACGGTTAAACAGGTAGTATTTTCTGACGGGACTTCTTGAGTCAAGTAACGGCGCATTTTATTGTCAGTAACGGTAACGACACGGTAACGGGGAAAAGTAACTTTTTTGATTACTCGTTACTGAAAAACTAACAAACAGATAGAGGTGTGAAAGAAGCGCTTTTAAAACTTTAAGACCTTCATAGTGTGTGTGTGTGTGTGTGTGTGAATGGGTGGGCCTCAGTCTAAATCAATAGGGATGTAATGAAGAACATTCGTCCTTTTCTATCTCTGTCCGATATGTAGCTTTGTGTGTGTGTGTGTGTGTGTGTGTGTGTGTGTGTGTGTGTGTGTGTGTGTGTGTGTCTGAACTTGTATCTTTGTGAGGACCAGTTTGGGAGAAGTGATCAGACGACGTCACTTCTTCAAAGCTTGATCCCCACAAGTACAGTAAAACGTGTGTGTGTGTGTGTGGCTGCGATAGAGACCGATGAGCAGAAGACAGAAGAAAAATCAATTCAGACTCTTCCTCCTCTTCGATTTTCACAGCTCCTCCTCCTCCTCCTCCTTCATCTTCTGCTCCACCACCTCCTCCATCTTCCTCTCTGAACCTGCTCCTCCACTTTTCTCCTCTTCTCCATCTCCCCCTCCTCTTCACTCTCCTTTTTTCTCATCATCCCTCTCTTCCAACCATTTATTTTCCCTCTCAACTTCCCTTCTTCTCCTCTTCTCATAAGAACCTTCATCTTCTCTTTATGTTCTCTGTCATCCCTCATTACATCTGTCCATCACAGCTGCCACCTCATTCTTCTCCTCTTGCTCCACCTCTCTTTGTCCTCCTTCTCTCCATCACCATAACTCTTGTTTTCTTTATTATATCTTCTCCTGTATGTCACACACACACACACACACACACACACACACACACACACACACACACACACACACACACACACACACACACACACACACACACACACACACACACACACACACACACACACACACACACACACACACTCAAACACACTCAGGTAACACACGCAGGTGTGAACGTGCAGCGTTTCCTGATTCCCTCATTCATATTCCCTCTGAGCTCATTCTAATCCCTGATAAAGACGAGCGTTTAACTTCCCCCACACTATCTGCAAATTCAACAACTTCCACGGCAAACTCCTCCTTCTAATCACCTCCACCTCCTTCCACCTTTTCATCAATTCTCCTCCTCTCCAGTCATCTGACACTTTACTAACAATAATACAGCTGAGACCAGAGCTGAGGACTCAGATAAAGGTTAAACTTACTGCTGTTAAGAGCTGAAGAAGGAAAGAAGTAGGTTTAAAATGACAGGAGGTCGATGACACGACCTCTGAACTGGTAGATTTAGTTTTTTAAATAATTATTAATGTTCAATTTTGGCTAAAACTGATGTAAATGCAGAAATCATCTGTAATCGTCGCATGAAATCTGCTCACTATCTCCTCTTCCTGATTCACCGCATTGACTAATGGTCAGAGGTGTTTTACAACAAATGATGTCGTCACAGTGATGTTGACCTCTGTGACATGAAACCATCACTTCATTATCCTCAGTTAAACTGTGTCATGAATAATTAAATTAGTGTGTGAATTTATGAGTTATGGCCTTAAACATGCTGTGTCTTGCTCAGGTCCACATGACTATAAAGGAGTTCCCTCGAGGCGTAATTAAGATCCATGTTCATGTGCACATGGACGAAGTGAAAATATGTTATGTTATACATCACAGAGTCTCACTGATCTCAACTCAACTGAAACTTTATTTGTAGAGCAATCTGACCAATAAGTGACCAAGACTGTCGCCACTCTGTTTTTGTATTTGTGAAAGTTTAAACTGCACAGATACAAGTTTGTTAAAGTGATTTACATCATCTATGGTTCTCAAACTTTTTTTACATCAAGGACCCTAAATTGACACAAATTAGACCACGGACCCCCATTGGACAATTTTTTTAAGCAAACACCAGAAATACACAAATATTTGTTCTGAGACTGAAGAAAAATTCTAGAAAAAAGTGGTAACATTTCTAAAAAAAAAAAAAAAAAAAAAAAAAAGTTTTTGAAAAATTCTAGAAAAAGTCGTAACATTTCTAAAAGTAAAATATATACTGTATATATTTTTTTAAAGTTAAAAAGTTCTAGAAAAAAGTGGTAAAATTTCAAGAAAAAGTTGGGGACCCACTTGAACCCTCTCAAGGACCCCTGGGGGTCCCCGGACCCCACTTTGAGAACTATTGATGTAAAGCACCAAGAGGTAACAGGTAAACGTCCGTGTATGGTCAGAACCATCATGTGGGGTTAATTTAATCAGCCTAAAGCTGAGGACAGAAACAACTCACTCATGTAAAAAAAAAAAAAACAAGACGTCAATCACAGGCTCACACTGTGTTTCCATGGCAGCAAAACTGTATCGTAGCCGGTGGCTAACAGCAACAAAAACTCTTCATCTCGTAAAATGTATCAGAGCAACTCGCACAACACGTTGTGGCGTTAAGAGTCACACATGACCTGAGGTCAGAGGTCGTTTTATTCATAGCTACATTATTATTATTGTTAGTAGGGTTTTTTTCTTGAAAAAGGCCACGGGCATAAAAAAAAAAAGTAAAAAAGCAGTAAAATACAACAGCAGCTCTGTGTGTGTGTACCAGGAGGGCAGAGGGGCAGGTGCTGGACCTCTGTCACCCCCCCTTGTTCTGCACATGCTCAGTCCGGAGCCATTCGCTCTGAGTGAACTCATGTTGCAAATCATATTCGGCCGAGTGTCCATCAATTCAAGTTGAAAACATGAGGAATGACCATCACCGGGAGTCAGGCTGTCATGCACCAGCAGCGGTCAAACACCCCACTGTGTCTATATTTACTCCGGCAAAAAACTCTCTATCTTTAGGCCCAAAAGCATTTTTCAAGCCTGCATGAGCAGAATTGCAGATCTGGGATCAGCAGGCACGCCTCCCCGACTCCCTCGTTCTCAGCGACCTGGGAGATAAAAGCAGCTCTCTCTCTCTCTCTCTCCGTCTTGTCTTCATGTGAGGTGCTGCTGCTGCAAAGCCGCTCTAAAAAACTCACATGATTCTCATAACCTCGCTTTGCTTTCCATTGTGAGGGGCCCAAATTGTTTTTTTTCCTTTTTCGGTTAAAACTGGGACACAGGAGTGCATTTGCCCTCGTCCAAATTTGAAGCGAGCAGAGAGACAGAGAGCCGGTGCCCGTCTGTCAGCGAGATCAGCCTGCATACTAACGACAGGACGTGATGCAGCGAGAATAAAAATGCATGCAAAAACAAGATAGTGTTAATCTGGAGGGAGCTTCCATCCCAAACATTTTACACTGCAGTGATTGATATGGAAAAACAAACCCGGTGTGTGTGTGTGTGTGTGTGTGTCCGCATCCGACACATCACACGTCCATGATAATGCACAGCATGAGTCGCTAAAAAAATTTGCATATAGTATATATAATAGCATATCTGGTGTTTTGGATATTAAACCAGAAGACCTCTGCATGACATCATCAGTGTGACTGGAGTAAACTTAAGATTTAGAGCATTTTTTATTAAGTTCAGTTTTAAAATGCATCACTTGTTTACTCCCGCTGTTTTCGTCAAATTACAGAAACGCTGCAGGGGTTTGAGTCCTGAGACCTCTGGACGTGATGATGATGTGGACACCACTGTTCACTCCCTGACTGCAGTTTGGATAAATATTTACAGGCATCACTGACCTCGATGTTTCTGCTACCAGCTGCTCATTCATTTACATTTTGCATGTTAATGCTACATCTGTCTTTGCTGCTCTTCGTTCACAGTATTTTATACGACCCAACGGAGCGTTTGTGTTGGTCAATAAGAACCGATGTGAAGGTGTTTCTTGTGTCGTCAAACTTTGCAGGTAAATGACAAACTGTCTGGTATAAAGGGGAACTATGGAAGTCTGTCACTTTTTTTCTCTACGAGTGCATATTTTACGTAAAAACTCAACACTAACCCTCCTCCCTCTGGCCATGTGAATTTGTTTTCAACGAAGCAGACGAGAAGGCAATCTGTGGAGCGATGTCTACCTGAGGTGGGTAACGTTAACATGATATTACAGATTCGGGTGTGTTTGTGCCGTAGTGCCATAAAGCAGTACATGTTTCTGGTGAGACGAGAGCTGGGACACCGGGTCGGAGGCTCTGATCTTACAAGGTTGGTTTTCAGCCAAGAGACGCTAGGTGGAAGGCAGAGAGCCTCCATTCTCCCTGGAACTAGTTACAAGTCATTGATTTAACCAGCACTAAGACTCTGAAGCTGTTTAATTAAAATGAAAAAAAAAAAGTAGCATAGTTCCTCTTTAATGTAGAAATGACGGCTGTCGTTGGTTGGTTCACTACAGAAAAATAAGTGTTTGTGGTTTTATCTCATTTCTACAGGTTTGATCAACACAAAATTAAAGGACAATTCCAGGCGAATTCAACTCGGGGGTGTATTTTCCTATCATTTTAGGTCTAAAAGAAGGAATCTGAAGATTTTCAGTTTAATTGCTCCTGTTTCGCGGTAATTGTGTCTGTCACCGCATCGCCACGGCAGCGATGAATGGGAGTGGATGTAAGTTCCGCTGTTTAGGCTGTTTACATCCCTCAAAGCCGCAATTTTTTCCACAGACAGCGTCAGATGGCGACTCAAACATGCACCGAGAAGTTTATTTACTGCAAGCAAGCCGACATGTTTATAAAACTAGATCTAACTCAAAGTCTCCCGGAGTCTCGCGCGAGCCCGAAGTTGTAGTGCTGGTGTATTAAAGAGTTGATATTCCTGTGTTTATGACACAAATGGTAGCTTTTCCCACTGCACCTGAACACACCGCACACAGCAACTGGGTCTCGCGCGAGACTCCGGGAGACTTTGAATTAGATCTAGTTTTACAAACATGTCGGCTTGCTTGAAGAAAATAAACTTCTCGGTGCATGTTTGAGTCGCCATCTGACGCTGTCTGTGGAAACAAATTGCGGCTTTGAGGGATGTAAACAGCCTAAACAGCAGAACTTACATCCACTCCCATTCATTGCTGCCGTGACGATGCGGGGACAGACACAACTACCGCAAAACAGGAGCAATTAAACTGAAAATCTTCAGATTCATTCTTTTAGACCTAAAATGATAGGAAAATACACCCCCGAGTTGAATTCGCCTGGAATTGTCCTTTAAGCGAGTCATTTTCACCCGTTTCTAGGTTTTTCTATTTATTTCGTTGATATGTTTCAAGAGTTTCCTGCAGCGCTGCACTGAGGCCAGTTTGAATAATAAAAGTTATTGACTATTAAACAGTAACATTTTGAACTTCCAATAGATATTTGTCAAAGAGTTTGAACCATATATGAAGGATCGGCGAAATGTGTTAATGTAATAAATCAGTTATCAGAGGTTATTTTTACTCCATAATATTGACATTTCTCACTAAAATCCCATTTCAGTCAGGCTCTAGTATTATTATGTATAAAAGCTGCAGGGTTGACTATCTGCTTCTTGTTTCTACCTGTGAAGTATGTGATTGGTCATGTGATCAGGGTTCCCAGTAAGTATGGTAGAGACCATTTCTGGCACAGAGCCGACTGTCATGTGAACAACCATCCTGACAAACTGGACCTGAAGATAAAACTGACACTAGTAAAACATCAAAGGAGGAAACCTGGACACATCAGGACTGAGATTTAAACTGAGTCTCATTAGGCAGAAAGGAAGATCTTCAGTCCGTCACCTCAGACGACTCAGTCGACCCGACTGCTCCTAACGTCGTAGCCGAGGCTCCTGACAATGTTTTCATAGTCACAGTCTTGTTCCCAAATCACACATGAGAGTGAGTCAGGGATTTGAGCCAGAAACAGAAGATTCTTCTCTCACAGGATGATGAGTGTGTCAATGTTGTTGCTGTTAGCACTCAGTCGTCCTGACCAGTCTTCAGTCTTCAGTCAAATAACCCAACTGTTACTTCATGATGTTTCCTCTTCAGTGAACCAAGAAGCAAATGTCACATGTCAGGAATGGGATTTTTTATTTAGAGACCTCTAAGGTTGAATTCTTCATGAAGGTTCTGCAGCCTCAGAGCTCTCAGCCTTACTGCACAGAAGAAGCAGAAGGAGAGGAAGAAGAAGAAGATCATGAAGACTTTGAAAAGTTCCCATAGTTTTCACTAAAAGACATTTGACGCGTCAGGAGTGGGAGCTCATGCCTCCGTTCAGAGAGCAGAGTCCTCCAGCCACTCGCCCTCCTAAAAACAGACAGATAAAACAACCCTGCAGCTGCACAGGGTCACTCTCTATTATACATAATGGTGAGCATGAAGAAAACATCACAGACGGAGGAGAAGAGTCTTCAGTGTAGTAATGGAACTGGGCACTGACACATCTGTCTGAGTCACAGATGTCCAAGGTGCGTCCAGGTTGATAAACAGCAAATGACGCATAAAGATGCAGATGTGCAACACAAAACAACACAACACAACGCACAGCTAAAGAGCTCAAATCAGAGTCCATGTGCAGACTTGTCTTTCATATCTGAAATGTGCTTGTGTGTCCAAGCTCGACCTCACTGCGTCTCCAAATTGGAAGAAACTAAGACCACACTCGTGTAACTTAAAGGAGACATATTCTGCCCCTTTTCCATAAATTAAAATAGTTCCCAGATGACATGTCTGTGACATGCTTTGGTCAAAATACCACAAGGATCAAAACATCACAGCTCTTTTAATCCTCACAAAACAGCCCTGTTCAGAACGGCTGGTTTCAGTGCCTGTCGCTTTAAATGCAAATGAGCCACTACTCACCAGGCCCCGCCCCCTCTACAGGTACCTGTACTCTCAGGTAGGGGTGGTATATGCAAATTCAAAAGCTAATGACATCATTGTCAGACAGCTGAGGGAACAGCTCGTAAAACCATGTGGATTTCAACCTCAGCAACCTGAAAATTACAGATTTTATTTTGTCAATTCTCACATTTAGGGGGAAAGTGATATTTCCTAATATGTCCCCTTTAAAGAAGTGTGTCTCTGCTGTGATGTTACAACTCAGAGTTGAAGGAGGAGGTGGCAGTAAAGTGTGACAGAGGGTTAAAAGCAGCAGCAGCTGTCAGGAGACCAGATTCCTGCAGCCTGGGCCCCCGAGGTCGGAGCCTCAGACCTCTCAGACGTCCTCACCCCTCGTCTGGTATTTTACTGTGTTACAGCTAATACTCTGATCACTGGTCACTGTGAATACAGATGTGCACAGGTGTGTATGGGAAGGTAGAGAGTGAAACATGACCTTCTCCTTGTGCATGTGAGAGTTCTCTCAGGTTCTACAGCTTCATAAAATAAATGCGCAGTAGTTAAATTAATTATTAATAATAAACATGGAAATAACAATACTTTTTAGTTATATAGCACTTTTCTTAACAAGGTCACAAACCGAACACAACTAAACTAAAGAAAAACTTAGTGACTTGAATATATTTATACATCAGTGCTGTTTTTATCTCTGCTGCTCTTATTTATCTTTTTATTCCATTTATTCTGTGCTTCTCCTTGAGTAGAAGCCACACTGAATTTCACTGTACAATGAATATAATGATAATAAAGTTAATTCATTCAGATTAAAAATAAAATAAAAATAAAAGCAGAAAAACAAATCAGCAACAAAACAATAAAAATGGTCAAATTAAAATTGAAATAAATAGATAAAGTGCACATAAGTGTGAATGTGGGTGTGTAAAGTTGTTTGTCTCAGTGCCCCACCCTCACCTATGTCAGCTGGAATTGATTCCGCCCCCTGTGACCCTGCACCAATCAGCGGTATAGATAATAGATGGATAGATATTGATTATTCTATTATATGTCCTGCTTTCCCTACATATTTTTCTGTCTGTTCAGTCCAGGATAAAACACCACAGCGACTAACAGAGGAATAATAATAAAATGAACGAACAGATCAACAGTGTCACGTGACCTCTGGACCAGGAGCCCCGTTTAATGCAGGTGGATCAGCACTGATCCTGGAGCTGTAAATCACATGACTGACATGACATCTTCACTTGTTTTCACTTCTCTGATCCTGTCTGACGACTTCATCTCTGACTGAAACAACACGGTCCGTCAGAGTGAGTGTGACGTGTGATTGTTACTTTTAATGAGTCACATCAATCAATAATATCAAACTGATTCTTCTGTGTTTGCTCTTCTGTTTCCTGTTTCTATAAAACTGACATATACACTATGGTGGCCTTATTTACAAACTGGCACTTGGTCCTATTAAAGGGACATTGTGTAACTTCTCCTGTTTTCTATTCACGAAAATCAATTATTTCGTTCAAAAGTATGTTTTTCATTAACCAATAATCCCCCCCATCAACAAACTGAAGAGTTCCTTTCAGCTCTGAATGAGCCGTTCATATCATTCATATCTACATGGAGCGGGTAAGCTCGGTGCTGCTGCCATGTGGTGTCGCCATGTTTTTACGTTCAGTGGCATCGTGACGGTAGGAAACCACGGAAACTCAGCGGAGACACCGGAGCTGTCGGCTCAGGTCGAGGTGACGTCTGTGAAAGGTCACCGCGGTAACGCAGTGAGGGGGAATGGAGCGTTACACTGATGCTGCATTCACCTGCAGTCGGGCAGACGGCCGTCGCTAACAAACCAGATGTCATTTTAGTCACAGAAGTCCAGAGAAAGCCGGTAAAACGTGGGCCAGGTCAACAATACAACATCACCATGACAACATATTGTCACGTGTATTGTTTTGCCTCGTGCTGACGGACCACTTGTTTACATAGAGGCTTGTTTATGCCGTTACGTGCGGCGGCTGTCGTCTGTCTGCCCTCTGCCCAATTCCACGTGAATGCAGCATGAAAAATACGATTGAGTTGCTTGCGATATACAACCGCACCGCTAGACGGGAGTAATTCCTACACAATGTACCTTTAAATAAATTAGTCTCTGTTTTATTTCTAATCATAATTACAATTAAATAATTATCAAGTTTGTGTGTTTTTGTTGTTGCCTGTAAAATCTGTCAAACAGCTGGAAACAAACATTTGGTGTTTGGTTCTTTACTCTGCAGGACTCATCCTCTCTGTTGAGGCTTATGGCATTTCCCTCTCAGCCATGAGCAATGTTTACATTCACCACAGTGATTAGACTACACACAGGCACATCTGTCAGCACACACACATACACACACACACACACACACACACACACACACACACACACACACACACACACACACACACACACACACACACACACACACACACTCCATTCACAGCTTTCCTCCTCCTGCCCTCTTGTTACGTCATGTTTTTCTCATGTAACATGTAGTAGATCAATCGTATGTGTGTGTGTATTGATCAACCCAGATTGGTTAACTGTGTTTGAACAATATGGGCTGTAAACACACACACACACACACACACACACACACACACACACACACACACACACACATCCGCACATGCAGACACAGATCAAACAGCCACTCACATGAGCAAACATACTCGACAATACAGATGTAAACACAGACACACACACACACAGAGCTGAGGCTTCTGAGCTCATCCATGAAATGTACCTGCATCTGTCTGGCTATGTCTCTCGCCCTCTCTCTCTCTCTCTGCTTCCATCTGCCACACACTGACACAGAGGCTTAGCATGCATTGTGTCCCACTCTGTGTGTGTGTGCGCGTGTGTGTGTGAGCACTGCATCCTCTTACTTAACACACAGCAGGAAGCGAGACAGATGGAAACATGCATCCAGCTTTAAGGAAGAGAGGGAGATGAAATATTTACATACACTCATACATCACAGTTAAAGCAGCTGTAAATGACTGTAACAGAATCACATCAGGCTGCACACATGAAACACACACACACACACACATGAAACATACACACACACACACCCATGGTGCAGTAGGACAGAGCAGGTTATGATCAGGTCTGACAACCACAGCTGGATTCTTCCTGAACTCTCCTGAGTCATGGTGGACTGATAATCAGGAGCACGCTTCATCATCTGACTGAGGATTTGACACGACTGATGAACAGAAGAATGGATCTGTGAGGCTGTGTGCTGCTGCATTTGTAATGTTTCTGTCTTCTGAACAGAAACAGTGAAGAAGGATGATCTGATTTATACTGATAACTTTAAGCACCATCTGTATTTATCCAATCATATTTTTGCATCCCCACAGCCTATATTCATACTAATCGATATTTTCTCATCCATAATTTCCTCCATGTGCATGTGTAGTGGTGGTATAATACAAAAATGTAGGTTGTTCTCAAGCATCAATCAAATACTGAAAAGCTGCAGTTCCTCTTCTGACCACTAGAGTCAGTCTCTAGGGTGTGTGGCCTATTTCAGTTGGGGGCGTGGCCTATTTGAGTGGCAGGGTGGGTGAGTGTATATTTGCTATATATGGTCATGCTCCTCCTCTTTTTAGATTAGCTGGGAGTTAGGGGGCGGAGTCAGGCTCTGCCAAGATGGCGACGGTGGAGCAGCTCAGTCTGTGGGCGACATCCATCTTTGTTTACAGTCTATAGTTGTTGTTTAAATAAATGATAAATAAGTTAATGTGAGTTAAAATATAAGTTAACATTAATATTGATAAAAACAGTTAATATGTTGAATATGTGGTTAAAAAGGAGACTGCATTTGATTTGATTTGGAGTTACATTAAAATGGACTTCATTACCCATGATGCTCTAGGAGCAAGAAGGTGAACGTAACGTGATTACGTCATGAGTTTGTTGTTGTGGTAGGCAGCCATAAACCTTGCAAAACTCGCACACGCTGTATGTTTTTCTCTTTTCTTTTTTATCATTATTAACTTAAAGCAGATATCAGCTTCACGGCCGTTTCGGCTAATGCTGCGTTCAAGGCAGGCTTTTGAAACCGTAAGTTACAGCTTCAAGTCACAACTACGACTTGGTAGCGTTCCAGGTAACCCGTAGCTCGTGTTTTTACCATCCTGTTGTCTGTGAAAGTTCCCTATAACGGCCACTCGTAACTTCCGACCCGTGAACTCGTACCAGATCGAACTGGTATGACTTCACAGGAAGGAAAAACACAAAGTACGAGTTTCTTTGAACGCACCATGAGTTAGCAGCCCCCGCCCTTGTCAGGCATCAATTGGTCCTCGTGCTACGTCACCACATTCACGCGCATCCCTTGGCTGCACACACAGCCCTTCATGCCGTTCTCTCTCCTCATTGGATAACACTTGTATCCCACAAGGAAAATTTTCTCCTCGGGTTACAGCAGAGCAGAGTGACGGAGAGACTCGTGTTTAGGCTGAAATACTTCATGTAAGTGATTGCTGACGGAAAATAGGACTATTTAGGACTTATATTAACAAAAACATTCCACTGATATCTGCTTTAAGTATGTCTGAATGAAATAAAATGTCTCGCTTTGTCATTTTTAGTTTCAAAGTTAAATCTACAACAAGCTCTTTGTTTATCTTCCTGTACATTTTTCCTGTTTGTTCACAGCCTCTACACACCTATGATCGCCTCTCTGCTGTGATTGGTCCTCTACTCAGGACGCTGTGGTTACAGACTCTGACTCTGAGCTGTTTCACCTTAAAGCAACTCAAATTAAATTTTCATTATTCTTTTCAGTGCCTGAGTCGAGTCGCTTCAAGCTGATGTTAAAAAATGACATGCAATTATTTTCATTATTGATTAATCTGCCTGTTTTCAATTAGTCCTCTCAGTAAATTCAACAAATATTGTCATAACAAAAAAAAAAAATGCAACTATTGATAATGTGAGATGCCGGAGAATTTGGAGCATTTCTCATTAAGTACGACTTAAACAATTAAGCAGGTATTAATCTCCTATTGATCTGAGTGATTAAACTGAAGTGAAACTAATCAGTTCCAGTTCCCCGGGCCTTTAACCCCTTCAGTGCCACATTCCCGCCTGCCTGCCAGCGCGGATCATCAGCAGAGACTTTTATTTTGAGATTCAAATGAATTAATGGCATAGAGACCCTGGAAAAACAGTTTGAAATAAATATATTATATAGTGTAAAAGATTATAGTTGACTCATAGAATATATGGAGCATGTATGTATAATATATGTCTGAATAATGTATATAATTAGATCTAATTAAAGAGGGTGGTTGAGTGTCTGAGCATTAAACTAAACCTGTTATATACATTTGATTCTGACAGCCAGAGGAGAGAGAGGTGGATATGAGAGAGAGAGAGAGACAGAGAGAGAGAGAGAGAGAGTGTGTGTGTGTGTGTGTGTGTTGGAGGGCCACACAGTCAGCGAGCGAGCGACACAGTCAAACACAGAGGAGGAGAGAGAGAGAGAGAGAAAGAGAGAGAGTGATTCAGAGACACTGCGTCCTGATTGGCTGAGAGGAGCCCTTGTATCTGAGTGGAAGGAATGTGAGCCAGAGAAAAAGAGAGAGAGAGACACGTGCTGCTCCGTCACATGACTCAACACTCTCTCTCTCTCTGTGTCTTTTCCATGCTGGCTCGCTCTGATCTCTCTCTTTCTCTCTGCTGATACTCCAGTCTTTTCCCTCTCTCTCTCTCTCTCTCTGTTCTGCTCTTTCATCCTCATCTCTCCCCTCCTTTCTCTTCCTCCTGTTATCCTTCCCTCTCTCTCTCTCTCTCTCTCCCTCCCTCCCTCCCTCCCTCCTTCTTCCCCCTCTGTTATCTCCTCAACCCCTTTTTCTCTCCTCCTCTTTTTGCCCTTCTTCTTCTTCTTTCTCGCCTCCTCGCTGCACTCTCTCTCTCTTTTCATCACTCTCTTTTCTCTGGTTTTATCTGTGAGTCAGATTCATGTGTGTTGTTGTCTGTAGCGACGCATCCTGCTGAACAAATTATGGAGGAATAAATGTAAATCAAAGAAGTTCATTAACAAACAAGCTGCTATTGTATCACAGCTAATACTCAGCATCCTGCAGCCTCTCTCTCTCTCTCTCTCTCTCCCACTCTCTCTCAGTGTCACTCGCCCAGGTTCATCTCTCCTCAGTCTGGATGCCAGTCGAGTTTGTCGAGCCTCTCTCTCCACAGCGACCCTGCACACCAACCAAACACTCCCTGTCGACACAAATGCAGACACACATTTAAATGTACACAGGCAGGTGTGTACATCCACCCACACACAGACACACAAACACACACACATCATAATGTAGAGAAACAAAGATACACGACCCTCAAACATTTCTATAGGAGGATGTTTCTTGAACTGCTTTTATTTTGAAAATGTCATATAAACATCACGACTTTCTTATTGCAGATACAGTGACATTTGCTCTGCAGCATTACAGTATATCAGCCTGCTTTGGATCTCCAGATAAAGACATACGGTAACTATCGTCCAGCACTTAACACAAAAAGACGTGAAATCTATATCTGGTGTAGAGCAGAACGAGGGGGTGGGGGGGCTTGGTTAGAGGTCACGACTTTATTTATAACCACGACCAAATGACCCAGTGCACTGCAGAGTGGTGACCCAATGTACCAGGGCAGTGTCATTCTTAGCCTCCTGTAAAACAAGATGGCAGCGTTATGACACCAGGAGGGGGTTGAAGGGTGGAGTGGAGGGGGGCATTTAAAAAAAAAGAAAAGAAAAAAAGAGGTTACTTGTGAGAATTTGTGTCAAGGGGAGAGGGTTGGGGTGATGGTGCAACAGGGAGGGAGAGAGAAATGGAGCAGATGAGACGAAAGCAAACAGTCAGAAAGACAGAAAATGGATTCAAACACCCAGCGGACATGGAAGTGGAGTTTCCATCCACCTATTCTTATTTGCATTTTCAAAATTTGCTAACAAAAACTTGGATGGAAACACCAGAAATTCGAAAAGAGGCAGAAAATTCGCAAAAAAGTTTTTGGGGGTGGATTTGTCAGCCTATCGATAAAAGGAAAATGCAACTTTTTGCTATGGAAACAGGTTTTGCGAATAAACGATGATCGGCGCCGTTCACACCGCAGTATACAGTAGCTATACAAGTTTCCCAGAATGCAGCGGCATACAGCTGTAAAACAGGCGAAAAGCTGTTTCCCACTGTAGCGCCATTAAGTTTTAATATTTTTTCATGCAAGAAAGTAACTGTTTAGATCCCCAATGTGCGGTTAGTTTATCCAAATGACGGCTGTTTAGAAGTTTGCTACGATGTTTTTCAGAGAAGTGAAGCTTCACCTGTGTGAGCAGCGACTGGGTCAACCTGCGTCGTCATCCTGGGGGAGAAAACAGGTCTTTTCCCAATAATCGCAAAACAATAACAAATGGAAAAGGGCATGAATTTGCATTTTCTTTTTGCGCATTTTCACAAAATTTGCTCAAAAATGTTGATACATAGAGAGAGAGAGAGAGAGAGAGAGAGAGAGAGAGAGAGAGAGAGAGAGAGAGAGAGAGAGAGAGAGAGAGAGAGAGACAGCCAGAGGTGCAGAGTGAGGACTGAGGCAGCGTCCCATTCAGTTTCATGTAAAACAGGCGCTGTGGTCATATCAACCGTCAGTCTGAGTTTTACTGCAGCAGGTGTGTGTGTGTTTCATATTGTGATGTTGTGATTTCAGTGTGGATGTTCATTTCTGATTCATTTCAACTCAAAGTCAAAAAACAAAATTGATTGTGGTTTTTGTTCTATTAGTCTTTACCTGTGCAGCCTGTAAATGATGTTGTGATAGATGTGATCCAGGATCATCAGACTATGTAATGGCTTCTAAAGTTATTTATGTGAAGCGTGAACTCACCGGGTGGAAATGTCCTTAACTCACTTTTTTGCCAGTGGAAGAACAAATAGCATCAAACAGGAAGTCAAACTCAACTGGAAGTGTAATGTACATACAGGCTGACACACGCACACCGACAACAGTGTGTGTGTGTGTGTGTGTGTGTGTGTGTGTGTGTGTACACATTTCAGCCTCCACAGTGAGTGACAGTTACACCTGGAGGTGAACAGAAAGTCCACGCCTTTCCCTGGAAAGTTGACCAACCTCCAAGTGTAAACACTGTCACAGCTCTTATCAGATTTATGTGTATATTTAATATTTTGTAAAATGAGTCAATCACTTTTTATATTTATTTACAACAATCTATTATGGTGTAAAAAAATAATATTAGCATTAACTTTTGAGATGCAGGGGGCTGCATCTGAAGATGAACTGTGTCGCAGCGGTGAGACAACTATGTCTTATTTTGAAGGCTCCTTGCTGTTAGATTAGTTAAGTCATTACTGTAGCTTAAAGGGATAGTTCAACATTTGGGCAAATTGGCCCATTGCCATAATCCCTATAGTCATAGCAGTAGGTGTGTTTCTCAAAGGAGGTTAAATCGAAAGCAACTGGACTTAGTTATTTGTCTAGGAAGACGTTTCACCTCTCATCCAAGAGGCTTCATCAGTTCATGTACGCATCTGACCAGGCTGGGACTGGTCCAACTAACTGGTGTGGAGACCCAGGTATTTAACCTCTTGTGTGGGCGTTCACAAGGCTGATGATGTCACTGGTTCCCTTTTGTGCTCCAAGTGCCAACGACAGTCGTTGAAGTGACTGTCTTTGGTGGAAAGTTGGTTTCGACTTCGTTAGTGCCCTATTGTGTTATAACGACAGTCGTTGGAGTCACTTGCCACTTGTGAACAGTTGTTATTCTTTGAGGCTAGATTGTTGAATCTCCTGGGAAGGGATGAAAGGGCAGCATTGTAAATTGGAGATAGGTGGTGTCTGAGACCTCCTCCCCTGTTGAGGGATGGTTCGTTACCTTTAATTGTCGGTGCAAGCTATTTTTTAGAACAGTGGAGCAGAGCAGCGAGCTGCTCAGAGCTACGCTACGGAGGCTCATGGGATTTCTTGGTTTCCCTCATCAAACTCATCAAATACACAATCCAACAACTCCAAAACGCTCTGGTGGACAAGTTGTGACCTGCACATTCACCACCAGAGTTGTTTCAGAACGTTTTGTTATTTATAGCTGCTGAAAAGTCCCGGCTCCAGTTTGAGATTCATGCAGGACTATGTTACATCACACTGGTCTGTCTCAGTTTAAAGTTACCAGGTCCTGTTGTTGTAAAGTAAGTAACAGTTCCATAATTTCTGAATATGAGTTGTTGCACCTCAGGAAAGCGTTTTAAATCCTCCTTCATCCCCACCTCTGTCTCGCCACTTAACAAAAAGTAGACTGAAGAAGTCTACATATGCCACTGTTGATCTCTTCTTTGTAGTTTATTAGTTAATTTTTGAATGAATGAATTTATGTACTGTATTTTGAACATTAAAAAAAAATTAAAAACAAAAAACAGAATATTTAATTTAACTATTCTAAATAATACTTTTGCTAATGCATTTAATTGTCTCACAAACTATTTATATGCACAGAAATGCATTATATCCCATTTCCTGCACATGATAATGCATTTTATTCTCAAGCACTGCTGTATGTCAATTTTCACTGCTGTGCTTCAGTTACTTGTGATTATTGTGTTTCTGTTTGTTGTTGTTATCTTATCTATCTTACATTATGATAATGGCCATTTTCAACCTCTGTGATTCTTCCACTTTTTTGATCCTGTTAAAAAGCATGTTGTGGTGTTGCAGCAGGGGGTCACAGGTTTCAGTTTTAGGGTCACAAGCCAGAAAAGCTTAAAGTTACAGAATTAATAGTTGCCGTGACAACTCGTATGATAAAAAAAAAAGAAAAAAGAAAAAGCAGAGCAGAGCTGGGGCCTTGGAGTCTCTACGAGGAAAAAATCTCTATGACGGTCGTCAGCTTTGTTAAAATCAATCCACGAGACGAGGGCGACCCGCACACGGATCACACAGCTGCTGTTGCTTGTGTGTGCGTGCTGCCACACCGTCGTACACAACAACACAAGTAAAGAACAGTTGTTTAGATATTAGCGCTCTAGTCGGAGAGAGAGTATGGATCAGCACACGGCAGCAGGTGCTGATCCATACTCTGCTGTTGGCTCTGTCACGGCTGTCGGAGGGGACGAACGTGAGGCGAATCGAGCCGTTCCTCCTGGAGCCTACCGGGAATATTGATCCAAGAACAAACACATGCACGGCGGAGTTATACACACAAGGTGGAGGAGAGTGATAGATGGGCAGAGGGGCTGCAGATTGGGGAGTTAATGCGGACACCACATGGTTTTGGCTCTGAAGCAGTGGAAACAGTAAACGCTTGTTTACAATCTCACCTCCCGATTGAGTCGCAGGTTCAGCAGATGATTCACTTCAAAACCATCTCTTCTCTTCTCCATCCCTCATGCTGCAGACCGCTCTGCAATGAAAGCAGTTAGAAGTTACAGAAACAGAAAATCAGGCTTTATATAGTTTTCTTTTCTTTCTTTTTTTTTTTTTTTTTTTTTTACACAGCAGAGCATTTTTTCTAACCTTGAAGGCTTCAGAGTGACTGAATCTGATTTTCCTTTTAAATCACTTTAAAAACTTTCATTACGTGACCAGGGTTTGGGATGAGACCTGAAGGAGCTGTAGCGTCCTCCTCAGCTGCCTCTTTGCAACAACTGTCATTTGTTGTTAGTGAGTTTTTTTATGAATCCCATTAAGTCCAGAAGCTTTTTTTTTTTTTTCAGTATATCTAGTGCCTCCATGAGAATTTAAACTAGGACGACGCTCATTAAACCGGCCTCATTAAAACCTCTTATTACTTTCATTAAGTAGAGATGCACGGTTAAAAAATAAATTAAAAAAAGTCTCTGCAGTCAACGAGGCGTTGCTGTCGACACAGATGGAGGCGGAGGAGACTTGACAGTTATGATCACTTACACCAGAAACTGATCTCAGATCTGTTTTACTCCACCATGTTTGACCAGATTAATTCAGAGAGTGATGAACTGCTGCAACAGGTGGTTTTATTCATAATCATAATTTCCAAAGTTTCAAAGCTCGGTTTGAATTTTTCAACCATGTTTTTCTCCCTGAATAATCAAAGTTTGAGCAGAAAAAAGTAGTTGTATTATTAATGATGAAAGGTTGCACACTAAAGAATCCCTGCTTTATGCAAAGGCAAAAAAAAACAAAAAAAACATTCTCATTTGAAACTCACTCGTGTCCACATGGCTGCAGGATTAAAGGAACTGGTTCTCTATTGCAGTATGAAAGTACATATGTAATCAGAAGTTACTGGAAGACGAAAACATGATGCAATAAAACTGCCCCCACAAGTGAAACAAGATCGGTCACACATGCACTTTTTCTCTGCACAACTACTTCCTTGTAAAAATAAAAAATAAAATACTGAAGCTACTGTAAGACTGGTTTAGTTTCATCAGTTTGATAAATGAGCAGGACGAATCGATTCATGAAACAAGTGCATACACAACCAAACTACAGCGAATCAGCGCTGATGGCTATTTAAGTTTATGATGTTCCTGCTTTTTATTAAAGGGACTCAAACTGACGGGTGAAATGTGAAAACGATAAAAAAAAAAAAAAATTAAAACGCTGCAGCGAGATGGTGAAATCACTTCAGGGAAGAAAATAAAAGATAAAATGAATCACATTTGAAGAAAGCAGCAGCTCCTATGGTGAATGAACTGTGATTAATTATTCTTATTAACACAGAACAAACTCATTTAAGTGAAATTATTTCATTCAATTTGAATCTGATTTGGATTTTGTGACCTGAATAACGGATTCTTATTATTTGTGAAAAACATCTGAGTATTGATCTGAATAATTTTGACCTGTGGTTTGGTCTCGGGACTCTGATATGGGAGGGTGCAGACAGGAGTGTGTGTCTGTGTGTGCAGAGGGGAGTGTGCGTAACTGGGCGTAACTGTATTGGCTCATAGAGTGTGAGTTCTTGTAAAGAATGTGTGCGACTCCAGTGTGTTGTAAAAGTTGAGAGTCTGTGTGTGTGTGTGTGTGTGTGTGTGTGTGTGTGTGTGTGTGTGTGTGTGTGTGCGTGTGTGTGTACATTAATAAGAATGTACATTATACAAACACTGACTCATCTGAACTCCTTGTATGTGTGTATGTGAGTGTGTGTGTGTTTGTACTTGTGTGTCCACTGGGCTGTGAGTGTGTGAGGTTGACTCAAAGCAGCGTGTGTGTACTCTGTGTCGCATTCTTGTCATTGATGTTTCAATGAGCCGGTGTCTGTTCAAGGCAACTTCTGCTCTTCAGCCCCTGAAGAGAACACACACACACACGCAGACACACACCATACCCTATATAAAGGCATTTTAGCATTCACAATGGTAAAGACCTACATAAATTAGCCACAGCATCCAATCGTTAGCAGTTAGCAGAGTTAGCAACTGACCAGTGAATGAATAGCTCCTAAGTCCTGTTATTGTTGTCGTTACATCACCAATGGTATTAAAAGCTGTTTATTAATCAATGTTGCATTTAAAGACATTAGGTTATAAATACAGTGCTACATCTTCAGTGCAGCCTGGATCATGCTACAGTGACTCGCTATCGGTTCAAAGTTAAGTGACCATATGACAGTGCAGTGTTGCCAACTCCTCAGTAAGCAAAGTCGTTATTGGCTGTCGTCAAAGTCGCTAAAAGTCGCTAAATGACGTCGTTATCTCAGCGGGGAGGGGGGGGGGGCAGCGGCGCTCTTCATGTCTGTGGCGTGGAGCAGTGCGTCTCTGAATGCAGCGGAGGCAGCTCTGTGACACTACTGTGTGTAGGCTGAATACCTGTGAGTGCCCGCGGCAGCGCCAAGTTGGCAACACTGTGACAGTGCTAGCTGGTTAGCATGCTAACTTTAGCAGAAGAAAAAGAAGTGTTTCACATAATGTGAATGCGTCGCCTCCACAGGGACGAAGAAGACTGAAGTTTAAAGGAGAATTCCAGTCATTTTTCACAAAAATAAACGGTCGAGCAGTGCAGTGGTAATGTTCATAATATCTCTGACCGTTTATTTTTGTAAATAAATCATTACAACAAGGAAAAAGTGTTTGTTTCTGTGGCGGGGAGAGCAGGCACTCTGTGATCGGATAGTAATGTCTTTCCAGGATGTTTCAGAGTTCAGCTGTCTGAGGTGAGTGACTACATGCAAAAACACAAAGTTTATACTGTTTATACTGTAGGAGTTCAGTGGTGTCTCGTAAGGATTCGAGTCATGTACCATAGATATTTGATTGTTTTTTGAGTGTTTGTTGTTGGTGAAAGAATTGCCCCCATAGGTTAGCGTTGGCGTCACTATCCCTAGCGCCATCTAGCCATGGTGTAACTCTGGTTTGCCTGCATCAATTTTAGTCGCGTTTTTTGCACCCCCCAACACTGGGTGACCATCAGGACAACAATTTAGGGGTCATGGCCGGAATTCTCCTTTAACTTATGATTCTTCTAGGTTTGCCACTTTGTGTAAAACTTATAGAAGTCAACTCCGTTGAAAATGTAAATCTTTGCCTGTATAACATGAATAGGCTATATTTTAAAGTATGAGACCTGCAGTTTATCATCACATCGAATCAGGAAGTTGTTTCACTCTCTGTGACCTGAGGTTGAACTGCTAATCCTGAGAGGAGATTTGAAGATCTGAGTATTTATGGAAGGTTTATGGCAGCGGCAGGATCCAAATTTGAATATTTGGGAACAAGTGTTGACTGTGATTATGAGTCGGTTCCAGTTGTGTGTGAAATCCTTAGAGAGAAAATCTGTTCCACTTGTTACTGAGTGTTGGAGCAGTCATTTGTTTAGCCGCCGCAGAGCGAAGCCGCTGCTGCAGAGGAACGACAGAGAAATATGCAACGCGTGTATTTAAAAAAGGAAATGTTTTGCATTCATAAGAAATACAGATGTTACAGACGGAGAGACACCAACACAGTTTCCATCCAAATATTTCTTATTCCTCTATAAAGTCATTCAGTGAAGAACTTTGTGCTGAATAACATATTATTTCTGTCCTCTCATGGATTTCAGATTAGAAATAAGGCAAGAATATTTTAAACTGCGCAGGTGCTTCCATGAAAGTCAAATATAGAACAAGGCTGAGGGAAAATAATCTCTTTCCAACATTTAAATTCTTTTATTGTATCTGTGTTTTGCAGAGAGAGAGAAAAGTTCAATGTAATTCCCCAGAAAAAGGAACCACTCACCATATGAAAGAAATATTGACTGGAGTTCAATTTCATTACAGTTGGAGGCCTCCAGTCATCTTTAAGATAGATCCAGATCTACAGGGTTATTCTGAGGTATCTTATTCAGATATGATACAAGTTTATGTCTGTAATAATATGTCAGGACCGTCTTTAGATCCTAATTTAAAAGAGCAGTCTTCATCAGGCTGTGGGAGTGAAATCAGATTTAAACCAGACGGAGCCAAACTCTGCTGCGTCTCCTCCGTCCCGATACGGCTGGTTGTGTCGGAGACGTTTGGAGGGTGATTAGTTGCTCCTTTTGTTGCAGCTGCTGCTGCTTCACACCTCTGTTTACAGCCTCAGGTCTGGATTATTTGTCTCAACCTGACGGAGCTGGCAGCCGCTCAGCTGCCGTCCCAACTCAATCACTGCATGTTTAAGGAGGAGCCACAGGTTCTTTGTTGCCGTCAGTTTTCTGTCTGAATAAAGTCTCTAAGTGGAAGAACCTGAAGTGACAGGAGCCGAACAAAAACACTAGCAATTATGTGACGTTTAGGGACTTATAGTTTTCTTCAGCGTCAATGGATCAAGCTTTTCTAGTCTTCATTTCCACTATAGGCCTTTCCTACCATTTCCAACACAATCTGGGGTTCAGTATTTCATTATTCAGGGTCCACGTTCACTGGGGATCGAACCACATCTCAATCCTTAATCAGACCGGATAAAACTCAGACTAAGAAAGTTCTTGTTTGTGGTCAGCGGCTCATTAAGGAGGAGCAGAGAGACACGATAAACACTGATACTCCCCAGACTGATGCAACAAACAGCTACTGGACATCAAACATGGGAGGAGCCTATTAGCAGAAAATGACCCAGACAAACTCCTGACCATGAGTTGGAGCACAAGATTTTAACACCTAAGCCAAAATGTTGCCTTTTTTTTTTTTAGATAACGACTTAAGTCCAGAATAACTGTCAAATAACCAGGCTCAATATTTTGTGTATAAAATTACCCTGCATCAAAATTCTTGCAAAAAAACAAAAGAAAGAAAAATGCACCAATGCAACACACTGGTGGAGCCATACAGAGCTTCATTTAAACTGTACTCAGTGGCCTGTGCAGTTCTTCTACCAAACAGCCCAGATGAGCTCCTTATCTTTTTCCTTTCTGTGTAATAAGCCATAAAAGCAAATTGTTATCAAAACATTTTATCAGCTTCCTTCTTTCAGTTACACAGAATTTCCTTGGTAGAGACTCGGACTGAAACAAGGTATGAAGATAACGATCAATCAGAAAGTGACCTAGCTGCTTAATGAGTGACACTCTGGACTGGTGAATGAAAAACTGAACGACGGTCGTTGGAAGGAGCAACGAATAAATGATTTACCACAATGGATGAATGACTGAATGTATGTCCAAGAAAGAGAGTAAGAGAGATAAAGCACTTTATTCTCCTTCTTGTTATTATCTTAAACCTGATTTACATTTACTTTACTTTATTATATTAACATAAATTACTCATTATTACCTTTTTTTATGGTTGTCATTGTTTACATAATGAGAACCTCACACTCCGGGGATGTATTTTGAGTCCTTTCAAACAGACAGTGAATTGTTAGGCAGCGAAAAATGTGATGTAATGTATTATTTTGGAGTGAGGTTGATTTTTCAGCGACTATAAACGCATCAATTAATCATGTAACCTGTGTCTCACCACCCTGTCTTGTTTGACAAGGGACACAAAGTTTACAAACAAATGAAGGGTTGTGTGGTTAAGGTTGTCAGGACAGAGTGAGCTGCTGCATCAGAGCTAGTAGAGTTGGTAGCGAGCCAACGGTGGCGCAGCAGGTTGGCGAACGTAAACATGAATATGTGAGGGATAATCAACAAGTAGGTGTGTGTTATGCAGGTTTAAAGCACAACATGGAGGAAACTTTGGTTTATACATGTAATTGTCGTGTCTGTTGCATATTTGCATCACTGCCGGTATGAATGGGTTTGTGTCTTTTATTCGGTGTGTAAAGTCCTGTATTGTTTAGTTTATTGCATATTTTTTATGCCTTCTGCAGTGAGGCCTCTGAGTGTTTCTGGATTGGACTTTGTCATTGTTTTCGGTAAATGTATAATAAAGTGACATTTGAATTAACCCTCCTGTTGTCCTCCTGAGTCCTGGGTCAAGGAAGGAAGGACGAAAGGAAGGAAGGCAGGAAGGTTGAAGGGATAGAAGGAAGGAAGGAAGGAAGGAAGGAAGGAAGGAAGGAAGGAAGGAAGGAAGGAAGGAAGGAAGGAAGGAAGGAAGGAAGGAAGGAAGGAAGGAAGGAAGGACAAAGGGAAAGAAGGAAGAAAGGAAGGAAAGATAGATGGAGGGAGGGAACAGATTGGGTCAATTGGGTCAAAAAAGAAGGAAGAAGTAAGGACGAGGGGAAGGAATGATGGAAGAAAGGAAGGGAGGGAGGGAGGCAAAAAGGACTGTGGAAAGAAGGAAGGGAAGAAAGATGGAGGGAGAGAACAGATTTGTTCAAGGAAGGAAGAAGAAGGAAGGAAGAAGGGAAAGAAGGAAGGGAAAAGGAAGGAAATAAAGATGGAGGGAGGGAACAGACCAGGTCAATTGGATCAAAAGAGGAAGGAAGAAGTAAGGACGAAGGGAAGGAAGGAAGGAAAGAAGAGAGTAGAAAAGGATTGTGGAAAGAAGGAAGGGAGAAAGGAAGGATGGAGGAAGGGAACAGATTGGGTCAATTGTTGTCCCAGTTGTCCCAGGACAAGAGGAGGGTTGAGCAGCATATTTGTCTATAATCAAACACTTGAAAAAAATCCCTTCATAGTTTTGAACAAATAAATATCATGCACACGCGTGATTAAACTCAACTAAATATTAATAATTGATCAATTACTGATTTTGTAGCCAAGTTATTTAATTTCCAACTTAAATATTTAACTTAAAGCAGAAGTAAGCGGAATGTTTATGTTAATATCAGTCTTAAATAGTTTTATCTTCCGACAGCGATCACTTATATAGAGTGTTTGGTCTTAAACACGGGTCTGTCAGTCACTCTGCTCTGCTGTAAGCCGAGGAGAAAACTTTCCTTGTATCCTACAACCTTTATCCAATGAGGAGAGAGAACGGCATAAAGGGGCGGTCCTCTCTGTGTGTGCAGCCAAGGGATGCGCGTGAATGTGGCGACGTAGGGACGAGGGCGGGGACTGCTAACTCCATCTGCTGACAGGAAGTTAGACAAAACCACCGGATCACTTGAAGCGTGTGTGATTCATCAGTCGTAGGTCGTCTGATTGTTCTGATGCGACTGAATTAATCTCATTACATGAAACTGGCGAATCCCGAACATGTCAGAAATTTAAGTGTAACACAAACAACACAACCAGCTCAGGAAGCCGGAGAGAGGCCACAATAGTATTTTTAGAGGGAGCTCATTACCTCGCCGCCGACCAATCAGATCGCTCGTCTGAAGCGACTGGTTGTGTGAGGACTGTGTGTGTGTTGTGTGTTCAGTGTTCAACAGCAGCAACACACACTGTCATGAGACACAGGAATAGAACATGAGTCATGAGAGAAAGAGCACTGCACACACACACACACACACACACACACATATATATATATATATATATATATATATATATATATTTTCCTTGTATCCTACAATATATATACACACACATACACACACAAAGAAACTTGTGGATACAACATGAAAGTAAACACACTGTGATGTTTCTGCTTAATGTGTGTGAACAGTGTGTGTGTGTGTTGAGGATAAAAGATAATGAGAGCCACATTATCACACAGGAAGGACACGAAGATAGAAACACATAATTACTGTCTTCACTTGTCTCTGTGTGTGTCTGTGTTTGTGTGTGTGTGGACTGTCTCTTTTTGAGTCTGGATCTGTACATTAATCATCGCACCTGAGCTCTGCTGCTGAAACACACACACACACACACACACACACACACGTTTAACCGTTTCCACCTTGTTACAGTATGGGAGGTGCAGGTTCTCTCACCTGTGTGTGGTGATGCGTTCACTGACCCACCTGCTGCATCAGGTCACGGTTGTGAGATCTGAGGAAACACAGAGAGTACTGATCAGAAAACTGTTCATCTGAATGTCGTCAATAAACAGGGAAACGATGACCACACTCTGAGCAGCAGTAGAGTTTTATAAATCAAGACAAACTACAGATATCTACTGTAAAATTTGGTGTAAAAGTCGCACTTTTTCCCCCCCTTTTTTTTCATCTAAAAAGTTGGGTGCGGGTTATAGACCAAGGTAGATTTCAACCCCGTTTACACCGGGTTTTCAGTGATCAGATTGCAATTAGATAGAGCTTGACTAATGACCACATTAAAGTACAGTGATCCGATCGGCCAAACCACCTCCAGAAGCGGTCATGGACGCGTTGTGACCGGTGTAAACAGTGATGTGTTCTGTATCCGCATACAACTACATGTGTGTTTTTTTCTCTGATTAATTCACAAGACTTGTTTGGGTCCGCCATAGTCTCTCACAGAAAATAATCTTATTGTTATGCTTTTTTAACAGCATTTCACCGTCTCTCATCTCTGTCAGTCAGCCCCTCCCCCTGCTGGACTCGGTCTCTCTCTAACGTGCGGGCACATGCACACACATGTGCTATATTGCACTAAATGTATAGTATTCAAATTACCCCACAATCTCTTTTTTCTTTTCTTTTTTAATTTAAAATAACAAGAACTACAATGCAGCACAGAAACTTCATGTTGTAGACTTGTGGAATAACTTGCATAACGTTTTTATTTAAAAAATAGGAATAGAAAACCTTGTTTTCCCAGTTTGAGACCCTCAAAAATAGACTGTGACTTATATTCCGAATTTTACGGTGATAATATAAGACACACACGCACACCTGTGATAGACTGTGATTGGCTCCAGCCTCCGGTCAGGCCCTGTGAGGATGAACAGTAAAGATAATGGGTATTGAACGCAGCATGGATATAACATTGATTGCACTGTTAACACTGATCACATGTGTTGAACTGATGTGAGCCGAGGAGAAACAACTTCTATACAAGTTTGACACAAACACACACACACACCAGGTGTACAATCATGAAGATATAATGTCTGTATACTGTACACAGTGTATGTATATACAGTACAAACACACAGTGTGCTGTGATCACAGTCGTGTAGTCACAGAGAATATAAAAACACCTGATGCACACACGCACACACAGATTATCCTCCTCCTCTGTGTGTGTGTGTGTGTTTGTGTGTGATGTAACACTGTGACTACTGGACTCCTGCTGTGCAGTGTGAGGTTGTGTGTTGAGATGCTGCTCGCTCCAAACAACATCACACACACGTTGCAGTTTCCCAGAGCTCAGAGCCAAACTGTGACGACACAATCAGCACACACACACACACACACACACACACACACACACACACACACACACACACACACACACACACACACACACACACACACACACACACACACACACACACACACACACACACACAACACACACACACACACACACACACACACACACACAGGTGTTGCTTTTACATCGACTGGGAGTTTGGATTAGACAAACAAAGCAGTGGGATCATTTTTTACAGCTCTGAGCCTTCACGCCCTGTTACAATCACAATTTTAAAGTTTTGATTTCTTACCAAGTTTAGGTTTTCTATGTATAACCTACTTTATTTTAATTATTTATTGTTTTATTATATTATTACTTCACTTATACTTATGTTTTTGACATGTTTTATGTACATTGTATGTCTTTTCATGTGTCTATTCAACTCATTCCATGTCATCTATTTCTTAGAGAGCACTTTAAACACTGTAAACTGTGCTACATGAATAAAGTGTATTATTATTATTTATTATTTTTGGAGTACTGGGAGTGGGTGGTGGTCATTAAAAGTCTCTGACTGTTCCTGGAAACCAGGCGCTGATGTATCTGTCTCCCTCAATAACACCGGTCCACACCTGCAATACAAATGTAGGAGATGAAATATTTATGGAGTTGGTGGAGTGAGCGGGACAAGAAAGGTAAAGGTGATATAATCTGTACATGGAAGCAGAAGAAGCACCAATCACAGCAGAGTTTGAGACGCAGACAGATGAGGATTACTGTTATAACACTCATTTCTATGATGAGCTATCAGGCTCCTGTGAATATCACGAACAACAACAACAACAACAAGAGAGGAGGAGGCCTGGATGTTTGATCACTTCCACTTCATTAACTTTCAAGGATATCAGAGGCCGGCGGCGACCGTGTAAATACGAGTGTTTCCTCTGTGGCTACAGACGTAGGAGGAGGACGCTCTCAGCTCCTGATGTTTAAAGGGATAGTTCAACATTTTGGCAAATTGACCCATTGCCATAATCCCTATAGACATAGCAGTAGGTTCGTTACCTTTAATTGTCGGTGCAAGCTATTTTTTGAACGGTGGAGCAGAGCCGCGAGCTGCTCAGAGCTACGCTACGGAGGCTAATGGGATTTCTTGGTTTCCCTCATCAAACTCATCTAATACACAATCCAACAACTCCAAAACGCTCTGGTGGACAAGTTGTGACCTGCACATTCACCACACAATGAGATAATAACAGAACGTTACAAGACAGAGTTGTTTTAGAGGTAAATACAGAGACTGCTTGCCGGAAAACTGCCCCCGACGGGAACGCGCATCAGCGGTTTTCCATGAATTTACCTCTAAAAGGCAAGGCAAGGCAAGGCAATTTTATTTGTATAGCCCGTTTTTACAAACAGTTTGTCTCAAAGGGATTTAAGAACTCTGTCTCGTAACATTCTGTTATTATCTCATAGCGTGGTGAATGTGCAGGTCACAACTTGTCCACCAGAGCGTTTTGGAGTTGTTGGATTGTGTATTTGATGATTTTGATGAGGGAAACCAAGAAATCCCATTAGCCTCCGTAGCGTAGCTCTGAGCAGATCGCGGCTCTGCTCCGCCGTTCTAAAAATAGCTTGCACTGACACTTAAAGGTAACGAACCTACTGCTATGACTATAGGGATTATGGCAATGGGCCAATTTGCCAAAATGTTGAACTATCCCTTTAGGACGAGATTACGTTCGTAACGAGACGAAGTCGCACAGTGACGATAACGAGGAGTTCAGCAGAGAAGCAGTGGTGACGTTAGAGGCGTAAACGCAGCGAGTTTAGTGTCTGAGAATAAAGCCTCAGGGTGAGTTTGTGAAAATCTACCTGCAGTTAACGACAGGTTAAAAAAATAAACAAACTGTGTAAAGATTTATGTGGCGTCATGGTGACGAGCGACGGCAGCAACCGTCTCATTAACACGACGAGCATCACATCAGTCACCGCTGACATGTTGATCTGTGGCGTGAAAAATATTCACAGTCAAGTGTTCGTGATGACATCATCCATGACGGGCGATTATCAGAGTATCGATTATTGGTGTTTCATCCCTCCCATTCATTTTCATGTCTCTGTTTATCCATCTTTCTCTCTCTCTCTCTATCTTTTCCTGGCTCCCTCCACAAGCCTTCCCTCTCCTCTCTCTCTCTCTTCTTATTTCTTTACCTCTCTCTCTCTCTGCTTTATTTTGGTTGAGAGAGATAATCCCTGAGTCACGTGGAGCGAGTGAGCGAGAGAGAGAGTATTTCTGAAATGTATCACTGAATTCATGAGGTTCACATACACACACAACCATGTGCAAGTAGAGAACAAATACTGTGTGTGTGTGTGTGTGTTTTTGCAGTAGCTATAAAGTAATAATGCTACTGAAGCCTATTTGAGCTCGAAGGACGAGAGAGGTAGAGAACGAGTGAGTGGGAAACACACACACATATAAACACACCAAACCTCGTAGAGCCAATAGAAACAGCTGTTGCTGGACGGTCACCAGAAAACAAGATTAATCTGAGAGACGAAGAGGTGGAAGAAGGAGGGAGGGAAAAGAGAAGGAGGGAGGGAAGGAGGCAGGAGTGAGGCGGAGGAATGACTGGGAGTGATGGGAACGAGAGGGAGAGAGAGGGATGAGTCATGAAGGAGGAGGAGAGAGGAGATAAGAAAGAAGAAGTGAGTGATGGGAAAAAACTAAAAAGTGAGGAGACAATTAAAGCAGCACATTTTCTTTCAGCCTGAGGCTCCGCCCACCTCACTCACTGCAAACTGTGGCTCTGCTAAGACGCATGCAAACATGGCTGTGTTCGAAACCACATACTCCATACTACATACTTCCATACTGCATACTTCCATACTCCATACTACATACTAATCGATCATACAGTATGCAGAGCGTTCACACTGCTGCGTACTATGATAACCCACAATGCATTTCGCTCCTGCCCGAGCCGAAATCAGCCGCCCTGAAGCTGATTTCACTTAAGCTCTAAACTCTGTAAATATATAACTTCAGCAACATTTGAAACATTTTCAGGCGAGAAAGTACTACTTCGTATCCCCATGGTGTTGAAAAAATGACAAAATAACACCTATTTACAATTTTAGTCGGACGAAGTCGGACTTCTCTGGCGTTAGTAAAACCAGCCGTAGTGAGCACTGTACTTCCGGTTTCTGTGTCAAAATAAAGCACCCGTTGCAATTGACCATAAAGAAAGCCGTTACAATGACGTCAGTGCTCTTACTTTATAAACAGGAAGTGAACCTGTCCCCACTGTGGCTAGCTTGCTCACATTTGTATTGCTGCCCCTCCTTTTTCCTCTCGTCCGCTCGGCTCCTCCTTCTCCGTTTTTTTTTTTTTTTTTTTTCGCGGCAAGGAAGAGGCGGTCCTTGACGTCACGTTGCGTTGCATCTTGGGTAGTTTGAGTATGAGTAGTGACCTCATGATGTATACTCAACATTTCGGCCGAATCTAGTATGCATCCGGGAACTTCTCGCCTACTGCAAATCGCATACTGCGCAGTGTGAACATACTGCATACTCAAATCGTTAGTATGAGTAGTACGAGTAGTAGGAGAAGTACGCGGTTTCGAACACAGCCCATCTGTTGGGATCTACACAAATATCACGGGGCATTATGGGTAACGACAGGTCAAAGAGCGGCGGCTCGTTGATCTCAGAGACACAACATGAGGCTGCAGCTGATTGGACAAGGACCACACCTGGTGTCAACAGGTGTAACAGAGCCATACTGTTATATTTGTCATGTTTCTCCCTCCCCTTGTGTTTCCCTGTGAGTCTCCACCTCTGTGTGTATGTGTGTGTTGCATCGTAGGGGGCGTGGCTTAACCTCCCCTGGCATCTCTCCACACCTGTCCGCAGTCGATTCATCACCCTCAGCTCTAACTCTCCGTTCACTCATCACATCACTCACATTGTTCAAACAGCTCATTGCACTCAACACCTTAACACAAGGTTTCCTTTAAAGGCTGAGTTAAGGGTTCCTTTAAATTAAAACTGCTGCACAAAACACCTTTAAGTCATCTTCTTCTAAAACTTCAGGACTCCGATAACCCTCCCGTCATCCTCAGGTGAAGTTTGACCCATTTTCATATCATTAAAACCTAATTTTCTAACAGACCAGAAAATAACAAAATAACTCTCTCTACACAGCTGTATTTTCATTACATTTTTAAGTTTTTTCAAAATGTATAGCATCCATGGAGTCCAGAGGTCTAACCTGACCATGATGCAGTTTGTTGCACAAGTGAAATGATTTCAAAACAGTGACCTGCTCACAGCCACGCTACGGAGGCTCGTGGGATTTCTTGGTGGTTTCCCTCATCAAACTCATCAAATACACAATCCAACAACTCCAAAACGCTCTGGTGGACAAGTTGTGACCTGCATATTCACCACGCTATGAGATAATAACAGAACGTTACGAGACAGAGTTGTTTTGGAGGTAAATTCATACAAAACCACTGATGCGCGTTGCCTTCAGGGGCAGTTTTTCAGCAAGCAGTCTCTGCATTTACCTCTAAAACGACTCCGTCTGGTAACGTTCCCATGAGCCTCCGTAGCGTAGCTCTGAGCAGCTCGCGGCTCTGCTCCGCCATTCTAAAAATAGCTTGCACCGACAATAAAAGGTAACAAACCTACTGCTATGACTATAGGGATTATGGCAATGGGCCAATTTGCCAAAAATGTTGAACTATCCCTTTAAGTGTCATATTATTTAAGGTCTCAGTGACCATGGCGACCTGTTGCAACCGCTCCGCCATTCATCTGCTCTCCAGCCGTCCCACGCCATCCTCCACCACTTCATCCCTCCTCTCTAAACCCCTTAACCACTCCATCGCTTCCTCTAATTAAATCACTCAGGGTCCAAAACACACACTCCACCGTTACACTATCATCATTCCCAGATATCGACAACAGACAGTTTAATCTCTACCAGGGAGGAGAGAGAGAGAGAGGGAGGGGGTCTATCTCTCTCTGTCATCACTCACTTTTACCCGTCAGCGGAGGCAGCAGCTGTCGTTAACCTGTATTTTAGTCTGAGAGAGACAAGATCATAAAACAGTGACGTGGTGCAGCACAACAGCTTGATAATAACTCCTCTCATCATATCTCACTGTAACTCTGACGTCTGTGAGAAGAGAAACATAAATATGCAAATTAGCTGCATTTGCTGTTTGAATGTGTGAAGACAAAGTCAGTGACAAAAGAAATGAAGCAATAAAAGAATCACCTGTTACCTGAACTATTCATACGTGAGTCTCATGCTTCAGAGAGGTGAGTCGGTCCAGCAAACAGAGACCTGGTGAGTGGAGATGGTGGAGAAATGAAAAGAGCAAAGGTCAAAAACACACACACACACTAGAAAAATGATAATATCATCTCCTGCAGCCATGATGGAGATGTAAAGTGAAATCATTTTGCAAAAAAACATCTCAGTGTAGTTTTCCCATCTCCTCTCTCTCTCAACTTCTCTCTGGAGCTCTAGTAGCAACAGGTTGGTGTCAGCCAATCAGAAAAGAGGAGGAGGAGGAGGCTCTGATGCTCTCTTCTGATTGGCTGACTGTTTTGACTGAGTAATCCAATAAAAAAATAGTGCAGATTTCAGAATAAAACACTCAGAGAAACCAAATCCTTGGAAAGTTGTTGGATGGATGGTGGGTCCAGGTGGTGAGAGGGCGGGGCTTTGGGACTGTCACAGGGAGTCCCGACAGCTGGTTTTAAAGGGAACATATTATGAAAATATCACTTTTTGAAGCCTCTTTAAAGGTTCATGAGGCAAGATTTGTGAAGAAATGCACATGCGTTTTAAGTTTTTTACTGCTAATGGGCGATGAAGCGTTCAAAACCAAAAAGAATGAGCCCACTCGCGTATCTCTCTGTTGCCTTGAACAGGCTGTGTGCTGCAAAATGCACTGCAATTCTGGGTCTGAATTTCCCGCGCTGTCATCGTGTCGTGTGTGTGTGTGTGTGACGTCAAATGACGCTGCATGCGCGTCCTCGACAGCTTTCCACCGCTTGCGACCAGCGGCGGTTGGCGGACGGCGGATGTCTTGCAGCCTGAACAGTTATGTGAGCAGCGAGTAGAGAAATAACGTCACTTTCTTAAATTTTAATATTTTTTCATGCGAGAAAGTGACAGTTTAGATTCCCAATCTGTTGTCAGTTTATCCAAATAACGTCTGTAAGTAGATTTGCTCCGACATTTTTCAGAGGAGTGCAGAGCCACACATGAGCGGCAGCAGCGGCTCGTCACAGAGGCTGCAGCCGGGGAGCTGAGCTCATCGGCCGGGCAACAGCTGTCCTCCTCCCAGGGAAGAAAACGAGCCGAGTAACTTCCCCACAGGTTTTTAGAGGTTTTCTGCCGGCGGGTTGAATTGGTTTTAGGAGATAAATGCTGGTCTCATTGATGAAATCTAACAGTGGCAGTCGCATTAGTTCATTTGAATGAAAAGTGAAGCTTCAGGTGTGTGTGAGCAGCGCAGCCTTGGGGCTCGATCTGTACCAAAAATCACCATATTTAGGCTACTTCAATAAATAAATAAATAGTTTTACAATGAGCCGATTGATTCATCCGTGGTCAGTTTATCCAAACAACACCTGTAAGGAAATTCTCCGACGTGTTCGGAGGAGTGCAGAGCCACTAGAGCAGCCGAGCGGCACCAGCGGCTCACAGAGGCGGCGGCGGCCGGTGCTGACCTGATGCCTGGGCGGTCAACCTCCGGGTGTCGCGTAAATTTGAGCACTGTACAATGAGCGCGGCATGGCGCATTTACTGTTTATTAACAGCCAAGCGCGACGTGTGTGTGTGTGTGTGTGTGTGTGTGTGTGTGTGTGTGTGTGTGTGTGTGTGTGTGTGTGTCGTGAGAGAGACAGCAGGTAGAGGGGCTGACTGGCAGAGATGAGAGATAGTGAAAAATGTTATTTTCTTCTGTGAGAGACTGCTGCGGCGGACCCAAACGAAACTGTGGCGGCTGATTAATGGAAAACACTGGTATAGTAACGTTATGCCACAGTGTCACTGTCACATCATCAGCTGCACTGCTGTGTCGAGTTGATGCGCGCTCCCGCACCAGCTTGGCTGATGGCTGCAGTAACCCTGACGGCCGCTACGGCCGTTGTATCGCTAATGAGTTTTATTCCTTGATCTTGCCTCAAGCTCCTTTAACATATATTTGGGTGTTTGTTTTGCCTTCTGGACCGCAAAATGTGAGAATTGACAAAATAAATCTGTAATCTGCAGGCTCCCTCGGTTGAAATCCACGTGGTTTTATGAGCTGTTCCCTCAGTTGTCTTCCAGTGATGTAACTAGGTTTCGAATTTGCATAATCCCAGCCCTACCTGGGACCGGTAGAAGGGGCGGGGCAAGCAGTGGCTCATGTACATTTAAAGGAACAGGCACTGAAACCAGCCGTTCTGAACAGGACTGTTTTGAGAGGATGAAAAGAGCTGTGATGTTTGATCCTTGGGATATTTTGACCAAACCATGTCACAGACATGTCTTTAAGACACCTGGGAACTATTTTAATCTGTGGAAAAGGGGCATGATATGTCTCCTTTAAGGCTCAGTTTCTGAATACAGGCTGTGTGCATTTCTCTGTGGATGGAGAAACTTTTTTTTTTTTTTTTAAATCTGGGACCTTGATGTTATAAAAGAGCCGGAGAGACACAAACACTTACAGGTCAACAGCTGTTTATTAAACGACTCTTTTAAGATTAAAGCTGCTTAGTGTCGACCTGTCCTTCAAAGGGTCAGATACTTTATTCATAATAATTCACCACAAACAGATGCAATGAACCTGAGACCAGTTTAATAAGTAGATTCAGAGTTTCAGTAGCTGTGGGTGACTGTTTGTCAACTCTCTGAGTTATTTGGTTATACGCATGTGTGCACATGTGTTTATGTGTGTGTGAATGTGTTAGAGTTTAAATGTGTGTGTGCGTGCGTGTTTGGCATTTGCACAAACAACACAAATGAAGTGACATGATCTAATGACCTGAGTGCTGTCGGGATTAGAGAAGACAGAGAGAAAGAGACGGAGAGAGAGGGGAGAAAGAGGAAGGTAAAGAGAGAGGTGAAAGAGGAAGGGAGGAGAGAGAGAGGGAGGGAAAAAGAGAGAGAGGGGGTAAGATTGAAAGAGAGCAAGAGAGACTGAAAGAGAAAATGAAGGGAGAGAGTATTCCTCAGGCACCTGCCCCCTGCTCGCTCCATTGAGGGAGAAATCTCCCATAATTACCTCAGAGCCCACAAGACCACACACACACACACACATAGACACACACACACACACACACAGGAGGATGGAGAGAGGGAGGGAGAGAGAGAGAGAGGGAAATCCTCATATAACCTCGGTAAATCCATCCAAAATGCTGCAAACCGACAGCTCAGGCCCCCGCTCACTCACGCAAACAAACAAGTACACACATACACACACACACACACACACACACATGTACAAAATACACAAGCAAATGCACATACACACACACACACTCACACACACACACACACACGTGGGAACGAGACCAGAAGATGCTGAGAGAGGGGGAAAAAAACTAAACTAGGTTAGAGAGAGAGAGAGGAAAGAGTATTTGGATCTAAAAAGAGAGTAAAAGAGAAAGAGAGTTCTCTCTCACACACACGCACGCACACGCGCACACGCACACACACAAAGGAAAATAAAATAAATCAAAAGAATATAGATGAACAATTTTTCCTCCCATGCAAATCTGGGCAGATTAAATGGAAACTGGTTCATGCAGTGACAAATGTAGTGCATCTCTGTGTGTGTCAGTTTCTCTTATACACACAAAACAGAGTCACGTTTCAAAGCCTTCAAAATAAAAGCCCCTAATAATGACTCTCAGAGGTAAATATACTGAACTAAAGCCAAAACATACAGGCAAAAACACAGTTTTTTCATGCACTGATCAATTTTGAAATGTTGGGCTCTTTTTCTTCCTTAACATGTATTCTTTCAGAAAAGTCAAAAGAAATGTTTATTTAATTTTTTTACCCTATTCACCTGTAGTGTCTCCCCTAAAGGACGGTCTCCTTCACTTCAATAACCTTCTTCGTTCTGTGAAAAGCTCCAACAGCAGCAGGCAGTGAGAGTCCGTGAGTTTGATTCCCACCGAGACCCACTGTGCTAAAAGGCACTGTGGGTGAGAAGTGTATGAAAATGTCTGTAATGCTTCACGCCGTCTTTGCTGCCTGTCAGGTTCAATTCACTTTGTGCGGCTGCAGTTTTTTTCAGTGTCCTTTTTATCGACCTGTCAGAAAACTGACAGACCCTGTTGCTTGGAGACGTTAAGCTACCGACAGCTACACTCCTGCACCACATTTCTGTACTTATGGCCATATGATGATCACCACCTCCTCCTCCGGCTCTTTACAGGTTCCCCACAGGAAACAAGCACTCGTACAAATCAGATTTTTGAACCGTGTCGACTGTAAATCGTCTATTTTTTTCAACCAAGCTGCAAAAAACAGCTTCCTGCAGAGACACGGTGGAACAGCTGCAGTGGCTACAGCTAACTCTCTTATTTGAATGAAATGGAGTAAATTGTTGTGATATGATATCCTTAAAGTGTAATAAGACAAGATTATGTTTCTATAGTTAGTTAGTTATTTTTAAAGTATCATAAACCAAAGGTAACCAGCCCTCATTGGCTTACAAGACACTTAAGACATGAATACAGGAGCCATACAAGAACCAAAAATAGCAAACAAAAAAAAGCCCAAAAATAAAACGACAGGGAATGATGCTTCTAAATATGCTTCCATACATGCATACATATACACACCCACACATACATACATATACACAGTAGGCTATACTACATACATGCATACATACAGACGGTGATAGTGTTTGCTTCACACATATAGCCTACTCCTACACTGCTCTAGGCCTTTAGGAAGAACTTTGCTAGCAGTAGAGTTGCACGATACCCATGCCACGGTACCCCGCGGTGCCAAGTCGCCATGGTTACTACTATACCAGAAATCCTACATGACGGTACTACCGTGGATTACTATACTACCGGTGCCACTTTCCGCTAGCAGCCGCCTCTACTCTCCTTCTGGCTTTTCACTGAGCGCTGCTGTTATATATAAAAAAAAATTGAAAAAAAAAAAAAAAACCCAAGGCAACTATGCTGCCACCAAACTACACAGCTGATGAATGATTGGCTGTTTGCCTGTTACTGGTGTCCTAATGCAGCAGGATCTCTGTCTGTTTAAAATGGGCATCGGAGTGAGTGCAGTGCGCTAATCACACAGCTGTCGGTGAAAAGACGCAACACTGTTACCTGTCAAAGCCGCTGTCACTGATCACTGCCTGAAGAGTTTAAAGTAGAACTAGAAGTAGAAGTTTTAGTCAAGTGTACCGGCAATTTAGACCATTTTTGACGATTTTTGTAGAGCCACAGTGTATTCTATATTATTGCCACCAACACATACTGTGGCTCATTTGAAAGGTGAAACTTTATGCTTCAAATGGCCACAAACCGTTTGTTTCTACGTGCCTCTGTTCCTGAGAAAAGTCAAGCTAAACATGGCTGGGTTTCACCAAAATCCCTCCTTTTTTTCTAGAAAAGGAGATAGAGCGTCTTTTATGAAAGGTGCTCTGTTTGTGCCCGTCGCTCTTCTGACACTTGCATTTCTGGATCAAAGGGCTCGTGTAAGATAAATATATACAACAAATGTTGTTCTATTCACAAATTCACCATCGGGGGCGGGGGGGGGCGCCACTAAACAACAATAACACAGACACACCGTGCCGTGTCACAGCCTCTCGCCGCGGAATGTGATGGTCTCTCGGCCACAGCAGGTCGGGAACACCGGCCCCACCGGTGGTCGCGGTCCTTCTGTGGTACGGGTCGGTGATGCCGGTCTGCTTTGACCCAGAGACCATCACATTTTACCAGAATCAGAATGCCTTTATTGTCATTATACCACTGTATAACAAAATTTTGTGTTGCTCCAGATGAAGACCGGGCTTCCTGTTTCGGCTCCGAGCTGCTGGAGCCTCGCGGGTGACAGCGGAGCAGCTGCGCTGCATCCACATGCAGAACTCCGTTTGCAAAAGCCGAGTTATGATGAAAACTTCCAGATCATGAGCTGTCATGAGCTTTTGATTGTCATCTATTTCAGTTCTACTCGTCGTAGAGTCCCCAAATTTACACATACTGGGTCTCATTCATGAAACGTGAGTAAATCTGTGTGTAGATTTGCACATAAAAGCTCACTCTACTAAAACTCTACTCTGGATTCATGAACGGTGCGGGAAACTCAGATTTGATCGTAAACACGTGTGTAACTTCATGAATGCCAACCCATCGTAAATTAACAACACGCCCCCGGTGATCAGCAATTAGCATAGATCTCCATACATGAATAGCCATATAAGGAGATCCTGACCACCATATTAGGAGGTAGGTGCATCCTGTTCACCTGCGGCCATAACGCAAACGAGGAAAGAGGGAGAGAGAGAAAAAAAGAGAGAGATCGCGGATCGAAGTCATTTTGGGTGAAGTGGAGTCCAGAAAAAATATTTAATTCTCTTCTGTTAGTGGTGGTGTGACTGGGACAGGTAATCAAAGGCTGGAGGGAAGTAACACATTTAGTGAAATAAGTATCCTTGGTTTATTAAAGTACCGTTTAAGAAGTAAAACCAGAATAGTTCGATATGAAACATGAAAAAAAAACACACACACACAACTACAGAGCTACAGCAGCGACAGGAGGAGGAGGCTCTTCAGAGCCTCAGCTGTAGAGGAGCATGGTTGTATCAACACATGAAGTTATATAGGCAGGTTATATTGTTACAGAAGCACCAGCCGTCTGTCACAGCTCCATCCAAACCGGTGCCAACTGCGCTGCTGCGCAGGGTGAAGTGTGCGCCCACCGAGCGTATACTGTAGCAACACAAAAAAGTTTTTTCCAGTTTTATATCAGATTATTATCATCATAAAATGGAGTCTTGACGTGTTTGTGCGTGTCTGATCCCTAAAACGTCTCTCTCTCCAAATATTTCTAATTGTTTGTCATGTTTAAATGACGTGTTTCAAAGGCATCGGCGTATTTTGAACATGAGAGAGAGTAATACGGATTAAAATTGTAATTTTCAACAGTGACAAGCAGTATTTATTTGCATTCCTACATTTACACAAGCGCTACACACAGTCCGGAGCAGGTGTAGATTTTGTGAGTAGCTACGAAAAAATCAGCACTACTAAAAGATTGATGAATGCGGAAATCCACGTACATTTGCGCTGCTCAGGGTTTACACATAAATCCGTGCTGCTCACGTTTCATGAATGAGACCCAATGTGTGTTAAAGTGTCTAGTTTCATAATTTTAAAAAAAAGTGAAAAAAAAAATGAGAAATCTCGTTTTTGGCACTCAACACATGGGAACGAAAAACGAGAAATTACATGGTTGGCACTCAATGAGTTAATAAGTAATAACTTGTGTAAATATTCTTTCATAAATATATACAATATTTTCATAAAAATAATAATTAAATTAAAAATAATTTTTAAAAGGCTGCGGTATCGTGATAATACCCGGAACTGTGATACTTTGTCTGGTATAGTACCGTGGTTACTCATTTTGGTATCGTGACAACTCTAGCTAGCGGGAATACATTTTCTGTAAATAAATTCCGAAGTTTACATTCATCAGACATTAAAAACAAATCTAGACCATCTTCAAGTAAAATTTTACATAGCCTTTGTCTATGGTCATGATGTACAGTAATGACCATAGGCATAATATACTGTTTATTGTATATCCATCTTTCTATATGTATTTTCTATTGAAATCATGAGGAAGTGCTTGGATTTCAAGCTAAATATTTATTAAATAGGAAACATCACCACCATGTCTATCACTTGGTTAAAGTTTTTAAAAAGTGTTGCTATTGTTACATTAGCATTAGCAGATCTTTACTTAGTTATCGAGAAGAGACGTTGCAAAATCATCATCAAACTTCATGTATTTACCAACTATCAGCTGTTTCCAGCTACCAAGGTTAGCATGCTAGCCATAGCCCAGTGAGCCCATGTCATCACTTTTCCGATACCGAGTCAGTGGGGACTTATAATATCCTCTTTGACTGTAACTGAAATTATAGTAAAAGCCCTTGGTGAGACCGGTGAATAAACAGCTGTTTATACTAACACACAGGCTGCGTAGCACTGGCTAAAACTTATAAACAGCTCCTTTAAACATAGTCTGCAGGAGACAGTTGAGGGAAAACACGGGTGTCTGCTCACCACATCAGTTTGCAAGGTATTATTAAACCGACGGTAACCATAGCAACAGTGTGTCAGCTTCATTTAACGCTCACTCGTCCAGTGACGGCTCAAACTGCAGATACGTTTAAAACTAGAACAACTTTTTACCAACACAACTCTCTGTGTGGTAAAGAGGAAATACTACTCTACACACTCTACACACTTCAGTAATTCAGCAGGAGAGACTGAAACACATTTGTCCTCTGGTGCGCGACGATAAATGTAAATAAAAATCCAATAACCTCTTTGTCGTACAACTGAGGAACAGTTCGAATGACTAATAAATCTCATTAGTAATTTCCTTTCATCGCCTACATCATGCAGCGTGACAGATACAATATCCTGACGACCGCTAGAGAAGACACCAAAACAACCTCCAGTGTCCCGCTGACCCCTTAACACCTCCTCTTCTTCTCTTACAGATACTTTCCACTGTGAATATGTCTGTAATTCGTTGCCCCGATGACTAAATCTGCTTCAGTTTTCAGTTATCTGAAGCCCCCGGTGGTCTTATCAAGCAAATTGCTGAGCTGGTATTACTGGTATGTCGGCTATCAGAGCAGGAAGTTATACATGACTGAGACTTTCTGTCGGCAGATCTGACAATTTACTTTGAATGTCGAAACACAAGTAGAATTTAAAATGTGGTGTTTTCTTCGTCTTGGTGCTCGAAGCTCACTCAGATCTACATGATTGGAAGAAATGCTTTTATTATCCACAGTAGTTGGAAAACTAAATCAACATTAAAAATCGGTGTTTACATAATGATGATATTACATCCATGAGCTTTATGATGGCAGAACAAAAACAAACATCAGATAAGCCTCAGGTTATCAATGTAATTCACTAATGTAGCGGTGAACGTTTGGTGTTGTTTGCAGAGCAGTGTGACTCGCTGCTGGTTCACCTTTGACCTCCTGGACTGACTCACAGCTTTGATCGGGCAGCTCTTCGCCTCCAGCTCTTCACTTTCACTGGAAAAAATGTACTGCAGATAAAAAAACTTGGTCTGACTCATACAGACGTGGCTCTGGCCTACTTCCTACAGAAACTGACGGTGGCAAAATCAGACCCAAAGACCAATGACAGCTGAGTGAATTCCTCTAATCCGATATACAGCTTTACAAAGGGTTGATGCTGATGCCCACAGTAAATAAAGGCGAGGGCTGTGTTTCATCCACTGCGCTGCTTATTGAAACGATCCATTGTCTCGGGCTGATTCATCCGTGGCCTTGCCAGACTTAAAGTTAGAATTGTTGTTGTCGAGCTGATGTGAGTCAGCCACAAAACAAATCCAATACAAATATTCATCGGGATATTATGAAGATGAACAATTTATCTCACTGACTCATACGCCTCTATAAACAAAAACACCTGCCCAGTCTGCATTCAGATATGTAAACATTTATTCCTAAAGTGAACCACTAGACTTGAAAATAGATGGTTATGAGGCACAGCAACGTTTAATATTAGAAGATTTGTTTTGTGGTTAAAAATACAAAACTAAGATTTAGATTGTTGTCCTTTTTCTTGCATTGGTTGTGCTTCCTCTTGTGTGTTGCTATGACGATTCAAGACTTTCTGTCTGTGTGCCAGAACAGGCCCAGATGTGGAAGTAGCTGTCTGACAATAATTTGGTATATGGGGCAGATTCGGACCGTGGAACTGGTGTTCACTGTGCCAAGTATTGGGGCAGATTTATTTTTATAACTGGCCATGACACATTTGGAAATAGTTCACATTCTAGTTTTTAACCCCTGTTGCCTAATAAAGTCAAACAGTGCAGTTCAATGGTCTCACTTGAATAAAGTATTGCATTGAGTTTTCTTCAGAGCTTCATACATAAAATGCATGCTCTTTCTTTAAAGGGGACATATTATGGAAATATCACTTTTTGAAGGCTTTTTAACATATATCTAGGTGTTTGTCTTGCCTTTCGCACACAAAATAATCTGTAATTTGCAGGCTGCCTAAATTGAAATCCATGTGGTTTTACGAGTTGTTTCCTCGGTTGTTCTGAACAGGGCTGTTTTGAACAGAAAAAAGTGCTGTGATGTTTGATCCTTGGGGTATTTTGACCGAAACATGTCACAGATATGTCTTGAAGACACCTGGGAACTATTTTAATTTATGGAAAAGGGGAATAATAAGAAGCTAAATCCATCCTTCATTCATCATAGAAAATCTTGAATGCAATCGAGACATTATTCTTCATTTAGATGTCCAACACATCCATGTGAAGCCAACAGTATTCAAAAAGGGAGAAAATGTAACTTCACTTTGACATTGAATAAAAAAATGAGACATTATTTAGCACCAGATTTCGAAGCAGCTCTTGAACACATCACTAGATCATTCACATGATCAGCATCCGACTGCACCAGGGTCAAGGATGAGAGCCACAGCCGCTCCACGCACGCCACCATGACACTGACATTTGGCAGAGGGTGGAATGTGTATGTACCCCGTGCTCCTGACCTTTTACCTCATTACTGTAGGTTGGTGGCAATAAAAGATACTGAGGTAGTTGCACTTTTTGCATGTAAATCTGGACGACAGCGCGAGGTTTAAGCGTCAGCGTGAAAACATGCTGTCCAGGTGCTTTGAAGTTTGGAGGAAAAAAACATAACATAACAGACAGGAAGTTGAACTCTTGACTCCTCCATCGCTCAATTTTTTTTTTTGAGTTCCAATAAGTATTTTTATCCTATTCATTTTCATATGAGAAGGAGATTTTGGAGGTGAGGTCAGGACGCTGTCATCTCCCTGATTCTGGAAAAATATAATACGCAGATTAATTTTGTGCCCCGTTAAGGTGGAAAAGCCTGTGAAGCAGCACTTAGTGCGACTTTGCTCTCAGACCCAGAGTGATGAAATACTTGGAGGTGGTTGGCGGCTCCTTGCAGCAGGGTGAGGCCGTTTCATCACAGGTTTTATTAAGTGACTCCCCCCTGAAGCTGTGGAGTTAAATCTTCTCACACCGCGGTGATTGCTCTGGTTAGCTCTGAGATCAAAGAGGAAAGTCTGTTGCTGCGAACATGCTGCTATCTGCTTTGTTTATGGACGATCACTTAATAATGTATGACTTTTACTCAACTAAACACCAGGAAGAGGAGCATTATCAGGTTAATAATGACCAGTGATTGACAGAGGGAAGAGATAACTCCCTAATGACTAGTGAGCACTATAATTATAACAAAGAACCACAAGACACATCCAATAAGTCGATGTACCTCTGTGCTACCTTCAGGTGTGACAAAACTGTCCTAACATTCACTGTAGAGTCTCAGCCGTGGGTTCAATGTTTCAGTTTTTTTGGAGATTTTATGTTTTTTTTCTAAATGGGACAGTCAGGGAATTTTGAAATCCATAAATCTGATGAAATAACCACTGAGCTGGTGACACTGATCGTGTTTCTTCCTGTAAGTGCCACACAGTCCTATCTAATCCTTTCTTTGACTATACTGGGGTCTCATGCTGTCCTCCTTTGTGTGAACGGCTAAGAACATTATATATAATCCCACACTGACTAATTGTGACATTAAATGTGTCCTAGTGATCCGGTTTGCAAAGGTGTGGCTCTTTGAAGACGTCGGAAACCATCAAGACCAAAATGAACAAGCCGATCTGGTCTACAGAGGCTTTGGGTCACCAGTTGTGCCAACCATTAATGTTGCATTGAAAAACACAGCTCATGTTGCTTGGTAATCATGACAACATGTAAAAGTTTTCGAGAATTTTGGTTTATCAGTTGTATCAGTGTTATCTGCTGATCTGAGCTGAAAATCAATAGCCTACTTAACTTTTAACAAAGCTTTTCTGTCTGTGTTTTGTTTTGCTTGCTTTGTAGGACACAATGACTCTTGTGAGAGGTTGGGCTCTGGAAAAACAGGCTGTACTTCTTGGGTTCATTTGAAGGAGCCTTAGAAATGGGATGGCCTTTGGCATGAATTTAGGTTACGCTTTCATGTAAACATGAGGGAACTGTAAATCAATTTTTCATCAAAGAATCTGATTGAAATCACTGAAGTGCTCCAATAAATGAGTCTACCTGTGAGGTGGAATATTTCATAACGAGTGGTACCACTGCGCTGCCACTTTCTTTTGTTTACCTGACAAGTGTGAACAATTAGGGGGAAATGGCTGCCCCCTGTAGAGCTGTAAAATCCTGCCTCAAGTAACATGGACTTCCTGATTTGCATTTAATCCGTGCAGTCAATATCTTGTACTGTAGCAACATGCCCACGCTAACACGGCCTCATGGGTTGTTTTTCTAGGAGTCGATTATCAGCCTGAATGCACTGTAACGTGTGATTGCAAAACCTTTTGAGACTGTTATCGTGATGAAAGCAGGAAAAAAGAGGAGGCTGACTTGACCAGACATGAAGAGATCCCAAACAGTAACCTTGACAGCAATACAGAGTGAGTTTGTGCAATGGAGCAGTTCAAGATCACTTTAAAGTTCAGGTGTTTTTCCAGGTCAGGTGAGTGTGTGTGTTTGTTTGTGTTTTTTTCCTTTTTCCCAGCAAAAACCCAACAACAATAATTAATTTCCCCATGCAGTCTCTTAATTACAGTGCTGGTAATGACATTTAGGACCGTATGTGACTGAGCCGATGAAAAGGCCATGTTGTCTGTCCCCTCACAAATGTTGAGTAAAGTTAGTTTTTGCCACCACATCCACTGATTACACTATCACGACGTTTAGAGCACCTTCAGCCGACATGTTAGACCTTGGTTCGTGATAAGCTATCAGCCCTCTCCTCTCACTGGAAGGTGAATTACAGCAGGCAGTGAGTGGCAGCACCTTTGAGCAAGGCATCCGACCTGGGAAGCCCAAGTCAGGCTGACCCCTCCCACTGGTTGTGTGTAGGTTGTAAAAACATAATAAAAAAGGAGGTTGGAGTGGCATTTTGATAACACGGTGATGAATGAGTCCATACCTGGATTAGTGTTTGTTTACTCTACTTTCATTTCCTTATCTAGATCTGGAGCTGAATCAGCAAAGAGTTGACACACACTAACTCAACCAATTAAATCAAGGTAGATTGTTCACCGTAGATATAGACAAACCAGTTATACTGTTTGGTTGTTTGATTGTTTGCTTACTGGTCCAGAGGTTAGAATTAATGTTGCTTTAGAAAAAAAGTTTTATGACAGAGCTACAGAGGTCTGTTGTGTGTGAGCAGAGGCTCAAAATCGTATGTTGTTTTAATTGGCAAAATGGAGAAATAATGTGATGGGTGGGAGTGTATTAATTAATAATTCACTTTAATAGCTTTGGAGAGGCATCCTGGCTAAGGTTCACCTTATCCTCGCAGTTTGTTCTCCTACATCTCCCTCTGGCGAGGCAAAACTATTTTATTAAATTTTTTTACAATATAAAAAAAGGCGACCCAACGTGCTTTACAGAATTTGTAATTTAAAACAGTAGTAAATAATGGAAAACAGGTTGGTTTTAGCTTGACCTTGAACATAGTCCCAAGTCTTGGCTTGTTCAGTTTTGAGTGTATAGGCCCAACAAGAAAGCTCTGATCTTGTTGCTAAACTATTCAGTGATTTATTTATTAACCGGAGAATGCTGAATTTAGTCCTGTGAGAGACTGATGTCAAATGTAGTGACCTGAGGATCTGGTGTTATATGCTGATTTTCAGCTCAGATAAAGCTGTCAGACTGCTGGAAATAAAAGCAGGAACCAGTTCATGGAGGTCTTGTTCTGGGTAAGGGGTTTAGATATCTGATCATGGTGATATTTTCAATCTAGCGGAAATCTGATTCTGTTGTTGATTCAATGTGATGATCGAAATTTAGTCTTTACCCTTCAGGATCAGACCATTATAGTGACTATAGGGACTTTACGTTTCTGTTCACTGGCACTAGTAACAATGACTTTGGTTTTTCGTGCTGTGTAAATGGTTAAAGTTTTGGATTGTCCCTAAGACGTTCAATGCATCATCCTAGTGTTTCCATTGGGCAGTACCCATTTAGAAATATAAATGTGTGTCGTCTGGATATGTGTGATATGAAACCATCAAATTTTGAATTGTTTCAGTGAAGTACAGCATGTAGAGATTAAATAATAGAGGTCTGAGGATAGAGCCCTGTGGAACCCCACATGTTGTTGGGAGGATGTGAAACCACCAGTGCATGCATGGAAGTTGGGTCATCTTGGGTCATTGTGTGTTGTGTTCTGAGACTTTACCAGAATCTACGATGAGATGGATGTTCTTTATTAGCAGTCATCTCAATGCTGCGATGGAACCTAAATCTGGATTGACTGGAAAGTATCTAAGCATCTATTTTTCCATAAAGTTGTTGAGTTTTCTAAAAACAACTTTCTAAGTTATTTTTGTGGTCAATTGCAGGTTATCCTGTAGTTGTTATGTATTGATGCATGCAGTCAGCTTATTTCCTGCAGTTCTCGGGGCTTTAGAGACGACCCCTTTACTTTATGACATAAACAACATCTGTTGCCAAACAAATAAAAACTCCTTTTCAAGAAATCTCACAGTAGGAAGTGAAGGCAACATGCAGAGTTGTTTGCATCCATTATGTATTTAATGTAAAGTCTTTTTCAACATCCATTCTTACTGCTGCATTAATTAGAAGGACAGTTTGCTGAGCGATACGCATTTCTTGTTTGGTTTTGGTAATGGCATATTTTTGTGTTGACCGCTGAAGTCCTGCAGCGGCCCTCATCGTTCACCTCAGAAAAGCCAATTTATTTGGAAACACTTTAAACCTGTGCAGACAAAGCTTCAATCACACAGCCTCTAAAAGTTGCGACAGGACTCTAATTGTATTCCAGCAATCATTCAGTCGTCCTCAAACGCAGCTCGCCCTCTTAGACGCAGACACACACACAGAGAAAACAAGGTTGCTGCAGAGAGCATGTAAAGCTATAAAACACGTTATTTATTTATGTGTGTTAACAGAATACGACTGCAGGCCAAAGGTCCTCTGGTGAATTACCCTGCTGTGTTGCATTGATTCGTGAGCCTCTTGTGAATTTTGATTGAGCTAATTAAGCTCTTTAAACAGACGCTTAACTAAAACTGAAAGCACACAGCATTTAGAGCTCATAAATCAACACCAGCCAAAACACACAAACACACACACACACCAGTGGCTAAAAGTTCAAATTCATTCTGCCTGAATCCATTTAGTTTGAATCTGCTATTCAGGTGCTGGATCGGGTCCAGTTTAACTAGAAGCCGCTCATTTCAATTTTTTATTCCAATGCATTTTATTCTATTCATCCGAAGAACAGAAGATAAGAAGAAGGAAATGAGGGGAGCAGTCGGTGAATAGCAGGAGCAGAGCAAAAAATATGAAGAAGAGCCGAGGTGCAGCGCATGAAGAGATTTGTTAGGGAAATTACCATAGGATGGAGGAGGGGTGGGAGAAGAGAGGGAGAGATGGATATGTAAAAGCAGGAAGAGGAATGGGAGGGAGGGGGAGGAGGGAGGAAGATTAGAGGAGGAGAAGATGTGGAAAGAGATGTTCATGGAAAAGCAGCAGTGAAAAGAGGTGAAATGGAGATAAATAGAGGTGAAGGAAGGACAAGTGAGAGGTGATGTCAAAGGGGGGAGGAGAAGAAAGGTAACCCCCCTTCCTCTCTCTCTCTCTCTTTTCCATCTCTCCATCAGGGTTTAATCTCACAGGGTTCAGAGAATCAGAGGTCGACCAGAGGACTCTTAGTGTACGGTGGGAAAAGGATCTGTCAGCACACACACACGCACACACACTAGCCCATGGACACACAATCCACTCATTTTGAACAAGGTGTGCAATAACATGATTTTAAATGTCACAAAAAAATTGTAACCGTACATTTAAAGGGATAGTTCAACATTTTGGCAAATTGGCCCAATGCCATAATCCCTATAGTCATAGCAGTAGGTTTGTTACCTTTAATTGTCGGTGCAAGCTATTTTTAGAACGGTGGAGCAAAGCTGCGAGCTGCTCAGAGCTACGCTACGGAGGCTAATGGGATTTCTTGGTTTCCCCCATCAAACTCATCAAATACACAATCCAACAACTCCAAAACGCTCTGGTGGACAAGTTGTGACCTGCACATTCACCACGCTATGAGATAATAACAGAACGTTACCAGACAGAGTTGTTTTTAGAGGGAAATGCAGAGACTGCTTGATGAAAAACTGTCCCTGAAGGCAATGCGCATCAGCGGTTTTGCATGAATTTACCTCTAAAACGACTCGTAACGTTCTGTTATTATCTCATAGCGTGGTGAATGTGCAGGTCACAACTTGTCCCCCAGAGCGTTTTGGAGTTGTTGGATTGTGTATTTGATGAGTTTGATGAGGGAAACCAAGAAATCCCATGAGCCTCCGTAGCGTGGCTAACAAACCTACTGCTATGACTATAGGGATTATTGCAATGGGCAAATTTGCCAAAATGTTGAACTATCCCTTAAAAAAAAAAAGAAACTGTGACTCAATCTGAATCATTGCAAAATTACCAGTTTAAATTTAGATAATAAAACACCATTATGTTTTGTTTTTTTCACCCCGAGTGGACTCAATGAAAAACCTTTCAGCAGCTTCTGTAGATCTAAACTGAGTTTAAGTTTAATTAAGCCTGATTAGAAGCTGCAGTAAACAGTGATTAACAACCTGCAACCTTTGTCGAGTGATGTTTAAACCCATCGCTACACACTAAAACCACTGAGCTTTAACATTAACAGCTTCAACACATTAACACACAAGTGCATTGCGCACAAATCCCATGTACACACACACACTTAATATAAAGAGGAGATGTACACGACATGCATGAACACACAGCGGAGTAGCTTATTGGCTATTAAAAGCATGTTTACAGTATTCAAATGAAACACACACGCGCATGCACACACACACCTATCTCTCTCTCACTCAAACACACACACACATTCAGTGAAGTGTGTCACCCTCTCATGTGACTCAAGGACAAGTATCAGTGGCCGAAGGTCAGCTGGTTCCACATGAGCGGCCGGCATACCAGTAGTGTCACTCTCAGCTCTCTGTGTGTGTGTGTGTGTGTGTATGTGTGTGTGTTGGTTTGCATTTTAACACAGCGGGAGTATGATTATGACTTTGAAGGGAACTCTCTCTCTTTCTCTCCCTCATTAGTTGCAGCACAACTGTGTAGTTGTGTGATTTCATACACATATGTGAATGTGTGTGCACCCTGTGTGTGTGTGTTGGTCCCGGTCTGTGGCTTGTCCCAAGTTCCCATTAGCACTGCTATTGATTAGCGGCTGGTATTACACGTGACCGTGTGTGTGTGTGTGTGTGTGTGTGTGTGTGTGTGTGTGTGTGTGTATTTCTCTGTGTGTGTAGCTGATTGAAGGCCTGCTTAGGTTTCATTGACCATTGGTATGCATGTTCCATGGGCTGTGTGTGTGTGCGCGTGCGTGTGTGAAAGGTGATGATAATAAGCCTCCATCTAATTCTGCTGGTACCAAGGCCATCTCAAGGCCACATCACCTTCCTCTGAGTGTTTTCTTCTGGATCGATGCTCGCACACAGGAGGAGGAGGAGGAGGAGGAGCAGCTGTGGTCACAGGGACAGAGCTCAGTGTTAGCTTAGCCCACTTTCATGTAGCTCAGTGATGTTCAGCCCCCACCACACCTGAAAATACTCAGCAGATCGACTGCTGAACAAAAACACAGATTCTTCTTTGATCTTGAAAACAGTTTTTCTTCTTTTCTTTTAACATCTGCAGTTCTGGAGGAGCTCTGTCATAACATATTAAATTACTATAAAACAGGAATGACATCACTGTTACGTCATCAGATTGAGATTTGGGTGAGTGGAGTTTGAAAGAAATAATTTTATAGAACAGAGTCGGCGTCTAATCTACTGAAAAATACACACTCAAATTGCATTATGGGAGCTGCAGCTCTGGAGGAGCTTTGTCAAAAGAACTGATGAATTATATAACCAGAATTACATCAAAGTGACGTCATTAGACTGGGATTTATATAAATTTATATAAAAATGTTAAAAACTGCTGAGTGGAGTTTGAAAGAGAATCTTTGACAAAGTTTGAGGGTCTATTGTAAAAAAAAAAAAAAGGAAAAAAAAGTGGGGCATTATGGGTATTGCAGTTCTGGAGGAGCTTTGTCAACACAACTAATGAATTACTATGTAACCCGGATGACATCACAGTGATGTCATGAAGGTTATCTTGGATTATGATTTACGAATATATAAACTTTACAAAGTGTCCAAAGGAATTTGAAAGACAATCTTTAACAAAGAGTGAGGTTTGAATGCTCTCAAGTTGCATTATGGGAACTGCAGTTCTGACATGACCTGACATCACAGTAACGTCATCAGGGTTATCTCAAATTATTAAATTAAAAACTAGTGGGTAGGATTTGAGGTTGAGAGGTCTGATCTAAGAAAATGAACTCAAGATGCATTATGGGAAACGTAGGATCCAGATTTTTTTTTTTTTTATCTCAACATTTGTTGCTTCAGTTTAGACCAGTTTTAATCCATCAAATCCCCTAAAAAAATGAGTCATTGTAGTTTTTAGGAGCTGCTGCCGTTGGGGTTTTCTGTCTGTTTTTAATTTGCCTCTGGTTCAGCTTGTGAGATTTGTTGGACTACACACGATGGTCTTTACTCAGATCACAGTGAAAAGCCAGATCTTGTGCACAACATCAGCAACTCGTGGTGAATATGAATAATTCCATCTTGGGGGGGGGGGGTTGTACAGTGCCCAAGCATGAAATTAATGGAGCCAAACCGATTGTCTCTTTTTCAAGAGTCGTCCTCGTGTGGACGGCCTAACTCACACCCTCCCCGCTGACCCCCGTCCTGACACCTCTGCTGACTTTCCCGTCGACCTTTCGCTGCCGTGTGTAATTTCATCTGAAGCGATTCGGGGCTTCTTCTTGTTTTTACCACGTCGTTGCCTAACGAGGGTCAGCGGGAGGCCGACGTCGCCCCCGAAGCCTCCCTCTGATGAGTTCATATGCATACACACAGCCGGCAGGGCATTTACTGATGGGGAATAATAATAAAGATGATGAGGAGGAGGATGTTCCTAATGTAATCTTGGTGGGCAAGTTCCCCACCCCCACCCGCCTCCTGTTAATAACTTCTGCATGGACCGGGCCGTACCAACTAATAAAACACTGACTCTTATCTGCACAGAGGTGATTTTAAAGGGCACGGAGATGATCAGCTAAACCTCCTTTTTCATTATGCAGCGGAGAAGGAAAATTGTGAAAACAAATCTTGAAGTCTTAATGTATTCTTCACAGCCGGCTCTGTCAGATATTAAAGCGGTAAACAGTAGATTCATGTGTGAAGCTGTGGGAGGAACTTTATCTTGGATTTTTATGTTTTTAAGGCCGTTTTTTTTCATTCAGCACAGTGGCACCAATTTACAGATAAGAGTGGATTTTAAAGGCTCAGTTCCACAGGTATTAAATAACATTTTAGTTTTCTCTGCCACCAAGTGAGGCAAACACTGTTTGGAGCTCACAACACGGCTACATCACATTTTAACACTACAATCATGTCATACACATAACCTTTGCTTAGGACTTTGAGAGCAAGCAACTGTTATGATGTTTTATGTTTATGCAAATGAATGGTGAGTCACAGCTTTTATTTAACTGGGAGTGTCAGTTTGTTCAGACAAAATGAGACACCAAGTTTTTCAAATGGTTCTTAAATACTAACTTACATAATAAAGGTAAGCACATTGATTATTTTCTAGGAAACAATGCTTACTTACTTCTAAGAGTTTCCATCACATTTCCTTCTTTGACATCTATGCTTACTCAGAAAACTACACTCTGCAACCCAGACTTTAAGCTGGTCGACACTTTTCTCGCCGCAATCATGAACTGAACATTGGGAGATGTTATTTGGACTGGATTATCAGTATCTGAGGTTTTCCTGCGTTTGCTTTTGTTAGAGCACATTTCTCTTTTCTTTTTTTGGTGGGAATTAGGATTTAGTTGCAGGTGCAGGGACCTTGGATTTATTGCTTTGGTTTCATATCTTATCACCTTATATTGTTCTTATATACGTAATTACCTTTTGTATAACTTATCTTATATTATTTTATGTACATAGATTGTTTCATAAGTTGTTTTTGACACTTTTACTTATCTCTCACTTTTTTTTGGTAGCAAATTGTTGAAAAGCACTTGAGTAAGTTTTGAGTTCCAAGAACTCTGACAAATGTGAAACAAACCAATTGTTAAAGGGACAACGAGGAGTTTGTATTTGGTTATCAAAAAAAGTCTCATATTAATGTGGATGAATCTACATTACCAACACTTGTTAATGGGTCCATTTTCGATAAATATATCGTTTTGTCTTTATCGTTATTTTGTTATTATTTAGTGGTCAGCTCGCCCAGCATTTCCTACTTTCGGTTTTGCGGACGCTGCCCGGCGGGTCATGGGAGTAACGCCGCCGAATCGCCGTTTATGGTCGGAACAATGATGGTATCTGCTCGTCTTCGAACCTCTGACTTTCATTCTTGATGAATGAAAACATTCTTGGCAAATGTTTTCCCTTTTCTTGTGCTGGTCCAAGAATTTCACCGTGCGCAGAGGCTCATGGGGAATGTAGTATGAAAACACTTTGCTTTCCAAAACAACAGCGCTGTCCGTGGCCGCTCTTTAACAGAGGTTGAGGTTAGAGTCCCAGGTTCTAGCTGTGCAAAAGTCTCCACCTGCAGCTCCTGAGCCCTGGGTGCCGCCTCACACGGGTGATCCCGCTTCTGACATCGAGTTTGTTGTGGCAGTTATTGTTTAATAAAACAGCATCTCCTCTTGTCTTTCTGTAAGTTTAATCCGAGACGTCTCTCACTCACCGACACGAGATGCATGAATGAGAGTCACACAGACACTGAGACGGACCATGTCTTATGATGACCTGATCAATTCTTACTTACATATGAATTTCTATTAGAAACATGAATCATTTCTAAATCACCTGCTGAGAGGACGGCATCACTTCAGCCCGGTAGTTTTCCTCTCCTCTCTCACTCTGTGTATTGCTCCCATATACAACTCTATTATGACAGTTGGCTTGGAGGAATTCAAAACAAGAACGCCTCCAGTCTTCCCCATGGGCGACCAACCTCCACAACACACACTCACACACACACACACACACACACACACACACACACACACACACACACACACACACACACACACACACACACACACACACACACACACACACACTCAGACCTATGCCTGCACAGGGTCTTATATAGACAGACAGTCCCACTCACTCAGACAAGCATTTAACGGTCGCACAGACGTGCAAAATAACAGACGGACACGCTGCAGCCCCCACCTCGGCTGTTTTCATAACGCAGTGTAAAGGTTAAATCTGGCTCTGCTTGTTTAACGTGCACACACACACACACACACACACACACACACACACACACACACACACACACACACACACACACACACACACACACACCGCTGCCGAAGTGGAGAAAAACAAAAAAAGTCCTAACGCTCCCTTTAACCCCTGGCAGGTGTAGGGGAGGGGCCGTGGGTGGATGTATGGATGAAGGGGCCGATAGGCTGCACAGGGGGCTCGGGCCCTCGGGCGTAGGGGCAAAACACTGAGAGGGGAGGGGGAGGAGGAGGACGGGGGGGCAGCTTCAGGATATGTAAGTGAAAGAATTTTAAAGTGACAGATGTGAGGTTTAGAGATCATCTCATCTCATCTCATCTCATCTCATCTCGGAGGGTTGTGCAGCCACAGCACAAAAAAATGGACGTTCATAGATTTAGTTTGTGATGTAAACAACATGTTTCTTCTTGTTAATCAGGATTATCAGCATCTGTCTGTGCAGAGTTTTCTAACTGGGACATACTTTGTGAAGCGACAAACAAAGATCTCACTCACTAGATTTCACATGTTTCTTCTCTGACTCAGTTTTTCAGCATTTTCTTGTCTTATTTAACTTTTTTTTTTTTTGTCCAAGCCTCTTTTCCATGTTTCTGTCTCTTTCAGCATGTGTGGAGGACAGGTGGAGTCGCCTCAGAGCCTGAAGACACACCACACACGTGTTTGTATGGCTATCTTTGTGAGGACACTCAGGCCTTGTCCATACGAGCACGGGTATTTTTGAAACCGGAGTTTTGCTTCGCGTCCACACCAGTGGTGTAATAAAAACACTCCGTACACACGCAACCGTGAAATCCGCTACCAAGTGACGCAATGCACGTGTGGAAGGCTGTTTTAACCAATCAAAATACAGTGGAAACCGCTTGGATCAAAAGGCTTGGGGCGGAATCATTTCTATACAAATGCTGTTTAAATAATTCGTTATCAAGAAATCCGCTTATAGTGTTCATTTTTGGTCATTTTATGGATGTAAACATGCGCAAAAACCATTTCAAAACTACGTGTTATTATAGCTTCATTTCACAGACTCCAAGTCCAACAATTAAATATTAATTAATTTAATAAAAATGTGTAGCCTATTTATTTTATTTTCGGCGGTGTCCCTTTGACGTGCACTGCTGCAGCAGCCTGCACATGTTGCTGCGCTGTGTCTTGACTCTTGTGCTGTGTGTTGTTGTGCGCTGTGTTGTTGTGCTGTGTGCGTCACCTGGCTGCTGAGCCACATGACTGTCGGTGCGGCTCAACTCATTATCACTGGCTGTTGTGTTGTCTGTCAAAACATGGATGAATGAAACATCATTGATATCCACTTTATATCGACCGCGGACGTCACGGATACATTTTCGGCTTTTGGCTCGTTCCGTTCATCTCCGCATAGGCTCCCCCCCCCGTCGTACCCGGTCTGACAGTGACATAGGCTGTTGCCTGTTCATTCATGAAAATCATCCCGAAAAACTCTCAATCAAATAAGGTGGGGAATAAGAAACTGCGGCGCTACTGTAGTAGTTCTGTAATTTTAAAAACAGCTGATCTGTAGCGTCACTTGTTACTGTAAATGATGCTGTGTGGAAAACCAGCTGTGGTCTGTGATTGAGGGTGAGTTTGGAGCTGACAAGAGGATCGTCCTGACGACCGTTTCGTTATATTTTTCTCATCGAAAAACTATACAAATAGCATTTAGATGATGTAAAAAAAAAAAAAGTGATAAAAATCCACTTTGTCACCTCCATTTTTGCGAGCTCACCTGCAAACCGCTGCAAACAACCTCTGCGGGCTGGCAGTGTTTACATCAGCACGTGTGCAGCTATGACGTAAACGAGAAAAACAATCACGGTTGCAGTGTCCACACGCACCCGGTGAAACCAACCCCGGCCGAAAACCCCACCCTGGACTCCGGTTTCAAAAAACCACGGTTTCAGGTTTCCAAAAGCGCGGTTGCATGTGGACAGGACATACAACCGGGAACATACGTTCACGGTTTCAAAAATACCCGGGCTCGTGTGGACTAGGCCTCACTGACATATTGTTTTCCCTAGCCTCTTACCCTAACCTTAACCATCAAAACAAATGCCTAACCTTAACCATTACTCTTAACCTAACTTAAACCTAATTATAATAGTCTTAACCCTCAAACAGCCCTTGGAAGGGGTCTGAGAAAGTGAGAACCAGCCTAAAGGTCCTCACTTTCCCAAAATGTCCTCACTCTGACTGTTTAAAACTCAAACTTGTCCTCCCATGTATATCTGTACAAGTACACACACACACAAACACACACACAGAGACATGGAGACTGCAGTCATGATGGAGCCTGGAGACAGTCATAAGTGAGTGAGCACTTAAACATGCAGCGGTACCACACTGTAATGCACAGACACTATACAGCAAACAACTGTGCAGACACTAAAGCATCATGCGTTTCCTTCCCTCCCTCCTCACACGTACACACGCGCACGCACGCACGCACGCACACACACACACACACACGGTAAAAAGTTCATCTATTGCTCTGATGATTTATTTCTAGTTTCACACTTTCAAAACTCATCAAATACACAATCCAACAAGATAATAACGGAGCGTTATGAGACAGAGTTGTTTTTTCGAAGCAAATGCAGAGACTGCTTGCTGAAAAACTGCCCCCGACGGGAACGCGCATCAGCAGTTTTGCATGAATTTACCTCTAAAACAACTCTGTCTGGTAACTTTCTGTTATTATCTCATAGGGTGGTGAATATGCAGGTCACAACTTGTCCACCAGAGCGTTTTGGAGTTGTTGGATTGTGTATTTGATGAGGAAAACCAAGATATCCCATGAGCCTCCGTAGCGTAGCTCTGAGCAGCTCGCGGCTCTGCTCCGCCGTTCTAAAAATAGCTTGCACCGACAATTAAAGGTAACGAACCTACTGCTATGACTATAGGGATTATGGCACTGGGCCAATTTGTCAAAATGTTTAACTATCCCTTTAAACATCAGTGTTATTATTGACTGATTATTGACTGATTTGATGATTCTACGCAATTTTGAGAAACGGTCGGGAAACAGAAACAGAATAAAAAGGAGAATGAGTACGAAATTGAACTGAATAGAGCAGAGCAGGAGCAGCAGGTCCCACAGGAGGAAGGGCTGTTATGTATGCTATTGGTTTTTGTTTATACTTTAAACACTGTGTGTGTGTGTGTGTGTGTGTGTGTGTGTGTGTGTGTGTGTGTGTGTGTGTGTGTGTGTGTGTGTGTGTGTGTGTGTGTGTGTGTGTGTGTGTGTGTGTGTGTGTGTGTGTGTGTGTCCTGAATACCTCTCCAGACAAGTCGTGGCTGTTGTGTGTAGCTGGTGTGCATGCGCTGTGTGTTTGTCTGCATAAGTATGAGCAAATTTCTGAGGGTGTGTGTGCGCGTGAAGGTCACTGTGTATGTGTACTACTGTATGTGTGCGTCTGTGTGTGTGCATTTCACTGTGGCTCATGTGATACACTCTGCAAACAAAAGAGAGCGGACACCGGTGGCTGCTCCCTGTGGTATGATAGAAATACGACACACACACACACACACTCCTCTGGCTGAGAATGATAATGCAACGGTCAGACGAAGGAGGGGGAAAGTCAGATATGTGAACACAGAGGCAGTGGAGGAAAACGGTAAAATGGAAAAGAAACAAAAACAAACAAAAAAAATAGAAATGGAAACAAAAGCAGAAGAGAGGAAGAGAAATAAAAAGAGAGAACAGAGAGATAGAGAGATGGTGACGGATGGCGGAGGGGAAGCCTGTGTGTTCTGGTTGAAGACCAGAATAGATCTGCTCCCTGAATCATTTATCAGCCATGCTAATGCTAACCGCTGCCTGGGCCTCCAGCTTCCACCTATTTCAGCGGCGACGACGTGAAGCTCAGACTGTGGTGATTAATGTTCAGAGTGAGAGGCCCAGCAGCTCCTGGTAGCAGACCTGAGCTGCACACGTGTCATTTGTCCTGTTATCTGATGTTTACATGGCAGAAACCAGCAGTGATGATGGAGTACGTTATATATATATCGACTTGCATTTTAACAAACCCTTGATGGACTGTACGTTGGAACAGGATATTTATCACATGACGTGTTGAACTTTTACCTAATGGACTGTTACCGTTAGGTCTCCTACCTGTATGAGCCGTGGATTTCTGAATTCAGCATTTCTGTTGCCTGGGACTTCCTTTACAGATTGTTTCTTAAAGAGGAACTTTGCCAGATTTTTACCTTAATCAAAAAGCTTCGGCGTAATTGTGATGGTTAAATAACTTGTTCCAGGGAGAATGGAGGCTCTCTGCCTTCCACCTAGCGTCTCTTGGCTGAAAACCAACAGAGCCTCCGACCTGGTGTCCCAGCTCTTGTCTCTGTGACACCACAACACAAACGTGCCCCGTAACCTGTAATCTCTTGTTTATAGTGCAGCAGATTAATTGCATATTTCAAGAGAATCGTTCATTTTGGTATAAAAGCATGAAATTTGGTACAGATACTCTCTAAGGGTCACTTTTTGGGAAAAAGATGTTGGCCAGGCAAAAATTAAAAATGGCGGCCATTTTTTCAAGATGTACTGTATTTAGTCTAGTAGGAAGAGGGGGGTATCATGTATCCCCTGGAAATATACTTCTAAACAGTGTTTCTAGATTGGAAAAAAATGTGTAGAAAATGATGAGCTATGTTAAAAAGTTGTCAGAATGTCCCATGTATCATTTTTATGCAAATTAGTGCCGCCATTATTGTAAAAACCTAATTTCACTATATCTCAGCCAATATTGCAGATAACTGAACAAATAAGGTGTCTACACCCATGTTTTGAGGGTCAGAGATCACAATAAAACTATTCATAAAGTGATCACATGTTGGTGGCATGCTAGTAAGCAAACCTAACCCTTTTACCAATTACAAGACGCCAATATTGGAGATACCAAATAAGGTGTCTAGACAGAGGTTGTTGTGTGTTTAACCAAGGTTTATTTGGATCAAACATCATAATAGAACTCTTGTTGATGTGACCACTCTTCTCTTCCCCATGCCAGTTAAACAGTCAAGTAAATGGTTCTCCACTATGCATCACTCATCATCGTTTTCACTGAAATCATCAGAGTTAAACTCATCCTCTCCTTCCTCTTTCTCCTCCTCTTCCTGTTCATGCTCTCCAGTGTCATGGGGATCAACCAGTGAAGTTGGTAGGATAGGACCACAGGACCACACCGGTTTCAACACTCCTTCATCAGTCTTCATCCATCCCTGCCCCTCATCATAGGGTTTTGGGTTTTCCAGAATAGGTTCATCAGCTCGCTTGGCGACACGGTAGTTCACACGTCGGGCATGTGGCTTCAGAGCAGAGTGGCATGGAGGAAGGCGAGCCAGGTCAACCTTAGACTGGCAACTGGGTTTCTTGTCCTCCCCCACCATGTTGAGTAGCAACTTGGCACGGACAACATCCACTGAAGACTCACGACTCTGTCCAGACATCAGACTGGTGAATTGCTCCAACTGCCTCAGCATCTCAGGCTTGACACTCTAGCAGTCACCGAGTTGGGCCCCACCTTCCCTCTCCATTTGAAGGTACTGGTACAGTCTTCTCCACTGAACACATAGAACCCATGAAGAGTGGCGCGGTGGTCTTCTCCCAGGGATTCTGCAAGCTCAGAGATGTTGAGAAGTTGTTGGTCCTTCCTGGATCTTCACACTGTAGGGGTCTGATGAAGTCAGCTTTAGCAGCCTTGCCCACAGCTTCTGCTCGTACTGTAACACGTCCATCTCAACATCAATGGGGACAGGTGCACTGGAAGCCAGGCAGTAGTAGTATTGCAGAATCCCTGGGAGAAGACAACCGCGCCACTCTTCTTGGGTTCTATGTGTTCAGTGGAGAAGACTGTACCAGTGCCATCAAAGGGAGAAGGAAGGTGGGGCCCTTGAAGAAGAATCCCAGGTTTCACGTATTCAGTCAACTCGGTGACTGCTAGAGTGTCAAGCCTGAGATGCTGAGGCAGTTGGAGCAATTCACCAGTCTGATGTCTGGACAGAGTCGTGAGTCTTCAGTGGATGTTGTCCGTGCCAAGTTGCTATGCAACACGGTGGGGGAGGACAAGAAACTCAGTTGCCAGTCTAAGGTTGACCTGGCTCACCTTCCTCCATGCCACTCTGCTCTGAAGCCACATGCCTGACGTGTGAACTACCGTGTCGCCTTGTACTAGCGAGCTGATGAACCTATTCTGGAAAAACCAAAACCCTATGATGAGGGGCAGGGATGGATGAAGACTGATGAAGGAGTGTTGAAACCGGTGTGGTCCTGTGGTCCTATCCTACCAACTTCACTGGTTGATCCCCATGACACTGGAGAGCATGAACAGGAAGAGGAGGAGAAAGAGGAAGGAGGGGATGAGGTGTCTAGACACCTTATTTGGTATCTCCAATATTGGCGTCTTGTAATTGGTAAAAGGGTTAGGTTTGCTTACTGGCATGCCACCAACATGTGATCACTTTATGAATAGTTTTATTATGATCTCTGACCCTCAAAACATGGGTCTAGACACCTTATTTGTTCAGATATCTGCAGTATTGGCTGAGATATAGTGAAATTAGGTTTTTACAATAATGGCGGCACTAATTTGCATAAAAATGATACATGGGACATTCTGACAACTTTTTAACATAGCTCATCATTTTCTACACATTTTTTCCAATCTAGAAACACTGTTTAGAAGTATATTTCCAGGGGATACATGATACCCCCCTCTTCCTACTAGACTAAATACAGAACATCTTGAAAAAATGGCCGCCATTTTTAATTTTTGCGTGGCCAACATCTTTTTCCCAAAAAGTGACCCTTAGAGAGTATCTGTACCAAATTTCATGCTTTTATACCAAAATGAACGATTGTCTCACTAATCTGCTGCACTATTATGACAGATAAGACTACACAAATGTACACATCGTAACGCGGGAATGATATATGGTGTTAATCCACTGCTCCATGGATTGCCTTCTTGCCAGCTTCGTTGAAAACAAATGCACATGGCCGGGGGGGAGTGGGTTAGCAAAGCAGCAGGAAACCGACCGGATTTGCAGCAGGGATAACATTATTATATAAGATGTGTATATTTGTGTAGTCTTATCTGTCATAAACAAGAGATTACAGGTTACGGGGCGCGTTTGTGTGGCGGTGCTGCAGAGACGAGAGCTGGGACACCGGGTCGGAGGCTCTGATCTTACTGTGCGTTCACACCAAAAGCTTCCAAAGCGTCAAAACGCCGGAAGTAAATTATTTTTCAATGAGAGCCCGGCGACACTGAGCGTCCAAAGTGTCAACAGGCGTCGCCACGCTTCCAAAGCGTCCAAAGCTTCACCAGACGAGAAGTTGAGCCGTGGTTAACTTTTGGGGTAATTAGCTATGACGCGGTTCGGCGGCAACCTGTCAGAATAGAGATGTCCGTCGGCTGCCTATTTTTTCTTTTTTTTGTATTTCGGCTCCCCAATGACCAGCACGATCGAACTTTGATGTCAGTCACGTGACGAGCGGCCAAAGCGGCTGAAAATATTTGCCGTTTTGGGAGCTGTCTTGTCTGACGCCCACCCTCGAGCGTTTTTGACGCTTTGGAAGCTTTTGGTGTGAACCAAGGGGGCAGTTGTCGGTCTGAGAAGTGAAGCTCACTTCCGCATTCAAAAAGCTGCAATCCCCTCGGCTTCCTCTGGGGGCTGGCTCCAGAAGGGAGCAACTCCAATTGAGCCCCATGTTAAAATAGCCGATTTTACAGCTTAAAAAAACATATTTACAGCCTGGTACATTTTATTTTTTTGGTCTCAATCGATAGTTTCTACCCCCGCACACACTCTGAGGGGGGTGAATTTTTTTAAAACTCTACTGTTTTACTATTATTAGGTTTAAAGTTCTGGCCAATTAGGGCGCAGAACCGTTGAGTGACAGGTCCGGCGACCGCTGCTACGAGGCCAGTGGGCGGGCTCTCGGCCGGCCAACGGCCGCACCGCTCCAAATATGGCAAGTAGAATCCAACATGGCGCGGCTCAAACCCCCGTAGTAGCGGCACAAAACAGACTCCCCCAAACCAATGGGTGACGTCACGGACGCTACGTCCATTCTTTTTACAGTCTATGGTGTGAACACACAGTTACAAGGTTGGTCTTCAGCCAAGAGAGGAGGTGGAAGGCAGAGAGCCTCCATCCTCCCTGGAACTAGTTACAAAAGTCATTGATTTAATCAGCACTAGGAGTCTGAAGCTGGTTAGTTAAGTTAAAGCAGAAGTAAGCGGAATGTTTGTGTTAATAGGCTAAATAGTTTAAATAGTTATATCTTCCGACAGCAATCACTTATATAGAGTGTTTGGTCCTAAACACGGGTCTGTCAGTCACTCTGCTCTGCTAAGCCGAGGAGAAAACTTCCCCTGTATCCTACAACCTTTATCCAATGAGAGAGAGAACGGCATAAAGGGTCTGTGTGTGCACGCCAAGGGGGGCAGTTGCATAGACTGAGGACGATGCGCGTGCATGTGGTGACGTAGGGACAAGGGCGGGGACTGCTAACTCCATCCGCTGGCAGGAAGTTAGCCAAAACAACCGGATCGCTTACTTCTGCTTTAAAAATGCAGCACAGTTAAGGTTAAAATCTTATAGGCTACATAGTTCCTCTTTAGGTGCAGCTAACTCTTAGCATGCTAACACTAATGTTATAGCCTTTGCAACTCATTTACAACTCAAGGCTGGCTCAACGCTTTTATAATTGATCGATACACACATGCATGGAGAATTGTTTATGTTTTTATATTGGGTTAGGTAACAATGAGCGGGACAGGCGATGAATAACGTCTCTGTCAACTAGCATGGCTGACTGCAGCGATGCTACTAAGAGCTAAATGCTAATGTCACAATACTAAGCTATGAAATTACTAATATTCTTATATGTCACTGAGCACCATCTTGGGTTAGCATGCTAACATTCGCTAAGTAGTGCTAACAGCAAGTACAGAGAGTCCTGTGGGAGTGTCATTAGCTTTGCAACTACAGAGCAGGACAAAGTGAAATGTGATTTAATGTGATAGCTTAGCAGACTGTGATATGAAACGTCTAACTTTGGCCTCCTCTGGGTTTTTCTGTTGCTATTTATACCGTCGCCTTTTCAGGATCAGTTTGGTTTCATTGTGACAGTTTGGGCTGAAAATGGTGAATATCTAATTAAAGACATTAGGGCGGGTTGTGTTTCGGTTGTTTTGTTTTGTTTTTTTGATGCCACCTCCGTGTCGCTGTTAATTTTGGACAGTTAAGAGACGTGAGTGTTGTTCCCATTCAGATGAAGTGAAACCAACACGTCTTTTTTTAGTTTTAGCACCTCCTGGTCTGTGCTAGTAATGTCGGTCTCAGTTTTAAGACCGAGGTCAAACGACTGTCAGCCCCGGACGGTGGAAGTTACATATTCACTATGGGAAGTGTGTGTGTGTGTGTGTGTGTGTGTGTGTGTGTGTGTGTGTGTGTGTGTGTGTGTGTGTGTGTGTGTGTGTGTGTGTGTGTGTGTGTGTGTGTGTGTGTGTGTGTGTGTGTGTCATGAGAGATGAGACAGCACAAGTGTTGGTGCTATTTGGTGAGAGAGGAACACAGACAGACAGAGAGAAAGAGAAAATCAGAGGGGACAGGGGTGTCACCAGAATGATATTAATAATCACTGAATATCATCATTTGACAGTGGAGCCAGAAAATCTGCTGCGAATCTGTGATGAATCGGAGAAACTGATGGAGATGATTAAATGATCGGGTCCTGTTTTTGACACAGTTTATGATTCAATTTAACAGATACAAGTTTTTTTGTGATTTCTATTCCAAATGAATTCTCACTTGTGTGAGAGCTGCAGGGCGTTTTTACCTCTCTGTCATCAAAAGAGATGTAGCTCCTCTTGTGTGGGGTGTGTGTATAATAATAATTTGCATGCTTCATTTTGTGTAGAGTAGCTGCTCATAATATCTGTGGTTTTATTTATCTGTACAGTGCATCTGTTTTGTGATGGTTGTGGAGGCCAAACACTGAAGTGACTGTTCACACTCTTGGTTATTAAGCTGGACAGTGAGTAAATAAAAGTCAAGTGAAGGCGGAGAGGGCTGATGTGCAGCACAAAGAGCTTTCTGAATGCTGGACTCCCCGGTTGTCTCCATCTGCTCAAAGGTCAGCGCTGTCAGCACGGTTTACATCTGGTCTGAGGTGTGAAACCTGCACACTGAAGTTCACCAGAGCTGAACTGAATGAACCCCACGTACAGGAGGAACTCATCATCATCATCATCATCAGCTGAGTGCGGTGATTCAATTAGAGATAACAGAGACGTTCAGGATGTTATTAATGTTGCTGAGCGTGAGCAGCCACATCGCCAGTTTATCTCCGGTCCGGTTTAATTTAGTGTTTGTCCATGCACATGCAAAGTGATGCTAACAGGAAGGGGATGTGACTGCTTGTCTTTATGTGTCAGTGCAGTGATGGACTGATGACCAGTTTCTTCCCCCCCTCACCCCACTGCTGTGATCAGCTGCAGCTCCCTGAATGATAAGCAGGTACAGGTGAAGGTCAAAGTGATGGTGATACCTCCACAGCTCACAGCTCTATACATAGAGTATGTTATAGATCCTACAGGACAATATGACCCCAATACGAGTCAAAGTTGTTACTTAAAGGAGACATATTGTGCCCCCTTTCCACAAATTTAAATAGTTCCCAGGTGTCTTAAAGACATGTCTGTGACTTCGGTCAAAAAACCCATAGATCAAATATCACGGCTCTTTTCATCCTTTCAAAACAGCTCTGTTCAGAACGGCTGGTTTCAGTGCCTGTCCGTTTAAATGCAAATGAGACACTGCTTGCCCCGCCCCTTCTACCGGTCCCAGGTAGGGGTGGGATTATGCAAATTTGAATCCTAGTTACATCACTGGAAGACAACTGAGGGAACAGCTCGTAAAACCACGTCGATTTCAACCTAGGGAGCCTGAAAATGACTGATTTTTTTTGTCAATTCTCACATTTGGGGGGGCCGGAAGGCAAAACAAACAACCAGATACATGTTAAAGAGCCTTCAAAAAGTGATATTTCCATAATATATCCCCTTTGAAATCGTTTTCCTTGAGTTTAAGTAACTGCGCCTCCACCCCCACCCTCACCTGGCTGCTGGATCCACCTGTGTGTAGTTTTCATGTTGGAATCTGTTAGCTTTATTTGAATGTCAAAAGTGTTCCTTGATTATTCTCTGGTGTTCCACGTATATTTTCTTACAAACACTATTCCCATCATGTTTAATAACAAAATGCAGGTTATTATTTGATTGAAAATATCTTTTTTGTTTAAATCAACTTTTTTTTTGATTGAATAATAAAGACACAAATGTACCTGCATAGTATAGCATTTGTTTTAGACGCAGCTGCTGCACCTTTGTCTTCATGATGCAAAGACAAGACAAACAACGTAATAAAAATACTCTTTAAAACACTAAAACCTGCACATGTTCCATGTATAGTTTATAGTGCACACACTAAGCAGCAAACAGGGAACACTGATGATGCGGCACAACCCTGTGTCACTATTTAAAAGCTTACTAACTTCTATTGATTGACCAGAAGCTTTGACTTAATGGTTGAGGGGAAATATCAGCTCATTCAGGCCCATTAATACATTTCTGGTCTCGCACACATCCCGTGGCTTTATGGGAAATACTGTACAACATGACACAACAGGAAGTCACAATCAGCACATTTCCCCATCCAGGCTTCATGTCTCCTTTTGAACCGATGTCAAAGTTTTACCACCTGACCCCTGCTTACACCTCTGACCTTCTCCCCCCTCCACACACACACAGTTGTTGCCGACCGTCCACAGATCTGTGCCGGTCCCTCGAGGCCTCGTCTGAATCTCTGATGAACATGTCTGAAATGACTTTTCACACCACATTGGCAGGTGGATCAGTGCGAGAGGCCGGACGCTCCGCTGATCTTAAAATGAAACTGAAACACACAGCACGCTTCTGTAGCTGTGACAGCGCCCTTATCACCTCGCCATACACACACACACACACACACTTCCAAACCTCGTGAGCGAATCCTGCTTCCCACATCATACTCGTCCGTCCAGCTCACCATCTGACCTCGTCTCCGACTGACGGCTGCAAACACACTTGTTATAAAATCAAATTCAGTCTTAGAGGCCGTCCCGAGAAGTTTTATTCACACTGGAAACCTCTACTTGAGTATGTCGACAAACTCCCTGCTTTTTTTTTTCTTCACTTGCTTAGCTGGAGGTAACTATCTGCATTTTATTTATTTATTTATTATTATTATTTAATTTTTTGGCTGTGATGTAGGTCTCCAGGATGGGTAGGGTGGTTGTTGGGTTATATAGAAAAATGAAAAATGGAAATGTGACTCTTTCTGGGTGTACTGTTTACCGCAACTGTGAATCAATAAAAAGTAAAAAAAAACCAAAAAAAAAACACTTGTCAATCTCAATGGGGGGTGATTGAGTTATTCATTTATTTGTTTCCCAGGTGACGGCGTCAACGAATCAGGACGAGCTGCGCCTTACGGTTTAACACGCATTCCCAGCGGCAGACCGAATTTGAATTTCATGATGCTTAATATCTAAATAAACTACTATGTTTACAACAGAAACACATTTAAAAACAAAAAGTCAAACGGAAACATGAAAGTAAAATTAATGAATTACTGATGGTGTAACGTAGGTGAAAACTTCAAAGTGAACGTGGCCGCGGTAAAAACAAAACACTTTAATAGTTCTGTTGGATGATTCTTTGAGCTACTGCAAAAATAAATGTTGAATATTTAATCATGATGTTTCTGAGCCCAAAATAAAATCACCGGCGTGTGCAATGAGAATCCTGCATCACTAATAGGAGACAACAGAGACTTGTGTAATAGTATTACTCACCGGAGTCCACTGCACACACACACACACACACACACACACACACACACACAGCATCTCCACCCTTCCTCCCACCATCTATGCAGTTTTTCAATTAGTCATTTGCTTCTCTAACTTTCTCCCCCACTAACGATACAGTAGACACTGTCAGGAGAGCCCTTCACACCGGTCCCCTGAACATCCCATAAAGACACTACAGTGCCCTGCTGCTGCTCCAAACGCTCACTGACTGCGGCCCCCGATGACGTGCCCTGTTGCTAACCTTTACCCACTGCCAGTAGTTTGCATGCGAGGCATTTAGGGAACATCTGTAAACTCCACCGCCTGCCAATAGTCTGCATGCCGGCTGCTCTGTGCCCATTTTATCAGACCCACTGCATATACCATTTAAAATAGATTTGAAAAGGCTTCCACACATGAATTCATAATGGATCTAATGGCGAGTTATGGATCTTTAAGCTTGTGATATACTTTGCTTTTACCCACATGCGTATGATGACCACCACAGCATTTCCTGCCTCTGTCTCTCTGTGTGTTTCCATCCTCCTCTTTTGTAAGTTCCTCTCCATGAGAGCTGAACTTTTATTACACTAAATATTTCATCCGTCTCCTCCTCATCCTGTCGTTCACTCACTCTGGAGTTTCAGCTCTAGAGACCCTCCACATCTAAACTCACCCGTTTAGGCGCCGGCGCCGCTCGGCTCCCCCTCTCCATCTTCTCTCCAGTGGAGGAGTGACTCACACAGTAAAGTACAACTTCACTGTAAATCTCACATGACTAATGCATGCCCCGCTTTCCCTCTTCACCTCCTCCTCCTCTTCTTTCTCTTTCCCCTCACCTCAGCTCCCCGTCACCTGCTTTTACCTCTCTGCTCCGCCCACACCCGATTCAGACTGACAGTCACAAACAGAGATGAACAGCAGCACGAAATCCGAGGCCTTTTCCTGTGGCAGGTGAGGAGCTCACATCAAATGAAGGAAAAGGAAAAGGAGCAGCATGGTTACAAATGACTGCAGCGACTTTGACACACCCTTGACTATACGTTGAGATCAAATCTAAAAACACACGCACAGTTTCCCACACTACTACTTCCTGGGCTTCTCTCAGAGTATCTGAAAGAATTTAAATAAGCAGGGGAATAACCCAACAAAAAAAAAACTTTTAGGCAGCACAATATATCTAATATTATGGTTTTTATTGTTCTTGAGATCTACTGGGAAAGTACTAAAGTCTGTGTAAAGTGAAACATGAGATTTGATTGGAAACATATTACCACCCCTAACAGCACAACTCCGCCCAGGGCTCCAGACTAACTTATTTTATTAGGAGCACAGTGGCTGCTGACCTAAAATTTCAGGAGCACAAACAGAAAATGTAGGGACTCACACAGTAAACCGACTTGCAAAGCTAATATTCACATTTCCTTTTCATTCCTGATCCTCACACACCTTGGCCTGCCACCTGTACTGACAGATACCAGATTGTTTGAGTGTAAAAACAGATTTCAGTGTTTCTGCCGCACACGGCCCATTAAACAGCCCCGTTGAAAAAGGACCTAAACCGAGTCGAGTAGAGCTGTAACTGTGTAGTGGAAAGGGTTAAAGAGTAATGGTAACTGGCAGTGGAAACTAGGGCCCGACCGATATGGATTTTTTGGGGCCGATGCCGATTACGATTATTAGGGGGGGGGAAAATCCGATAACCGATTAATCGGCCGATTTTTTTTTTTTTTAAATAAAGTTTTTAAATTGTATTAATTTAAGTAATATATCTATATATATTATATAATATATGTATCAGGGCTGCCTGGTCGACCAAAAAATCATTAGCCGACCAAAATTTCATTGGTGGATTGGTCGCAGGAAAAAAAAAAAAACATTTCGAGCCCCGTCTTGTCAAAATTAAGTCAAAATCAATATGGGCTTTTATTTTGAAGGGCCAGATACAGGAAGTCATGACACGTGATACTTTTTTGTTGTTTTTTTTACACGACACGGCAGGTCTCTCTCTCTCTCGTTTTTTTTTTTTTTTTTAATCAAAAGCGACTTTTTCCAGTGTTGTTCCAGACGTTTCTGGTTTGGAGACTGTTTTCACCCATCAGCGGTTGCTGCCGTGCCCGGCTCCGTGTCAAAGCGCTCACGGCGGTCAGTCTCACAGCAGTGTCATGGAGCAGAGACATGATAGTCCCCGTTGCACGTCCACGTGCATAACAAAACGGAGCAAAAGACCAAAATACAGGGAAAATACTGGGAGCCCATAGGTGATGATTCAGACGGATTTCATTTGTACAAGCCTAATGTTTATTTTTGGGCACAAAACTCCAGACCCAACCTTTAATGAAGCTCTGCTGCTGCTTTTTTCATGATTTTAAAACCTTATTCATTATTACAAATTAACTTTTCTAGCATTCAAATTTGTCTGCATGGTCAATAAGACATCTGTCTATGATGTGACAAACTCAGAACACAAATATAGTTTCACTTTGCACAAACTTCAGCCTACACCTGTATCAGAGACATTTAGACAGTGAGTCAGTGTCTTCATCGACCTAAATCATTTCAAACACAAAAGGAAACACAAACATTAACATCCCTGGATTAGCCACTGTAGCTTAGCTGGGGAGGGATTGCCTGTCAGGGCAGCGTGCCAGATAACAAAGCTGCTGCTTATTCGTCTGCACATGTCGCTTTGTTGAGTGACTGTTGGTTACATTTTTTTATGTATCAGAGGTAAAAGACGTCGTAGAACAACAACAGGAAGTCTTCTGTGTCTGTATGTTTTTGAACCGTGGCTCAAATGTCAATTTATCAATTTGGATTCATGTACTAGATGTATACTGTATGCCCCCCCCCCCCCCCCCCCAAAAGAAATTAAAAACATGACTAATAGATTTTTATTTTAGGCAAATTAAACGCTGAGTTGACTGGTTGGGGATTTGTTTCACTTGAAGTGGTGACGCACAGCAGCAGCAGCCAATCAGCTTCACCTCAGCTCCTCCTGGTTTCCTCTGCACCTCTGTCTGTACTCACACTGCAGATGCGGCAAAATATACACAAAAGACAGGTAACAACACACACACACACCCTCACATGTAGGTGCAGATTCAAAGTCATTTTCACAAAACACACGCTTCACAAAAAAAATGTGCTTATAAAGATCTGCACTGTATATCTGTCATTTTCTTTCACTCTCCCTCCCACACACACACATGTCCAAACACACACACACACACACAGAGTTTTCCCCATAAGAGCAGTCCAATCTATTATTGAGTAGACCGCCGTCATTTCAGGGCCTGAAGGTCACTGGCATCAATAACTCTGCTGGTAGCCACTAGACAACCCCACTATACACATACTCACACACGCACACGCACACACATACACACACTGATGGTCACATGACGGAAAATCTCACTGCCAGTTTCAATGAAAATCCAATGTAGCAGCAGGAATCTGCTTGTTTGAACATCATAACGAGGCCTCGTCTCCAAACATCAGCGCTGAGCCTCCTCACATGGAAAGTTCACGACCAACAGATGTTTAACAAAGTCTCAACAAATTTCAACAAAACAGATAATTCTGCAGGAGAAAAATGTGAATTTATGTGCATTTCAATCCACCAGTGGATAAAAATGAGAGAACGAATGATAGAAAACCAGACAGACAAATGACATGATGTTTGCTTTGTGTGTTCATCAGAGGAACGTTTTGATGTTTTCTATCTCTGAGTTTCTACACAGACAGAAAAATGAAACTTTCCTGGTTGCTCAGCCTGAGCCTCATGCAGCCAAATGCTTCAATACAGTATCTGGACCGAGTGCTGTTGATTCATCCGATACTGACTAGGGTTGCAAATTTGCAGGAATTTTCAAAGTTGGAAACTTTCCATGGGAATTAACAGGAATATATGGGAATTAACGGGCATTAACAAGAATTAAAACTTGATAAAGTTCTATTCACAAATGAATCTGTTGAAATGTCATGTTTTTTTATTGTATTATTTTGCATGGATGTATGTTTATGAATAAAACAAAATATTTACATTTATGTTTGGATATGATACAGTTTGTTTAAATTACCCCCAATTTCCAGTTAATTCCCATAATTCCCATGGAAAGTTTCCAATTTGGAATAATTCCCCAGCTTAACTTCACATGGAAATTTTCTGCCCCTTTGCAACCCTAATACTGACTGACAGCGAGGAGATCTTTACGATTGGTAGCATCTTCCAGTCGTGGAGCTGGGGATGTTGCTACGGGGCTGCAGGAGGATGAGCATGTGGCCCTACAGTAGGATGATCCAGATTTGGTTTGCTACCTGGGTACAGAGGAAATTCACATCATGTTTGTTATTTATTTATTTAGCTATTCCATCTAAGCTTCTGTTAATCCACCAAGTTTTCAAACTGAGCCGAATGTACAAACTTTGTGATTTCCAATTTTCAAAACTCCACTCAGGTTTAAAAAAACCTGGTTGCAAAACAGCGTGGAAACTCGTCCCAGATGCAGCAGCTGCTCAACGCCCAGGATCGTTTTCTTCTGAATAATCAGACATGTAAATAAAAGGAAACCGATCCAGTGGCGACTGTTTCCGTGTGACTTTGATCCCGGACGAGTCAGGTCGATCGCTGCTCCTTATCATGAACCACTTGATCTTTTCACAAAGTCATACCAGTGCATGGGTGTGTGTGTGTGTGTGTGTGTTGGGAGTTGCAGCAGCTCGGTTATCGGGCGAACACGGTGTCACGCTGCTGCGTCGCTGTTAATGGTTTGCCTTTGAGGAAGCAGAGTGCTGCAGTAAGCAGATCAGCAGCAGGATGGGCGAGCGACAGCAGCACGAGCATGAAGGGCGAGCAGGAGAGAGAGTCACAGAGGTGAGAGAGAGTAAGAGGTGTGGTTTACATATTAACTCACACACACACACATAGAGAGAGAGAGAGTACAGTAGTTATTACAGTGTCTGGCGTGTCTTCATTGACCTGCATGTTTGTGTCAGCACAAGTTTCAGAGCACAGACTGAAAAACATGAGAATAAAAACACAACGCGATGTGAGTTTTTATGCTTCATGGTGAGGAACACTCTTTATTTTAGCCGCAGCTTTTGTCATCTCGACACAAACTGAATGTACAAACTTGTTTGCTGGTGTTTTAAGTGTGTGTGTGTGAGAGTCTGTGTGTGTGTGTGTGTGTGTGTGTGTGTGTGTGTGTGTGTGTGTGTGTGTGTGTGTGTGTGTGTGTGTGTGTGTGTGTGTGTGTGTGTGTGTGTGTGTGTGTGTGTGTGTGTGTGTGTGCAACAGTGTGGTTATTAAACTGAGAGAGAACTGCAGAGGGAGACGGTAGATGCATGTAAAACTGAATATAATGACTACATGTCAGAGGCTATCTGGATTCATGAAATGAGTTCTGGCTATGCAGCCTCTCTGTATCCCTCTGTGTGTGTGTGTGTGTGTGTGTGTGTGTGTGTGTGTGTGTGTGTGTGTGTGTGTGTGTGTGTGTGCGTGTGTGTGCATGTGTGTGCGTGCCCAGATTTCAGATGCAGGATTACAGCATTATCATCTAAAAAGCTAAAAAGGGCAAACGGTTCAACATCTGACCACTGCAGGGCCCTGCCCCACTGCTGTCACACCACAACTGCAATTATTACTATGACCAACGCTATACAACTGATATCAGCAGTGGTGGCAGTAACAGTGGTAGTAATAGTAGTAATAATAGCAGTAATAGTAGCAGTAGTGGTGATATTAGGAGGCAGGGATCAAACATCTTGAAACACAGCCACTCCCAAATAATCCAGTCATAACAGCTCCTGCTATTACAAAGGCTGTTGGCTGTTAGCTACTGCTAGCTATTAGCAGTAGCTAGTGGATAAAAATGAGAGAATGAATGATAGCTTAAGCTTAGGCTAATTTCCCTGAGCAGGAAACAGAGAACAAAACAACACAACACAAAACAGCATCTTCAACAACACCACCAATAATTAACAACATTAAAACACATTGCAACTACAGCAATTCACTCTTATCTACCTGTGGGTCAGACTCCAAGTCGTCCCATATTGAGCTGTGGAGTTTTCTTCCTGCAGCTTTAGCATCTCTAAGAAAACTAAAAATAAGTTATCTGACATTCAGTTTAGTTTTAGTTAGTTCTGCATTGTTCATTGTACTTTTTATTTAGTTCTCGTTTATGGAAAAATTGTCAGTTTACTAAAAAAAATTTTCAGGGCCATTTTTAGTTTTATTCTTAGGGCACTTTACACCTATCTCGTTTGGTTCAGTTTGAGCCGAACCTAAATTCCAAATGTGAAAGGTGCTGTGGACCACGTTCTGCACCAAAGGCCCAAAATTTGGTCCGACCAAAAGAGGTGGTCTCGGTCCGGACCAAACGAACCAAGGGTCGTACCTTTTTGCAGTGTGAAAACAACTTTTTGTATAGTTCGGACCTTCGTATCAATGAAAGGGAGTATTCTTCTTCTTCTGCTCTCAATTTACAGTACAGGAAGTTACGTCACGCTAACCAGCTGACTCAGCAAAACAAAACTAGCCTACTAGGAGTAGTATTACAACGGGAAAAAGTATTACAACGGGAAAATCGATTCATTTTCTGTAAACAGGAAGTAACATCAGAAGCCGGCTGGCCTAACAACGCCGCGTAACCAAAACAAAATGTCTGTAAATATCTGTTTCACCCAAGCCACTACAAGAGGAGATGATACAACGCTGATTAAAGTCCCCCTCCCCGCGACCCTTTTTGGTTATTTTAAAACATTCTCTGTGGTCTTTAAATTGTGATTATGAAGTTTTTAGCCAAAATCACAAAACCTGTACCATTTCCCAGGGCTCTCCTTCTGCACAGCACCAGCAGCTCATTAGCAATGCACCTCTGGAGGGGGGGCGGAGACTGTGCTGCCCCGCCCCACCCAGCCACCCCCTCGCACTCCCCCCCGCTTGCTGACAGCTGGACATTTTACAATTACCGATTCAGCGCGTTTAGCGTAAAACTGCACACTGGGATTCGATCCCAGACTGGAATATAGTCCTTGCTCTCAGTGCAAGCTGCTCTACCAGGTGAGCTATACCTGTTATACCTTGATAGGTACTAGGGCTGGATTCAAAAGATCGATCCACCGATTTTAAATCGATTCTCATTTTAATTCCTACAGATCGATTTGTGCGTCCAAAGATCGATTTTTGAAAGAAAAAAAAAATTAAATATATATTGTTGCGTACGAGCGGACGTGATAAAAGGATGAGGAGGAGTTGCTCAACAAACCTTCATTTAGGCTACTGTCGGCCATAACCACGCCAAAAGAAAAACAACAACAACAACAAACTTCTCTGCTAATGAGCCTCTGCTCCTCTCGCACATCACACACACACACGCAGGCTCGGTCCTCCTCACACCCGCCCCCCACTCTCTCATCCTACCAACTTGGTGACTTTCTCCTTTTTGTCAAAAGCGACTAGCGACAAATAGCGTCTTTTTCCAGTGTTGTTAAAGAAGTGGTGTGTAGATTCCGATGTGAAAGCACGTCTCAAGCACCGTCTTCAATGAGCCCCCCCCCCCCAGCCTCACAGGCAGTCAGTCTCACAGTGTCACGGTGCCTGCTGCAGTCAGAGACCCGCACCACATGTACGGCCGCTCATGCTGCTTTTCACACTGAAGCTGCTATTAGGACTGAAGCGTGCACAACATGCAGTATAGTTCACTGTGGGACCCTACACTTCACTATTTTTAGTTGTTCACGTTCACTCACAGCTGTTTGTGGGCCAAATGGCCATGACAAAATTAAAATACTTTTGTATTCAACAGCAACAGCCTTTGGGTGAATTCTTCATGTCATATTTTTAACTGATTGAGTGCCGCGCTCCTTTTCAAAGTTTTAGTCAAGTGTACCGGCAATTTAGACCATTTTTGACGATTTTTGTAGAGCCACAGTGTATTCTATATTATTGCCACCAACACATACTGTGGCTCATTTGAAAAGTGAAACTTTATGCTTCAAATGGCCACAAATCGTTTGTTTCTACGTGCCTCTGTTCCTGAGAAAAGTCAAGCTAAACATGGCTGGGTTTCACCAAAATCCCTCCTTTTTTTCTAGAAAAGGAGATTATGAAAGGTGCTCTGTTTGTGTCTGTCGCTCTTCTGACACTCGTATTTCTGGATCAAAGGGCTCGTGTAAGATAAATATACAACAAATGTTGTTCTATTCACAAAACCACCATCGGGGGCGGGGGGGGGGGGGGGGGGGGGGGGGGGGCACTAAACAACAATAACACAGACACACCGTGCCGTGGCACAGCCTCTCGCCACGGAATGTGATGGTCTCTCGGCCACAGCAGGTCGGGAACACCGGCCCCACCGGTGGTCGCGGTCCTTCTGTGGTACGGGTCGGTGATGCCGGTCTGCTTTGACCGAGGGATCATCACATTTTACCGCGGGAGGACACGGTGTTGCTCCAGATAAAGACCGGGCGGGACTGTTGGCTGAGAGCTTCCTGTTTCGGCTCCGAGCTGCTGGAGCCTCGCGGGTGACAGCGGAGCAGCTGCTGCATCCACATGCAGAACTCCGTTTGCAAAAGCCGAGTTATGATGAAAACTTCCAGATCATGAGCTGTCATGAGTTTTTGATCGCCATCTATTTCAGTTCTACTCGTCGTAGAGTCCCCAAATTTACACATAAGGTGTGTTAAAGTGTCTAGTCTCATAATTTAAAAAAAAAGCAAAAAACGAGAAATCTCGTTTTTGGCACTCAACGCATGGGAACGAAAAACGAGAAATTACGTGGTTGGCACTCAATGAGTTAATAATGCACCAAGTTACTGTCCCAATAGCAATCCATTGCTGCAGGTGCCCTGGATCTGGAATGGGGGTGGGACTAGATAAGCTTTTGCTTCTCCCGCTTTCCCTTTCGGCCATGCCCGTAATAAACAAATTGATTGATTGATTGATCTGTTCAGTAATTCTGCCCTACAGTTTCCTCAGTCTTATAGCCATCATTAACTACCAATAGGCTACTTCATTAATTTAATACTAGTATTAATATGTTGCATAACTAGACAATCAGGTATTAATATGTTACATAACTAGACGATCAGGTAACAGCTCAAAAATGGTTTTAATGACACAAACCCAAATTGATATCGGATCGAATCAAATCGGATCGGATTGAATCGGATCGAATGGAAATAATCGATTCTGAATCTTAAGAATCTGAATCGAATCGATTCTTGAAATTTGAATTGATACCCAGCCCTAACAGCTACACCGAGCTGTTAAGCCTTTCACCTCTGAGCCAGATGCAGAGCAGGGCGGGAGCTTGTAGCACTAGTGCCCTCCCCTGGAGCTGTGACAACTCAACTCCAGTCTCCCTGAAACTGCCAGTTTGCGTCTGCCATCGGTTCACAGCAATTTGAAGGCTGATATATCCTCTAACACAGTGGTTCCCAACCTGGGGGGCGGGACCCCCCAAGGGGGGCGCCAAAGATCCAGGGGGGGTCGTGAAGCCCTCTTGATTTTAAGGGGTTTAATAATTTTAATGTAATTAAAATGTTAAATAAATGAGTAGGCTAAGCATTTAATTCATATATGTGACAAAATCAACTAAATCCAAGGGCCACATTTAACATTTATTCGTGTATTTAAATAGATAAACAAATAAATTGTAGGCCTATATCAATAGATGATTGAATATCAACAGTTTTAAAACATTAAATACATAATATACAGCAGGGCAATATCAGTCACAACAAATACTACTGATAATAGTATTTTTGGTTACAGAAGTTAATACATTTATAATTGATCAAAAAGCTAAGCTAGCAGCAAAAAAAAGAATAAAACTGCTGATCTTCCTATAAAGTTATGCAGGGAATGTCATCATCTGTAGCGAGTATGAGCTGAGTGATTGAATTAATAAAAAATACAAACACAATATTTCAGTTTAGCATTGGCTGATACATCAACTTGTTTAATCAAATAGGCCTACTGGCTAGCATGCTACATTATGTTCAGCATGCTTCTTTACAAGTTACCAAAACCAGCATCTCACTCATCACCACTTAAGTTATGTTACATGAATATAACCCCAGATCTGACTTCACTGTGAGGTCAAAGTGAAGAATGTCCTGAAAGCTCATCAACTCTGATAGGCCTATATCAATAGATGATTGAATATCAACAGTTTTAAAACATTAAATACATAATATACAGCAGGACAATATCAGTCACAATGAATTTGAAAAACAGCATGGAACAATGAGAAAAAAACAGTGTAAAATTACAACATTTCTTCAGAACTTGTACTTTTAAAAACACAATTATGTTTTTAAAAGTACAAGTTCTGAAGAAATATGTTATAATCATACACAGGTTCTCCTGATTGTTTGTTCCATGCTGTTATTAAATTACTGAAATATAATAAAGTATTTCATGTAAAAGAAGAAGTTATGATGTTCCTTATTTTATTTTACATCGGGGGGGGGGTCACCAAAGTTTTCAATGGTAAAAATATGGGTCCCTTAAGAAAAAGGTTGGGAACCACTGCTCTAACACAAGAAAAATGCCACAGGAACATGTGAAAAGCACGAAAAACACGATTTTCATACGCCATACGGAGGTGCCAGCCGTATCTTTGTAATAACGCAGAAATCCTCTAGGGGGTGATAGAAGTTACGCACTATAGCTTTAATCATAATAACCCTGGTTCTCAAATGTATGGAAATGAATGTGTAACACAAAAAGGCAATTTATTATTTTGGCCGGTAAAAACACATGAATACATGAATAAATAAATTAGCACTTCCAACGATGTGCGCCCATCATCATCATCATCATACCAGCAGAACTGGTCCATGCAGCGTGTCACTGTCACCCACAGCGTGTTGACCTGTCTCCTCCTGTCAGTCACGGCTGTCAGGCCGGAGGCCGAGCACGCGCCCCGTCAGTCACTGTGACCTTTGACCCCCAACGTGTCGCCCATCATCAGTGCCGCGGCCGTCTTGTCAACAAAGAAACAACGCGACATGAGCTTTCGCACCTTCCCTCCTCTGCGTTTTGTTTCCTCTCCTCTGTCATTCCACAACTTTTTCAGCATCGCAGCGTTTCACTGTCACAGAGTTCAGACCGCGATGCTCCAGGGCGCTCGTTAGCTCGGCCTAATTAGATAGATAGATAGATAGATAGATAGATAGATAGATAGATAGATAGATAGATAGATTCTAACAACAGACTGAGGATTATTGCTCTGGCAGAAACAGTGACTTGGCAAAATGGATAAAATATAATATATAACTGTAATGACTTTTCCATAAGTTCAAAAAATCCATTCAATAATAATTTGCTGCAGCTTGATGGTTTATTTTCAGATCGAGGCTGTGATCGTGTCTCAGCTTCAACCTGAAAACACAACAAATACAAATACACATGCTCCTCCAACAACAACAACAAACCACACATTCATTTAACTGTGTGTTTGTCCAAGTACACACACATTACAGTGTGTATGTTCTGTCTATGTACAGTGGACGTGCCTATTGAACCGGAGGTCACCACCCTGGTGCAATAGGAAAGCCCTCAAGTCTAATTTACAAAAGTATTGATCTCTGTGGATGTAGGGCAGCCATGTGCACACACACACACACACGCACAGACACAAACACATACACACACACGGGATCACATTCACACATCCATCTGTTAATTCATTCACTGACATACATGATGTCACAGGACAACATGGGACGTGTGTATGTTTATGGTGATGTGTGCGTTTGTGTGTTTGACATATAGTATAGTGTAGTAGTATAGAGGCCACGCCCCCCTCTCACACTCTGTCCATTCAGTCGACATCGGCCTGTTTACGAACGAACACACACACACACACACACACACACTGTAGCTCTACACTTATCAGAGGGTTTTATTTAAATGAGCCTTGGCAGCTCAGAGAAGTTAAATCATCAAATGCCTCAAATGTTTCCTGGATAAAGTTTTGTGTGTTTTATGATGTCGCACTGCAGAAGGAATTCAAGACAGGTCAGATAAAGGTTAAATAAATGTTTCACTCTGGATTAATAAGTTAATCTATTATAAAAACATCTATTAACAGGCTCACTGACCATTAGTACACGCTTGTTCATCATTTACTGACACGTATGAACCACTGACATCCACTAAATAACTGATTTGTGACCAATAATACTTGATTTATAAATGTAGACTATCTTATTTATTAATTATGAAAATACAAATTAAAGGTCCAGTGTGTAAGAATTAATAAGGTTTATTGGCAAAGTCTGAATATACTACCCATGAATATATTTAAGTGTATAATCTCTATAAAATAAAATTTGTTTGGTTTTCGTAGCGTAACTAGCGTTACAATTATTCTTTTATATAGCAAAGGTCTTACTTTAGAGAGTGTCGCCATCTTGGCCGCCATGTTTGTACGGCAGCCCGAACAGAAAATCCAGCCAACCAGAGAGCACGTTTCTCCATTCATAAACCAACGAAGAAGAAAAGTTTTTTTGTCCTCGGAGGCCACTGTAACTTTTTAAGTATAACAACCTGGAGATGAATGTTTATGAATTACAGAATAATTATTATCAATGTAGGAACGATTCATGATTAACTAATGCTTAATAGTGTGCAATCATAATTCTGAGGTTAGTTGTCCTGGAGTTGTGATCTATGATTTATATCAAACAGACTATTTGTCCTTGTTAAGTTTTGCCAACCAAGTTTTGTGTGTTTTTTTTGTTCAGTGGCTTTAAAAAAGGAAAAAAGATATTCTGACTGCTCGTGCAGTGAAATTAAACAGTAATGCACCAGGTGGGAAAGATGGTCACAATCAAACAGTGTGACTCAAGTTGTAATAAACTGAAATCATCCTAAACATGTTCAGTATCACAGCAGTATGCAGCCTATAATGAGGCCCACTAGGCAGCGATATGATAGAAACCCACTCTGTGTGTCTGTGTGGAGCGATGTGTTTCTGTCCTCTGTGGGAAACTGAAGCAAAATGAATTTAGCTGCAGAGAGAAAACACAACCCAACATGAACCAGAGTTAAGCTTCTCATTTAAGATGGCAAACTGAACTCTGTTCATGTTTCAATAAACCAGAAAAATCTTCTTTTCTTTTTTTTTTCTCTCCTGCTCTGAACTCTACATCACCTCCTCGCCACGACGTGTGCAGCTGCAGCTGGCAGCGGCGTGCCAGGCTGATACAGATGTTCATGTTTAATAGACGAGTAGAGAGGAGCGGCATGGATCCAGTCTGAGGGAGCTGGTAGCACATAAACACACACACAGAAATAAAAATGTATTCTGGGATTGCAGTGCATCGACTGAGGTATAAATCTTGGCAAATCATAGGCTGTCCACACACACATGCAGGCATAACGTATGCACGATCGTAGCGGAAATAATGAAAGTAATGGCAAACAAACGTTGCATGTCTCCAAAATCAGGCAGGTTTCAAGGATGCCAAGTCGCCTACTCATTTTAATGTAACAATTGCCGATGAGAACCGGTGTCAAAAAGGAAAAAAGGAAGAAAAAAAAACAATCGATCACGGACTTAAAAGATCGATTACCATGGCAACGAACGAAGCTTCGAAGCTTCGATTTTTTTGGGTCAGCCCTATCAAATACACAATCCAACAACTCCAAAACGTTCTGGTGGACAAGTTGTGACCTGCACATTCACCACGCTATGAGATAATAACAGAACGTTATGTTAGGAGACAGAGTTGTTTTTAGAGGTAAATTCATGCAAAACCGCTGATGCGCGTTGCCTTCAGGGACAGTTTTTAACTAACTTCCTTGGTATTCAAGAGATATCATAAACAATGCGAGTGTGTGTGTGTGTGTGTGTGTGTGTGTGTGTGTGTGTGTGTGTGTGTGTGTGTGTGTGTGTGTGTGTGTGTGTGTGTGGACGTTAAAAGAAGAAGGCGACAAAGTGATGAGTCAGAACCAGGACACAGGAAGGAAAAGAGGAGGAGGAGGAAACACAGAAGGAGACGAGGGAAGAACATACATCTGTATCATGTAGATGTGTGTGTGTCACTGTAAACGTGATATCACCAGTGTGTGTGTGTGTGTGTGTGTGCGTTGGATGTGATGCAGGTCGGCTGAGGTCGGCGTCTCAGAGACACTGAGCGACACAAACAGGTGACCAGTGAAACCAGTTCAGACCTGATGTCATCCAATCTGGACTGAGCTTCTTAATGAAAGGTTTATCCGTGTGTGTCTATGTGTGTGTATGTGTGTGTCTGCGTGGGTGCGTGCTCAGCTATGAAAGTAATCTGGCCAAACGTCCTTGTGGAACAAAACCAGTGTGTGGTTTGACTGACAGAGTTAGAGCTTTAGACTGAAGCGGCCGATCAGCAGAAACTCATTTCTGCATTAAATGAATCGCTCTTTATGTATTTTCCATCTTTTTTTTTTAATCTGTACGTGCAGGTTTGTTCAACTGAGTCACAAACATTGGGTTCAGAAAATAAAAGTTTAAAGTGAAGTGAACAGACGTCTGCAGCCAGGACAGTAACTGTGGCTGTATGGCAGTTCAACATGCTAACATGCTAACTAGGGATGCGCAATAACTATCAATACCATTTTATTTATTTTTAGATTACTAGAGCCAATTATAATTCGCCAACATTGCCTTGATAAATTCATTTTGCCCTCTAAGCTGATTTTTAACAATAATAAATGTTGATTTCTTTTGTCATAAATGTTGTTTTTGGTGAGATTACAACAGTAATAGGTTATCTGTATTGGTTATGAGAAGCAGGAGTTATTTGTATCAATGGAAAAGAAACTTTTGTGCATCCCTATTACTAATGTTTATGATAATATTAGTATGTTTGCATGCTCATACCAGACGTTTGGCCGCTATACACAAAGGTGATGAGTCCTCAGTTTGTTCATAAATAAAAAAAATAATGGAAAACCAACAGACGAGTTGTGAGTGGCACTAGATGAGGAGGGATGAGCTCAGTTCATCCCGACAGGAACATGAAGAACCAAAGTGCCAAAGAACATATTCACCCATCCAACAGCTCTGGAGACTTCTCACTTAAACAAAAGAAAATAAACTCCTGCCAGCACCAGAGGAAAACTTCCTCCTCTATGAATGAACTACATCCACTGTGTTGATGACCTGAATCATGGTCGCCTGCTTGCGTAAAGGTTTGTTCCTGTCTCAGTGACCTGTGTTTTCATCCTGAGATGAAAAGTTCAAAGTGGGTTTCCCCCTCTTTGCTGCAGCCACTTTATTTTCCAGCTTTCCAGTGTGAGTGTTGTGACAGGAAGCCTGACACATCAGATGATGCCTCGGTGCATCAGGTGGAGGGAGACACACAGACAGATGGATAGAGAGACAGATAGTCCACATACATCAATCTGTTGAGGACAGGGATCTACAACTCCCCACAGCCCCTTAGTGGTGACAGCTGAGCACAGCAACAGGACGGAGGAGGAGGAGGAGGAGCCACAGGGAGGACACCGACTCAGGTACACAGCAGACAGATAATTCGGTGGATGGATTGACAAACAGATAAACAGCACGTCAGACCATTTCGTTGTACCGAGTCGGTCTGGTCCTGAACCAGCTCATCTGTCAGTGTCCTGGCTCTGTAAACACCACACACACACACACACACACACACACACACACACACACACACACACACACACACACACACACACACACACACACACACACACACACACACACACACACACACACACACACACACACACACACACACACACACACACACACACACGAGAGAGAGTGTGAGCAGCGTCCGGGGCCGACCAAGCATGGAAATGTTTGTCTTCGTCTGGTATCTGCTCAAGTTATGTGGAAAAACACGGGATTGGAGGCACAGGGTCCAAAACACTCCCGGCACGATGTTTCCACAGCAACTGTCTCCCTGCTGGAGAACAACACCAACACACACACACACACATCTTACACCACTGTCACCTGACATGAGCTCTGCACACACACACACATCCTGTGTATCTGCAGTGAAAATGAACAGAGATGGTGTGTCTGTCGGGGTCGTCACCGTCACCTCACACCGGCAGCGCAGCACAAACATCACAGCCCAACACCACACTATTCTTTATGCTAATGTGCTGCTGAGCCTCCAACTACTGGGCACAATATTTAATTACATAATGATGATTAATTATAATAATTGCTGGACCACTCACGCACATTATCAGACTTTGAAAGTGGTGAAAGAAGTTGGTATCTACACAACTTTGTAGCCGGCAAATTTCAAATCCAAACATTATTCTGCAGAAGAAGAAAAAATCGAAATTATAAGAATAGAGGCTACAGATAATAAAATAATGTTTGTTTGTTTTTTACAGTCTGTTTATTGAGTTTTACATATTAGAAAAACAATAGTGTTCTAATCTAAATCTAAATTCAACATAGGCTACCCCAGAACAGATACCAACCCCCCACCCCTCCGGCACCCAGCCCCAGCAGATGGACATGTATAGTCGAAAGTAAATTAAAGACAAACAAAAGAAGAAGGAAAAAAAAGATGATAGAGGAAGAGAAAAAGTGGGCAAATAAATAAACAAGTGAATAAATTAATGTATGAATAGATAAAAATAAATAAATAATAATAATAACAACAGTTGTAATACTCAATAAAATAAATACATAGACTAATAAGATCAATAAAGAATCGTAAATACCCGAGTTGGCAGGTAGTAAGAAATATAAATCAATTAAAAATCAATAAATAAGTTAGTAATAATAAAGAATATATAATAATAAAATCTCTCTATATAAAATATTGCTTTTATATTAGTTTGATTTCCTGTTCGAGTCCAAAGCACACTAATAAATGTCCAGGAAATGCAGCTGAGGGCTCAGAAGAAGTGCAGTAAGTGAAGCATTGAGTTTGGCAGGCTGGATGCATTAACCAAATAAAATATGTTCAACGTCGGAGTCTTTCTCCAGAATAAATGAGAGTCCCCTGCAGTATCAGCAGAGACTGGCTGGTAAAAACAGTCTGGCTGTGCGGGCCAACTGGAATTACATGAGTCAACATGTTAGCCAACACATTTCCCACATTACCGACAAATCCTCAGTGAAGATGTATCTGCTCTATGGAGGAAAACACTGCCACGTTGGCCGGGCGTGTTGTGTCCTGTCCGCTTCGACAAAGTGCTACAAATCACCCAAACCAGTATGAGGTACTGTAAAGAACTGTGTGTTTAAAAAACTGTGCGTGCACGTTTTCAGGTCGCATACATCACTTACACAACATACAAAAAACCTTTGTCCCACAAATACCATTCACACCCACAACAGAGACAGTTATGTCGGCTGCAGCGTGTTTGTGCTGTTGGCCAGACGCATAATCAGCAGGTGGAAAACACGTAAAAGAAGCAGCTCAGACAGGCTGCAGGTGTGGTGGGACACACAGGTACAGGTACTCTGTGTGTGTGTGTCGGTGTCATGTTTTCAGCAGTTTGTTTTTTTTCTTTTTTTGGCCGAGCCGCTGTTGAACATTGCCAACTTCATGTTTACAGTTTAGTGATTTGCTGACACTAATATGCTTTGCGACTTAAAATAAAACTTCATAACCTAGATAGAAAACCAGTCATGTGGAATTCATACTGTAGGTTTAAGGTTGCAGCGTCTTGGCAGGCCGCAGGAAAACCAAGAAGCTCCACCGCAGCGAGTGGCTGAGCAGTAGAGGAACAAATACCTGAAAGTCCGAACCAAGGTCCAAGTTGTTTCTTTGATCCGGTTGGTTCTGGTGTCTGGTGCGAGAACACCAAAGAGCTTTTGATGACATACTGACATCCTGTCCTCATCACCCTACACTTGACATCGATTGGGTTGTGATCAGGCGTGTATGACGTAGTCGCGTCACCGAAGTTCTCCTCAAATTAGCTTGTAAGCACAGTATCCATTTAGGAATCAGTCCCTCCAGGAATTCGCGATGTCGCGATTACAACACTTAACGCAAATTCCACCAATCTGCGTGCAATTTTGTCCAATCACCGCAACTTTTCCGCAAATTGGACCAATCACCGGTGCTTTCCACCATCGAGAGTGCAAGTCGGGACGAAGCGGTGGTCCAAAGAAAGCGAGTCCACGGAGGAATTAATCATTCAGAACAAAACTGCAACTTTTTTTTTTTTTGCAATTTTTGCTGTCTTCTGCAATTTAATCGCAACAAAAGCGCTTAAAACATCGCAACATGCACTGAAATTTTGTTAAAATGCGTCCACGAAATCAAGCATTTTAGGCCGCAACAATCACAAAAAAAGCCAGTGAAATCCTGGAGGGACTGATCAATGCTGTGCCCAATATGGAACCTAGTTTGATTCAGAAAACCATTCTGGTCATGTGTTGGCTTTATCGTTGCCGGCAGGAAAGGAGAAGACGACAGCGAGCTATGCAAGCAATGGGTTGTAAGTGTGTACGCTAATGTGTGTCGCAACTTTCTGTTAAAGGTACAAAAGTCCGGACCGAGAACCACCTGTTCTGGTTGGACCAAATTTCAGGTCTTCGTTGAGCTTTCTCACCAAATCAAAACGGAAAAGTCTGGACCAAACGAGGAAGGTGTGAAAGTCGCACAACCTGAGAGCAGCAGGTGTCATTGTGTGATACTGTCCAGTTGTGCTGCAGATTCAAATGAGTAAAGAGAGAGAAAAAATAATATAAAACTCAGTGGTACAGTAAACTGTTGGGTCAATATTGCAGTGCAGTGTTTCCCATGGACTGTGATTAGATCAGCACCTCCCCTATCCGGCTCAGCACTGTTTGGCTTTGGGTTGAAATCCTTTATGTTGGCTGCTTACACTGCAAACAGTTTTGTTGTTTAGTGACAGTGTAAGTCTGTGTGGCTGTTGACATGTAAGCCTTATTATAACAGACTCGAAACTGCAACTCTGTGTGTGTGTGTGTGTGTGTGTGTGTGTGTGTGTGTGTGTGTGTGTGTGTGTGTGTGTGTGTGTGTGTGTGTGTGTGTGTGTGTGTGTGTGTGTGTGCGATAGAGGAAATGTGTTAATGATGATAATAAGTGATAATTAACAACAGTTTTGTTTTTCTTATGTATTTTCTCTGAACTCCTCTCACTGGTTTCAGGTGGGCGGGTCTTAACTTAAAAAGCCGAGGTGATGTAATGTGTCCTACTTCTGTGCACCAATCAACCAAGCACCAAAGGATTTAGCAATACTTTAAGGCACTGGCAGGTGTTTTTGTCCATTCTTTAATTGTAATAATGCCACACCTACATAGTCCTACGACTGATAGAACTGTTAATGAATTTTTTGTATGGGTGCGTATTATTCCTTATTTAGTCATGTATATTAAATGATGTGTCCTGCATTTTATAAAAGTACATCATATTAACTTGTATACTTTATGCTTCACGTGATACTTCTTCTCTGTGTCCTGTAAAACAGTTTGGATCATCTTTGTGTATAAAATGTGTTATGTATATAAATAAACTGGCCTTGATCTGTTAATAATTTTATGACGGACGTTTTTCATTTTGGCGGAAGCACTAAAATGCTTCGAAAGACACGAGTGATGCAATAAAAACTGTGTCTCTGTTAGCGTGCGAGCTAAGGTGCTTATATCCATTTCCATCTGTGTGGGGCTGCATACCTACATTGACTGGGTGTGTGTGTGTGTGTGTGTGTGTGTGTGTCCAGTCTGGCCGGCGGCCAGCTGAAGCATGTGGCATGGGCTCGCTCCAAAAAGCCCACTGTAAGGATCGGGCTTAGCTTTAAACACTTGGAAACCCAGCTCTGGGATTAGAGTCACGCTCTAACAGGAGTTTACACCTCCATCACCATCACAGCCAATAAACAAATTCCTCACTGGAAACTAAGACACTGCACGGAGAGAGAGAGAGAGAGAGAGAGAGAGAGAGTGGCGAGCTTCTAAAGATTAACTGCTCATTGGGTGGTTATAAATGAATCTTTGTATCTATCCAGGGGGTAAAAATAAATAAAAACATGAGTTTCTCTTTTCTTCTTAAACCCAGAAACGAAAAGCACAACAATATTATTTACCCGGTGTTTTTTGCTGAGTAACACTGTGCCTGGGAAAGTGCAGCGTTATGGAGGTGAACTCAGGTAGAAGTGGAGAGAGAAATACGCTGACACACCGTCTGTGCTCGCTGGCGTCAATCTGATAACATCCTGTAAGAGGCGGCAGGCGTTTTAAAGAGTTTGGATAAAGCTGCACTGGGCCGTGGAAATACACCTGTCTCATTACGAAGCCTGTCACAGACAACGGTGCCAGCTGTGGACTCAGAATTCAGTTTGTATCGATGCAAAACTGGAGCCATATTTCTGATGACTTATCATTATCAATGAATCAAATGGGATTTAGGACAATCAGCTCACCCCCTCCCGTCATGTGAAACCAGTTACAGCAGCTAGTGGAGTGAATCGGAGCTGTGAGTTTGAGTATAATTTGGCAAATGTATTTTTGTTTTTGTTTTATTTACTCGACTGGCATCATCTGAAAATGTGTTAGTTATCTTTTTTCCTTCTATGTCAGGCTGCCGCTGGGTAAAGTACTTGGTTTGAAAATTACTTTGGCTCCTGTGGTTTGTGTGAAAGCCCTCAGTCATCCAGGTCATCATAGTCGTTAAGTGCTAAAATTGAGGGTTACTGGACTACTTTCTGGCTCTTGAAGATGTTTCGTCTCTCACCTGAAAGGTTTCTTCAGTTCTGAACTGAAGAGGCCAATTGCCTTCAATTTTAGCACTTAACGACTCCTGTGGTTTCATGTGTTTACACTAAACAGAGCGACAATGTGGGTCAACCAGCAAGAAGCTGTCAGGACCAGGAAGGCAACAACCATTCACCAGTTTGAGATAAAAACAAACATCAGATAAAACGACTTTGAAGTGGAAGTGATATCTCTCCTTACATCAGATCTCAGACCAGCTCTGCAGTTTACTGCCCCCTTGTGGCCTTACTATGTTATTATCTGTGGAGGTTAGGTCCACCACAGCGTAACGTTGTCATTTGTGTCACATTCGTTAGCGTGGCCAATCGCGCCAACAAAGACTAGCGAGGTTCAGGCTCGTCAAGTAGATTCGAGCGCCAATTTTAATGGACATTTAGTTGAGGATCCTGGATCTTTAGTGGCTGACTAGTTAGAGCTGGATCCACCGATCAGTTGAGATATTGTACCTATTAATATAAACATGCATTGATTTTAAACACACATCATGACCTAAAAACACCAGGAATCAGGGCCCCATCTTGGAGTCGCTGCAAAACATTTCAGAGACCTTTAGGAGGAAGGACACTCCCAGAGACGTGAGGTAAGTCTTAATCCAGACAGAGGAATCTTCAGCTGCTTTTTCTCAGTGATAAAAATAACATTTTATTATTACCCCGTGCACCAGGACAGTGCACTTGTCTGGGATTCCATGTATTGTTCAGGGAGATGTCGAACATTCACGCTAAGGGGAGGGAGGAAGGAAGTGCTACTCCGTGATGACCTTGGTATTCGACCGGCCAACCTCACAGTCACAAACTATTTCCTCAAACACACAGCTGCCGGTGTTTACTGCCTTAACAGAGATGTTCTACGCTCCACAGCGGGCAGTTTAACTTGAGCAAGGAGGTGCGTCCCTGTGAAGACCACTGGAGGTCCAGTTCGAGGGTTTGGTATCAGAGTGTCGGTGGCCCTGAAGCCCTCATAAGGCAAGAGGTGAGTGGTGGTCCTGATCAGCAGCATGGGGATCCTAAAATAGTGTCAATGCAGCTACTGCGAAGGTTTGCTCCCCTCTTGACCCTCAGCTTCCTCCACACCTCTTATCAGCACCTCTACATGCACACACAAGCATCTCTGCAGCCACACCAGCAGAGATAAATGCACACAAAGTGCCGTGTTATCCCCTGTGATCTTTACACATGACATATTTTTCATGGTGGCAGCATTCTCCATGTGTCAGGCCTCTTACGGACTTGACCTTAGACCGTTTATCGTCCTTGAATGACCAGCTTACCAGTGGGTGTGCCAACGGGTATAGTATAGTAGAGTTTGTCATAGTGGCTTGGTGGGTGACATGTGAGCCGTGGGGCTGGTTGACTGGTTTTCCAGCAGATAATCTGTAGGAGTGGGTCTTTTCACCTCAAGTAACTTAACCCTTTAAGCCACTGTAGCTGCTTCTGCTGTTTCTATGATCGTACTTCTGATTTTATTTGACTCTTTTCCTTCTTTCCTTAACCCAGACCAGACCAGACAAAGAAGATGCATCGGAAATCGTTATAATCATGATAATCAATAATCATCGTGATAATCCTTGAATAATCGAATCGTAGCACCCTGAATTGTAATTGTAATCGAATCGAATCGTGAGGTGCCTTAGATGGCACACCCCTAATTATACTAGGGCTGACCCAAAAAATTCAAAGCTTCAAAGCTTCGTTCGTTGCCATGGTAATCGATCATGAAAGTCCGTGATCGATTTTTTTTTTTCCCTCCTTTTTCCCTTTTTGACACCTGTTCTCATCGGCAATTGTTACATTGAAATGAGTAGGCTACTTGGCATCCTGGAAACCTGCCTGATTTTGGAGATATGCAGTGTTTGTTTGCCATTACTTTCATTATTTCCGCTCTGGTCAAAAACCCCACAAACATCAGACTTTTGTCATAAGTCTCTTTTGGAAGAGTGATCCGAAATAAGTTGTAAAAACACACAACCACCAACCAAAGTGTCTCCTATAGATGTCTGACTTGGCTACAGAGGTGTCACTTTTGAGGACGACAATGAGTCCTAATGGAGATATAATTTAGGTTGCAGAGCTCTCAAGGTGTCTTACCACACCAGGAGTGTCAGGTCTTAACAACACAGCTAGTCTGATCCCAAAAGATAGCAATCTCTTCTACGTTTAAGTGTAAGCTACCCCTCCTTCTCTTGTCTGAACCATCAGCTTGAGTCTTGAAACAAGGAGTTTCCAAGAAGAAATCACATCTGTCATAAAATAAGAAGTCCTCAATAAAGAGAGAGTACAGTCTGCACTACCATGTACTTATTTGGTAACAGGCTACAGCAACTGCTATAAGGAAAAATATTGTCTGAACAAATCGCTATGGTAACAAGCCGCTACAGTGGCTGAAGGACAATATATACATTTTTTACAAGACGGGTCCCTGAGAAAAAGTAGAGAAGATGCAAAACTGTGAGCAATGTGAATTATAAAATGTAATGAGTATGGAATAATAATACTGAGAAGAAATATGATGTATATATAACTTGAGCATAAAATAGCAAAATAAATCAGTTGAGCATAATATTTAGCAAGATAGTACAAAAAACATAGAGGTACTTTATATGGAAATGAAGTAAAAACTTGAGTCAGTCTTATAGCAAAGTTAATTAATGTGTCTTGACTTCAAAATCAATAAAGCAATGACAGAGATTTGTGGGGAAGGTTGAGAGAACTAAAAGTATTTTCTTCTGGCCTCCGTCAGTGATCTGTATGCAGAGCTTTCTGCCTCCACTCAGGTCTCCATCAGTGCATCAGTGTCATGTCCACGGGCTGGACGCCTGATCATTTTGTCTTTTTGGCTGCCTGCTAATCCAGCTGAGTGGCACAATTAGGACCACAGCAGGCTGTCGGTTGTATTAATGAGTGTTTAGTTTTATGTTTAATAATCAAAACTGGAAGTGGAAAGCCCTGTTTGCTGACTGACTGGGTTGTGTGTCGGCCTGTTGGGTGGTTGACAGGTCGGCGCTGCCCATGTTAAGTGGGTGTGTGGGTGTCACCCTGATGTTTTCCTGGGTTGCGTATTGACTCGACTGGTTGACTAGATGGGTGGATGATTCGACAGCTGGCTGTGGCGGGTAGAAGTAATCAGAGAGAGAGACTCTGAGGGAGAGGGGGTGGGAGGCGGTGGTGGGGGGGGAGATATGTTCATGATTGCAGTGATGCAGTTTGACATGTGGAACACTAAGTGTATTAATCCAGTGCACTGCAGCCCTGTCACCATGCATCTGTCCACTCTGCTGACACCAGGCTTGTGTGTGTGTTTGTGTGTGTACATGTATGTGAGTGCATGTGCGAAAAGTGCTTTTGTACAAGTGTGGGCTGTTTCACTGTTTTTGTCTGCGTGGGCGTGTGCACAGAAACGCCAGTGCACATTTGCCCGTCCGTGTGTGCCTTAGTGGAAACGCAGCCAGAGTCGGTTCAGATGCTCAGTATGCTGCACGCCTTCCATTGTCACCGTCCCTGTTTGTGTCTAATGCATGACTTACATGAGTCATACACGCTGCAGATCAGCTCTTCCCATCCATTCGTTTCTTGTGACATCTGAAACACCAGCACTGCTTTTATTCGCCTCTGTATAATCGGGGATTTAAAGCCGTGATGACAGAATGATGAAACGTATCCTGATCCAGAGAGATTTGACAGAAGGCGGCTGCTTTGGCCAACAATGACCATAACCAATGATGACCGACGGCTGTAAACAAAGGGGCGCTGGATGGACGTCAGTATTTGACGAGCGTTTCACGACTCGTGCACCTGCGCACGTGTTGTTTTTGGTTGTGATGGCTCCACCGTTACGTGCACCCTGGCAACCGTGAACAGGGAAAGTGATTCCTGGAAATACTTTGACAACAATAATACAGAATACGCGGCATTAAACCTGCATGCCACTGAAATACTGATTCACATGCACTTAGAGCACAAAAAGAAACCGGGGGAGACAGAACAAACAGTCCCACATCAGAACACAATTTAGTTGATTATATAACTTTGAACTGTGAATTTAAGATTTAGGCCACCACTACTGTAACGTATGACAATGCATGACCTTAAAACAGGGGTTTTCAAAGTGTGAGAGAGTGAGCCCCCCTTAATGAAAAATAAACAGCTGTGCGCTGAATGACAGCAACTACTAGCTATGTTTTGGCTTCACTTTCAGGGAGCTCTCTACTCTTTTTTGGTTATTGATCATTGATTAGAAGAGACAGAAAAACAAGAATCAGATTCTCTAGGAGCCTTTCTGAACCATCATCTCCACATCTGGAAGATCAGACTTCACCGTGTGTCCTCTGCAGAGACGTGGACAGACACCGTGGTGGTCCTGTGGTCCTTGGGCTTAACTGTTCTTTAACAGCAGCGAGGCGGTTTGCCCCCCCCCCGGCGGAGTGTGTCGTTTATGTTGCTGCTGGTTAAGGGATAAAAAACGATGTCGGAGAGGAGGCGGCGAGTCAAGGCCGGCAGAAGAACATCTTATTGACAAAATCACTTAAGCTCCCCCCTCTCTTCCTCCCTCTCTCGCTCTATCATATTGATATAGTGGAATCCTTTAGTGAGCTCCTCTGCCCTTTCTTCTGGCCTTACTGCCTATTACCTGCCGGTTTTCCTCCTCCTCTCCTGCCCCCTGCCCACCCGTCTTCATGGTGACAGGATCTTTATGGGTTTAGTGATGGACGTGACCTCCTTCTTCGCCTTTTCTTTTACCCCCGTGGTCTTCTTCATCTTCTGCCCCTCTGTCATTTTCCCCCCACCTCTTTTTCTTTCCTCGTTTGACCTAAAAGTCCTTCAACTCTCTTCACCTCCTCCTCCTCCTCCAGCACCTTCTTCCACATCTTTTCCTCTCAATGTTCCCATCTACTCCACCTCCTTCACTGTATCTTCCCATCACCCTCTTCTTCTTCTCCTCCTCCTCCTAAGACAGATAGCCACTTATCCTTTTTATTTCAGTTTTTTTTACGGCTCAGTGCGGCGGAGCTCGGAGGTGAGTGGAGTAGAGTGAGGTCACGGTGGGATTTAGCTTCTTCTAGGAAATAACGAGAGGGGTCACGTGTCACAGTTTACAGGTAACAAATCATTTGAGACTGTTTTTGACCAGAGGAACAAGCAGCGATTGTTTGTTTGAACCTGAACTAGACACTGTGCAGATGTTGATGCTGGCAGATGTGCTGTTTGTTACTCACACCCAGGTCCTCGAACCTGAACGTGAACAAACATGTGAGTTTTTAACAACAAACTTCTATTAAAGGGGAACTCTGCAAGTCTTGTCTCTCCTCCTCTGTACTGCTAACCCTCCTCTCCTCCATGTGCATATGTTTTCAACGAAGTCGGTGAGAAATCAATCCATGGCGCGGTGGATAACGTTATTTGTCATCTACCATGTTACCATGTGTATATTTGTGTAGTCTTATCTGTCATAAACAAGAGATTACAGGTTACAGGGCGCGTTTGTGTTGTGGTGCCGCAGAGACGAGAGCTGGGACACCGGGTCGGAGGCTCTGATCTTACAAGGTTGGTTTTCAGCCAACAGACTCTAGGTGGAAGGCAGAGAGCCTCCATTCTCCCTGGAACTAGTTACAAGTCATTGATTTAACCAGCACTAGGACTCTGAAGCTGTTTCATTAAGGTAAAAATGTAGTATAGTTAAGGTGAAAGTCCTGCATAGTTCCCCTTTAAAAATCACATAACTTCCTTGCTGAATGTTGAATGTAAGGTCACAGTTTTATAATGAACTTGTCACATCTTATTGGCACCTATAGGGCTGCACAAGTAGTCGTAATGTAATCACAATGTGGTGCAAAGTGTCATATCCAAATCGCAGGAGCCTCAACTTTTTTTGATACATTTTAAAATATGTTACACCACTGATGTGTTTTGTCAACACTGTTAAGTGTTGTGGTGCTACAGAAAACAAATCATATTCCAAAGACATAGAGGTACATCAACAAACAACAAAATTATCAATCACCAGCTTACCATACCTAAATCGTAATCACATATCACAATCACATCATGACGTTTATTGGGATCCTGGGTCTCTGGGTAAAAAGAGGTGGGTAAAATGTAACAAATAAGCAACAAAAAATAACATCAAACACACCAGATAAGCTGGGAATCGAACACCACTCTCCCGTGTCATATGGACCCATGCATCGACCCCGCCCTCCTCCTGACAGCAGCACCTGTGAAGTTTGGTGTCAAAGCTGAACGCAGGTCAGTTTCTGTAGAGAGGTGAATGTACACGGTGCGTCACGGCACAAAGAGTAAAACTGAAGTGAGAGTGCAGACAAAGTGAGTCACTGCAGCTATTTTCAATCTCCATTCAACGGTATCAAATAACATAACAGCATTAGGCTCAGACTGTTTTTAGTTTTGCCCATATTTTAAGTGAGATGCCACTCAGCTGCGCTCACTCTGTGTAATGTAACACACTGAAATGAAGAGTGACAGTTCAGCCTGTAAGATGAGAGCGATAAGGCCGCGAGTGTGTGTGTGTATGTGTGTGTGTTAATGCCTGATGCAGAGAGGCAGAAGAGGAGGAGATAAACACTTTATATTTGTGTGCACTTGCATTTGTGTTTGATCCAAGTGCGTCAGTGCATCATCAGGAAATTTAATGACAACAAACATGTGATATGTTTCAGAGTGTGAGGGTATCTGCCTGTGTGTGTGCAGTATACAACAGTGCTCATCAATTTTCATCTCCACATGCAGAAACAGATTTGCATAATCTGGTTGAAATGAATCTACATTTTTGCCTGTGTGATGTAAAGGAGCCACTGAAAACAACTGAATGGTCACAGATGTCTTTTCACTTGGAGCTACATTTCAAGTAAGAAAGCATTTAAAAAACATGTAAAGTCACTTTTCAGGCTTGAGAGTTACTGATGTCTTTTAATGTTACAGTTTTGGGAATTGTTATTGTCATGGATTTATTTTTCTCTTTTCTTTTTTTTATTGTAACTGGATCTGTGTATTGTTATAATTTATAACTTGAACTTTTTAAGAGGACCCTAGGAAGACTAGTCTGTCGTTTGTGCGTCGGCTAATGGGGATCCTCAATAAAACAATAAACATTTCACTCATCACTAACTGGACTGAAAATTGTTCTGAACATATAAGAGACAGTGTAATACCTGGCTCTGTGACTCAGAGGATGCCCTCCTACAGCCATGAGCTGCTGCATAATGTGGTTTCTACAGGCTGAATAAAATTTCCATCACAGACACGGCACCTGAACCCTCTTTCTTTTCACTTTCTGCATAAATATAGTTCTGAATTTTATCCATGAAATAATCAATTTTGAGTTGGAGAGGCTGAGGACGGAGAAAAATCTCCTGTAGAAGAATAACTCGTTTAAAAAAAAATGAGAGCAGCATACCAAGGACCACAATGGTTATTATAGGTACTTCCTCAGCATAAGGTGATCTTTGTCGTCATGGTTACAACAACAACAACAACAACAATATGGCTGACTTTGCTAAACACTCATGAGTCATGGGAAATAGAAACAACATATACTATTGATCTCACAAGGTAGCCTAATCGTTGATCGTATTGACCGCATCGCTCCATCACTCTGGATTACTACGACCACCAGATGTCGCCTAGCAACAAGCTGTAACTTTAGATCTTATCAGTCTGGACAGTAGGGATGTGCACGGGTACCCGAGTACCCGGGTACCCGAGTAGGCAATCTGCTACTCGGTTATGAATTTATTATCCGGTTAACCTTGGATTAAAAAAACGTCACGTTAGAGCGCAGTCTAGTGTCGGATCAAACTACATTATCATGCCGTGGTTCGGCTTTTTAAACAGTTTCGGATCAAGCAACGTGATTGTCTGCTGTGTACAAGCGTTTTTGGATCGAGCCTCGGACTTTCAAACCTTTTACAATAATCTGTGGTGATTCCATCGGCGTAAACCGTCGGGAGGGAGACGACAGGTGTCATCAATCTGATAGAAAATCTGCTTTCAGTTTACAAACATTCTGAAACCTTCCCAGTTATTTCATGAAACGATGCGAGGCCGAAAGGACCGAAGGCACCAAAATGTACTGTGGACTAATAAATAAGCACCGCTAATGATTTAAAAAAAAAAAAGAAAAGAAAATAAGTGTTCTCCTCCTCCTCCGAGGCGCCGCGGCATAAATGCGCTGCGCTCAGCGCTCAGAGCGCATGCAGCGCCTTTATTCCCCGGCATAAAGATGCACATCTGCCCCATATGTGCATCTTAAACTCCAGTCTCTACTCTTATTATCCACCTGATATTTAGTCTGACGACGCTGTGTGTCAGTAATGCGCTCTGTCTGACGGACAGAGCGCATTTATGCACCGGCTGCGCTCTGTCCATCAGACATGACGTCATTTTTTTTTAAAAAAATTTTATTACAGTAATCGGTTACCCGGGTAACACCAGGTTAGGTTACTCGATTAGGAAATTATTCGAAATGCCCATCCCTACTGGACAGTCTTGAATAATAAAATGTAAAGTGTGAAGGTGAAGTCGGTGATTTTTAATGTGTGCGGGACTTGAAGTTGAAGCTCGTCTTAAGTGTGAACTGATACAACACTGATCAGTTTCATGCTCTGAGCCCTGAAGCTGATCCAAGGATGTGATGGCTGGATCAATACTTGGGTTTTGTTGAGTTGTTCTTTTTTTTTTTTCAAGAAAGCATGATTTTTCAGAGGAGATGGATCAATAACAGACGATAACAACGCCGTCTCCTTCCTTTGTGTATTGTGAAAATACATTTTCTTGCGTTGTTCATATTAAAAGGTCATGTTTTCAATCCTGTGCTGCTGTAGAGACGCATTTTTAAACTTAACAAACACAAGTTACTCCAAATATATGCAGGCAGAAAAATACATTAAAACAAAAATAATTCATTGGACACACAATGAGAGGGAGAGAGTGCCTACAAACAGCATACTGTACCATTTAAACCAGGAGAAGCAGACACAACATGTCGCATTTATCTATCAAGGGACTTAAAACACACACACACACACACACACACACAGTTGCAGTTAAAATGGGCCGGCGTCTCGGTGCCACATGCCAGAGATGGTGAGAGAGACGAAGATGAAGGTAGAGAGACATTCACTTCCAGCTCCAGGGGGAGAATAACAGTGGCAACAGTAGAACAGAGCTTCAGGAATAAATGTGCGTGAGTGTATTTAAGTCTGTGTTTGTTTTTGGTTATACGCACATGTGTTTCCGTAACAGTATACTGCACACACTCAGACACAGAATACAGGAATATATTATCTATCTATATTGTAGGTCAAAGCGACTGACCTCATTTTACTCCCCACCCCACCCCGACCTCCACTTGAACAACGTGGTCGCTGCATGAAGAGCTGAAATCAGAGGGAAACACTCTGTGGTAAATGTAAAGGTTGTTACAGACACACTGTCCGTCAAAGTATGTCCAGTCACATGTGTGTTACCACGGGGTGACAGACATGTGACATTTTAGATGGCAGACGTCTTCATCCCACATGAGGTTTTGAATGATGCAGGCAAAAACACATAAACAAATGTGAAATCTAAAATGTATTTATAATGTATCTTTCATAATTGTATCTTTTTCTAGGCTTTTATATTAAGTTGTGATCCTTAACTCATTGAGTGCCAACCACGTAATTTCTTGTTTTTCGTTCCCATGCGTTGAGTGCCAAAAACGAGATTTCTCGTTTTTTGCTTTTTTTTTTTAATTATGAAACTAGACACTTTAACACACCTTATGTGTAAATTTGGGGACTCTACGACGAGTAGAACTGAAATAGATGACGATCAAAAACTCATGACAGCTCATGATCTGGAAGTTTTTATCATAACTCGGCTTTTGCAAACGGAGTTTGCAGGAAGCTCTCAGCCGACGGTCCCGCCCGGTCTTCATCTGGAGCAACATCGTGTCCTCCCCAAGGTCCTCCCGCGGTAAAATGTGATGATCCCTCGGTCAAAGCAGACCGGCATCACCGACCCGTACCACAGAAGGACCGCGACCACCGGTGGGGCCGGTGTTCCCGACCTGCTGTGGCCGAGAGACCATCACATTCCGCGGCGAGAGGCAGTGCCACGGCACGGTGCGTCTGTGTTATTGTTGTTTAGTGGCGTCATTAGGCTTGGGCGGTATTACGGTAATACCGTATACTGCAGGTATTTAAAAATAGCAACGGTATCAGTTTCAATACCGTCATGAAAAAATGCAATGCACTTATACAGGAGATAAGGATTAAATATTAAATAAAAGTAATTTAATGTCTAAAATTAATTATATGTCCAGTAGCACTTATGTGTGGTTGAATTTTAAGTTAGTTTAATATGTTTTAGCCTACTTTTAAACACCCCCCCCCCCCTCCGCTCCCCCGTCGGACACGTTCCTCATAGTCACTCTCACTCACACATCACACAGCCAGATCGCTCTGCACACAGTTTATTAACTTGATTAGTTTCAAAAAGTCGGTCAGGTTTTACCGTTATGCCCGTTATTTCACCAATAAACACAGTAGATGAGCGTGAGTGACTGAGCTGCGGCAGGTGGGGTGGGGTGGGGGGTCCGCGGCGTGGAGCGGTGCGGGACTCTGACTGCAGCGGGGACTATCATGTCTCTGCTCCGTGACACTGTGAGACAGACCGCCGGTGAGCCTGTGGGACGGGTCCCGCTAATCGTTGAAAACACCAGTGATACGTCTCCAAACCAGAAACTTGGAAAAAGTCGCTCTTGACAAGAAAAAAAAAAAAAAAGGGACCGGACCTGCAGCGAGTGCGTGTCATGACTTCCTGTATCTGGCCCTTCAAAATAAAAGCCCTATAGCCTTTCATATACAGTTCGGTCATATTGATTTTGACTTAATTTTGACAAGACAGGGCTCCAAATGTTGTTTTTTTTCTTCCTGCGACCAATCGACCAATGAGATTTTGGTCTGCTAATGTTTAGCCCTAGTATTCAGTTTCTGAATGGTGAATACACAAGCCAATGTTTGGTAATGCCACTTACGTCATCATTTTTAATTAGTCACGGTAATACCGTATACCGTGGTAAAATGTGGAGGAAGTTTGACGGTATCAAAATGTGGATACCGCCCAAGCCTAGGCGTCATACATTCATGATTTGTTAATGATAAAATGCTGCATAAAGCCCCTTAATTCCTGACGACACAGATGTGGAGAGGATATTAATACCATGTGTCTGTGTGTGCGTGAATATGTGTGCGTGTGTTTTTGTGTCATGTCAGCTCAGCCCCAGCACCTCTCCATCTCCTCGGGGGGTTTGACTTTGGCTGCTCCTAATTTCAGACATCAGCTGTCACCCCACACACACACACGCACACGCACACACACGCGCACATGCACACACACGTGCAAACACAAAATATTTTACACCTCGCTCTCACAAGTGTGTTGTGATGTTGTGACACAGAGTTGGTCACAGCATCAGTGCTAAATCAGGGCGTGTGTGTTTGTGTGCGTGTGTGTGCTTCCCTCCTTTTTGACTACAAATCATGACATTCAGGATCAGCTGTAAATAAGGCAACCATGACACAACACACACACACACACAGACACACACACTTCCTCTTGCACGCAGAGGCGCAGATGGCTTGCTCTCACCCTGAGGCTGTCATTAGCAACATGAACAGTTTGGTTGACCGTTGTTGCTCTCTCTCGCCCTCCCTCTCTCTCTCTCTCTCTCTCTCTCTCTCACACACACACACACACACACACACCTGCCCAAACCAGGGAGAAGACACAACACGCTGGTGGAATGGCGATCACAATCTAAAGTTCTTGAACACACACACACACACACACAGAAACACTGACACTGTTGTTTTCCCATCATTTGTGTCAGATACTACGGTGGCCCTGAGGTGCAAATCACAACGGCAAATCAGAAAACACAACAAAACAGACAACACAACGGCAAAAGAGAAAACACAACAAAAAAAGAGATAACACAACACAAAAAGAGAAAACACAACGGCAAAAGAGAAAACACAACACAAAAAGAGATAACACAACACAAAAAGAGATAACACAACGGCAAAAGAGAAAACACAACGGCAAAAGAGATAACACAACACAAAAAGAGATAACACAACGGCAAAAGAGAAAACACAACACAAAAAGAGATAACACAACACAAAAAGAGATAACACAACGGCAAAAGAGAAAACACAACACAAAAAGAGAAAACACAACAGCAGAAGCAGGGTTTATACAGAAATTCTTAAGTTGAATTTAATACCTTTTTAATACTTTTTTAATACCGTCACAATATTTTTTAATACCAACACGACTTCGAGTTGCAACTGTAGTGGCAACTTTTCGCACTTCAGTGTTGGGGGTAACTAATTATAAAGTAACAGATTACTGTCATTTTCTTACTTAACTTTCTGAGTGACTAAGTGTAGTAGGCAAATTCATATCAAGTACATGTTACCTGTTGGGGGGGGGGGTGCTTAGGGCGGTGACACTCACCATTAACAAATTATATACAGGTGCATCTCAATACATTTTAATATCATGGAAAAGTCCATTTCCAGAAGTAAAGCCAACATTTCTGTAGCCTATTAAAAATGCTTTTTTTTTATTGGTCCTTTGTAATATTTAGATTTTTGGGGATACTGAATTATAGGTCTTCATTTAACGTTAGTCAATATTAGTACAATTAAAATAAATAGAATAAATAAAGACATGAAATGTTTCATTCTTTGTGTTAGTTTCACTTTTTGAATTGAAATACTGACATATGCCTTGATAAACTTAACCATGATATTCTAATGCACCTGTGAATTGGAAATAATAGGAGTGATAGGTACAGTATATGAAATAATTAATTACTGCATACATCTTGACAGCTCGCCTTTACTTAATTTTTAGCCTTCTGTGATTACGTTTGTCTGTACAGCACTTTGGAAACCTTTGTGTTTATTTAAATTGGGCAGAGCTCTGTGGGAAACACCTGCCTGACACAGCAACATAGGGAACCGTGCACGTCTGCAGCGCACAGCTGATACTCGTGCACGAAAAAACAAGCGCGTCGCCGTCTCATCGAATGCGCGCAGCTACGGTGCTGCTTTCGGTTGTGAGTGTGCATGTCGCGCGTCTACATTGGATATTGTATAATCAGAGCGAACTATGAATGAGGTTGCTTCACTTTCACGTGATTATCAGCCTGTTCAACATTTTACTGACCTGACGTCTTTTCACATGGGCTTCCTTCACCTTTCAAACGGGGCAGAGCTCCGTGGGAAACAGTAGGAGACACCGAGGGAGAATCTTGGTCTGACCCAACACTGACACATTGTGATCGCGCATGATGCGCATCTATATTGAAAGTAATGACAATACATCTGAACGGTCCCCCATGTACACACGTTTTAACCAAGGCAGCAGCCAAAATCACCCAGGCGGCACGGTTTTAGACTGAGGCGCAAATAGTTTTACCGCGAACGCACACTGACCGACGTCCCATCATTGATATCGCTCTGGTCCTACTTGCACATATAATTTATAAAATATAGGCTACATAAATTCACGGGATTTTTAGGCCTGCACTTAAATGGGAACAAACTCATAGTTGGATAGTGCTTCGAAAATTTAATACCTCGTCAGATGACATTTATTACTTTTTAATACTTTTTAATGGCCTTAATTTTTGCTAATTTCATTTACTACCTTTTAATACCTTTTACAACCCCGCGGAAACCCTGAGAAGAGATAACACAACGACAGATTACTAAACACAACAAATTAATTGTTGTGTTTAGTAGTTTGTCGTTGTGTACAGACACACACACAGACGGTTGTAGAGTAGAGTTGTGTTTCCTCCAGTTAATGTGTTTTCCAGCTTCTTCTACCTCCACCCTGCACCGGAGACACGCAGCCACGTTGCACTGCTGACCCTCCGCATCATCACTCTGCTATTGCACTTTTATGGATCTCAGAATTGTTTCCCCCGGCAACAAGTCTCAGCGTCGTTCAATAAAAAAAGACAGGCAGACAGAGAGCTCTTATACTGAGGAAAAAAATCCACCCTCCCTGAAAGCAGCGATGGCGTTTCTTAACTCTGGTGCGTTATCTTTATTAAACACCAGAGCATATTTGTGCAGCATGTGTCGGGTTTGTGTGTCGGTTGAGAAACAGCTTGTTGCCCATAAGACAAACACTAATCAAAGATGTTTAAAACAACCTGATCGCTCCACACAGTCGGCTCAGTGTGGATGATCGCAGCTCTAATTTATGACACTGTGTTGTTGTTGTTGTGGTGTGTGTGTGTGTGTCTATTTCACGTTGAGCAGCGTCAGTTCTCGGTGTTAAAGGGATAGTTCAACATTTTGGCAAATTGGCCCATTGCCATAATCCCTATAGTCATAGCAGTAGGTTTGTTACCTTTAATTGTCGGTGCAAGCAATTTTTAGAACGGCAGAGCAGAGCCGCAAGCTGCTCAGAGCTACGCTACGGAGGCTAATGGGATTTCTTGGTTTCCCTCATCAAACTCATCAAATACACAATCCAATAACTCCAAAACGCTCTGGTGGACAAGTTGTGACCTGCACATTCACCACACTATGAGATAATAACAGAACGTTACCAGACAGAGTTGTTTTAGAGGTTAATTCATGCAAAACCACTGATGCGCGTTGCCTTCAGGGGCAGTTTTTCATCAAGCAGTCTCTGCATTTGCCTCTAAAACAACTCTGTCTGGTAACGTTCTGTTATTATCTCATAGCGTGGTGAATGTGCAGGTCACAACTTATCCACCAGAGTGTTTTGGAGTTGTTGGATTGTGTATTTGATGAGGGAAACCAAGAAATCCCATTAGCCTCCATAGCGTAGCTCTGATCAGCTCACGGCTTGCACCGACAATTAGCTAAAGGTAACCAACCTACTGCTATGACTACAGGGATTATGGCAATGGGCCAATTTGCCAAAATGTTGAACTACCCCTTTAAAGGTTTTTGATAACCTGGCTGCAGTTCCTTTGTTGTCCCCTAGGCGGCAGTGTGTGTGTGTGTGTGTGTGTGTGTGTGTGTGTGTGTGTGTGTGTGTGTGTGTGTAGAGAGAGTGTATGTGTGGCTATTTTTAGCTCAGCTTCAGCTAGAGGACGAGATATTTTTAGCCTGCGATCTGTTCACTGTTACACTGCTGAGTCTCAGTCACACACACACACACACAGGAATGCCCATCCTCCCGCACACACACACACACACACACTGATACCAAGACTAATTTCTAAACACACACAAACGTGCAGTCATTCAGCGGCTATCGAGCGCCTCAAGGAGTCCTTCTGCATCAAACTGCTGCTGATGGAAGAAATGGGTTTTTGCTGACATAAGCATTAATGGGCACGACACACACACACGGAAACACATGTTCATGCCACCGTCAATCCTCAATAACACGGACATGTTGAGTGAAGATGCTGAAAATATTCACTGTCCACGGCACGAACACACACACGCACACACAAAGCCATAAGATATTCATGACTTCGTGTGTCCACTTTTTTTTTTTTTACACACACACAAACATCCGAGTGTCTGCAGCCTCCACACAAACACAGAGGCAGGGTTTGTTCACTAAGTGCCACTCTAAAAGCCCCCAAACCAGCTCTCCAGTTCACACTCCAGTGCCCACTGAAGCCAGCTAATGTTCCCTGAGGAGAAGCCCAGCACACACACACTCTCTCACACACGCACGCACACACACCTCTTCTCAGAATCCACAGGCGGCTCCAGCCTTAAACACAGCAGACCAAACACGCTCGGCAGACATGATGATACAGCTGTGGTTAGAGTGCAGATGTGCCACACACGCAGAGCTATGGACATTAAAAAAAAAAAAAACTCAGACCAATATGACCGATACATGATGAGAAGTGTTTTTAAGATTTGAATGCAACTATGAAAACCATGCTCACTTTGGGTTATTGAAAAGCGCTATATAAATTAAATGAATTATTATTATAAAACATGCTGTTCAGGTTGCACTGCCTGCAAGTCACAGGCCAGGGCAGCAGAGCACAGCACTGAGTCAGGGAGATAAGATGAAAACAGAGTGTTTTACTGTCAGATGGGCCAAAAATAAAATCAAAAACTAGGAAAAATCCCCAACATCAGCAGCAACAGCAGGGAATGCAAAGTGAATATTTGTGTTGTGTTATCAGGATAAAAGCTCTGAGGATGGATGAAGAACTTCTGAGTTGATCTATCCTTTAGCGTCATAAACTGAGAAGTGTGTATGACCAAACACAGTGTGTCCAGCTAAATGATAATCTGACTAATAACATCTGGCTGAAAGCTCACAGCTGCTGCAGTACAGTCCTACAGACTGAGGGTGGCAGTTTCACAAAAAACACACAGTTAAGGGCAGCATGTTAAGTGTTAACCTTTACAGCTGTTATTAGACAGTACAGAATACAGACTGAAATAATCAAAATGTCCTTTCCCCAAGATGGTAATACTGGTTTTATCCTACTTTGATGGAGACTGACAGAGTCATATTGTTTTCTGGTTGTCTTTCACATTTTATGGACTGGATATCTCAGTAACACCTCAACCAACTTCTTTAAATGTGGCACGAACTACTGAGACTCTTTGCACAAATGTCAACTCAAGGATGAAGTAATTAGACTTTGGTGGTGAAAGATCAAACTCACCTTGTCCTCACAAAACACTTTCCAAACACTCCACATACTAGCAATTATGACACAATTTAACAAATATCGTTAATACTCCACAAGAAGAATAAACAGGGATGTAATGTAAAACCAGTCTGAGTAGACAACAAAGACAACCACACGTGGTAATTAGGCTATAGTTTAATATGGTGGGATTAAGCTACATAAAATCCTAAAACTCAGAGATGCACAAAATGATCTCCTCTGTATTCATCTCTACAGTAAAACTGCTGCTGTTTCTGTTCCACCTCCTATTCATTAAAGTTGTGTCACAGGATCAGAGCAGTGTTTGCTCTGAGGGAGCTGTGGCCACACTTTCTGAATTGTATAACATTTGGCAATTTGTGTCAAGGAAATGCAGCAAAGCTTAAGGAGCAGTAGGTGAAGAGAGGAAGATTAGTGGGCAGGTAAACCACAGCTAGCTCTGCAGAGCAGGGAGCATCCATCACTTCTGTCAGGACTATACAAAAACCTACTGTATATTAAACAGAGTACACACCAGTGATGAATCATCAGTGCTAGAACTGGCCTTCAACTCAACACTCACCATTTTTCTACATAAATGCTTCAACAGAAGGAGCCAAAAAAAAAAAACTCTCAAAAGCCACCTGGTCACTGATGACCACTCAATGTTGCCTAGCAACTAATACATGCTAGTTTTTTCAGCATTGATCCGGTAGATTCGGGTTCATTTTACAAAAAACAGTAGCACACAACCATGAGCAGTGATTCATTATTCATATCATTAACCAGCAGGGAAGCGACACAGTGGAAACTTCTTACCTGTCCGTCTGTTCCTCAACTGAAATATTCCTCACATGAAAAGCAGCCAACGTTTCCATGTTGGGTCGGACAAATTCCACTCTTCTTCCAACATGAAACCATTGCAGTCAACTTCTGGTCTCCTCCTCTTCTGTTCTGGCTTGTTTGTTTTCGGTCGTTTTACAGTTTTGTGTTACTGTTTAGTTTCACTGTTTTGTTTTACTGTCCTCTCAATCTGTTTCCTGCTGTAAGTAAGTTAAGATGGACGTTACCTCCGTGAAGTCATCGACAGATTTCCGAAGGAGCCGTTTTTAGAGTCCGAACTTAGAAGCATCGGGTTCGAATTAACCGTTAAATTAAATCAAAGTCCTTCGTCTCTGATTATACATCCATGGATTAAATCCAGTCGCCGCCATCTTGCCTTCACCTGATACCGCAAAGCCTGGGCAGGGAGGGAGGGGCGCGTCAGGATGGCGGGAAAACCGTGCGATAGGTCCGGCTGCGGACCTTCCGGTTGTCAAAATCTTTTTTTTTTTACAGTCTATGGACGTGATTGTTTGGTTCCGCCCACTAATAAAAGTCCAACTGTGATCAGTTAATTAATCTGCCACACAAGACAAAAAAGTATGGTAAACTTAAAAAAAAAAAAAAAAAAAAAAGATTCATATAATTAGCTAAAGATAGGAAATACATTTTCATGTGGGTCATTTGCTGTAGGCCTAATTGTGCATTGTGGGTAATGTAGGCATACGGGTTTCATTGGGATATCTCCAATTTATTTCCAATAGCTCCTGTGCTGCTGCATCAGTTTTCACCCTACTGTCCTAAATGTGTGTTGTGGATCCATATATTTATAAAATACAATAGTAGGCTAATATGTTTCAAGTAGCCTAACGTATTAGTCTAATCCAGCCTAGTTCAGCATAGAGACTAGAGGCAGGAAGGAAGTTAGCACGGCTCTAAAGTTAAAAATATATATATATATCGGCACATGTAAAACTCATTAATTAAAATGCTGTAGCTCGTTTATTTAATTTGAAAAACAAAAAAGAAGAAAAGAAAAAGGGAAAAAATCAGCACTGCATTTTGTAGTTATTGGACTGCACTCCCAGGCCGATCCCCAGGCCACGCGGTGCTGCTCTCACAGGAGATGGGGCCAGTGTGAAGGCCCCAGGCCACGCGGTTCCTGCCGCTCGGCGGTCGAAAACTGCCCTTCACCCCTGGCCACTTTCACAGACCATATGGGATTTTAACCCCAGTCTCCCAGTTCAAAGTCAATGGCATAACCCACACCGCTGTCCAGCTGGATGTTTTCACTGCACCTCCACCATTTATTCTATTACTTCACATCACACTTCCTAAAAAACACATATAGGTTTAACACTAATAATGACACAAAATACAATCCCTTGTGACCACGGATACAAATACTTTTCATGTTTAGGCTATTTGTGATAAGAAAACAAGCTCTTCTTCTACTCAAACAGTAATTGCCCCAAGTGCATGGGACTCGAACCCCCAGCCTCTCAGTCCAGAGCTAATGTCATTACTGGCTAAGCTCCTCAGTTGAATGTGTTGATCAGAGACTCCTCAGGGTCAGAGAGAGGGAGATGATCATTTGTCTGTTGAGCTCTGTCTGTTGACGTGTCACTCTTGATTTCAAAGGTCATGGGTTTGATTCCCATGTCGATAAAGATCGTACCTTGGCTATGTCCCCCCAATGGCACTCCCAAAACTTTAGACAGATGGCCCCAAAATCAAATTTTGCCATGGAGGCTTGGGCCGGCGCTGTCACTGAGGTAAAACTGCTGCCTCTCTTTCTTTTACCTGTCATCTTGTGTTTCTTTTCTTTTTCAGTATGAATCAATACTGAGGCTTGTTTGGCTCATTTTCTCTGCTATCATGTCATTACTCCATCTCCCACTCTTTATCAATAACATGAACAAAGTCAAAACAAACTTAGATAATGCACCTGTGGCTGGAGGATTGATGGTAGAAATATGTGATAGACAGAGAGAAACACTGATTAGTTGTTTTGGCTGAGCTCAAAGAAAAACATCTATGCTTGGAATATAAAAATGCTGTCACGACATTTTTTCCCCCTTTTTACTTACCTCTGAGCTGCTTTACATTCACACAGCAGGTAAACAGTACAACACTGAACTCATAACAGAAATACTGCTAAACCCAGCACAGCATATAAATGTGTGTGTGTATGTACTATGTGTGTGTACTCTGCTAGCTTTCTGTTGTGCGTTTGCTCTCTGCTGCACTGACTGAAGGTGTATGAAGATGAAAGAGTTACCTGAGAGCAGTAAAAAACTCCCACATGCTGCTGTGGAAAGAAAAAACAAAGTGACTAAGAGAAGACGAAGAATTGTTTCTGCTGTAAAATAAGAAATAGAACAAAATGGCCGAGAATGGTGGTCCTCGTCATGGCCTCAACTTTGAGGACGGGGATGTGGTGATTAAGGCCAGTAAACAAGAAGAGATCATAAACATGAGTAAACACCATGTTTGACAGAAGCAGTGTAAAGAATCGGACCAGTTTTGGGCGACAGGCCTGTTCACACCCTCTGGGGGAACTGGGTTTGTTCTACAAACACGTCCAGTCTGGAAGAATCTGTCTGAATCCACTTCTACTGAGACTAAACAGCTCATCTGACACACACTCTGTGGGTTTCTGTGCCTTGCTTAAGGGCACCACAGTGGTGGAGAAGATACCGTTGTCAACTTCGGCATCCAAATTTACCTAACTACGGTAGTCTGGGATTCAAACTGGCAACGTGCACGAAAAGAGCTCTCCAGTTTGTCCTCTATGATTATATCTGAGAGGAAAACATGGAGATGAATTTGTCTTCTTGTGTCTTGTAACAACATTATTATTGTTTTATGTGAATTATTATAAAATCTGCCTTGCCTGCCTCTGAAACAACAAGCTAATATGTGCTAAAAAAAAGAAGCCAAAATGTCCAAAATGGTAGTGTGATTTTAAGTTAAACAGACCAACATGAACATCCTTAAAGGGATAGTTCAACATTTTTGGCAAATTGGCCTATTGCCATAATCCCTATAGTTTTAGGAGTAGGTTTGTTACCTTTAATTGTCGGTGCAAGCTATTTAAAGAACGGCGGAGCAGAGCCGCGAGCTGCTCAGAGCTACGCTACAGAGGCTCATGGGATTTCTTGGTTTCCTTCATCAAACTCATCAAATACACAATCCAACAACTCCAAAACGCTCTGGTGGACAAGTTGTGACCTGCACATTCACCATGCTATGAGATAATAACAGAACGTTACCAGACAGAGTTGTTTTACAGGTAAATTCATGCAAAACCGCTGATGCGTGGGCAGTTTTTCAGCAAGCATGCAGTCTCTGCATTTACCTCGAAAACAACTGGAAAAACAATGTGACTTGTGGCTCATTTAAAGAGCATGTTGTCTTATATTCAACCAAAATCAGCCTATTTACACAACAGCACCTAAATTGAGTATTTTAATAACTGAATGTTTTCAGAGTTTTCACACCTGTCCTCAGTTTTAACGAGTAGTAGTACCTTTATGAAATGACTCCAGGACACCGAGCTGGTTTCTGTTTAGTTTTATTAAAGCCACACAGTCAGTTCACAGCTGATCTTAACTCTCTGAATAAACGTGTGTGAGTTCAACTTTGGCAACACTTCATCCCAGGTAACACGTTGGCCCTGTGGCGTCAAAATAACTTAAATTAACTATTTTGTTAGAAAAAAAACCCAAAACAATAAATTATAAACAGAAGCTCTGTACAGACGGTAAAACTGGATCATCAGCACGTTTAACATGTTACACTTCACATGTTGGTTCAACTGCAGGTTAAGTTAACAAAAAAGAAAACCAGCGCAGGTAAACAATACAGGCAGAATACAGGATTTAACTTGGCTGTGATTTCAACACATTAATACTGACAAATGATAAAGATGGAGGTCACACTCTCACACACATACACACTCACACTCTGTCCAGTTAACAAGACACAACTTGTTCATAAAACACAACTGAGGTCTTCTGCTCCCTCTAGTGGTGGATACATGTAAAAGAAAGTCAGCCTCATTTGGTAATGAAGGCACCAGGCACACACACTTAGCTACCACACACGGCCTATGGGAAGAAACCCATCCTTTTCTACTTGTCTTGTGTGTTCTTGATCTGATTTCGTTTCACTTTCTACATTTTTGGTCAGGTTTTCAAAAATGAAAAAAATAAATAAAACAAGACTCTTCATTTGTCACCAGTTGGAATAAAAAACAACAACATACGAACAACTTTGATCCAACAGATCCAACAAGGAAAGACTTGATGTGATTTTCATGGCTGACTTGCTCCTGTCAGCCTGAACCGGCCTTTGAGGAAGCGACAGCAGGTAAAATGTTAAAATGTTCGCAGGTTGGGGGGTTTTTCTCTTCACTTCCCTTCATCTCACTAACCTTGAGGACATTTGGTATTTGAGTATATCAGTATCATTACATACTCTCTCCCTTTCCCTCCTGCTGCTCTGCTCTGGCCTGACATTCAGGCAGATGGGGGAGAGCTAAGCTCCAGCTGAGCAGCTCCAGATCCCAGCCTCCCCCCCTCCCTCCCTCTCTCCCTCCCCCTGCGTCACATCCACACTCAGGAAAAGAGTTGATTTTATGCAAAACATGCCTGAAGGCTGAGGCAGGAGAGTCATCAGCAGCCTTTGTAAAATGATGTCGCTTTGATGGACAAAGTCTTTTGTGGTAAAATGTTAAACATTTTTGGCCACTTGGGGTCAGAACTGCACAAAGTTTCACATATAAAGGTGAATTGTACATTGTATACAGTAAACTTGTAGCGAGCTATTCCCAGTTTAAACTTCCAAAAAAGACATTAAATAGGAGTCAAGTTGTGACCATCTCTGGTTTGGTCTTAACCAACACAACTGATAAAAAACAACAACAACAAAAAGAAGCTTGTCCGTGCTGCTGGAATGAATAATGATAAAGTAGATTGAAGGAGGCTCAGAGTTCCCTTAGCTAAAAAAGCAGGGTACAAAAAGTAATTTGTGCCGTCTGCTGTGGATATCCTGAACCAGAGCATCTTCAGGTGAACTTTGAGCTATGATATTGTAATGTTGTATTTCATGTGTTATTGTATTTCATGTGTTTATTTGTTACTGTGCTGGATGTGTCCAGCTGTTGTTGTTGGCTGACTACCAAGATGCCAAAGGCAAATTTCCACTGTGTTTTTAAACCATTGGACAATAAAGTCTTCTTATCTTATCTTATCTTATCTGTGTATCAATAAAGCTGTGGTTCATAAAAGGTAAATAATGAGATGACAATTTGTTAAAGCTGCACAGAGCTGAGATGAACTGGAGTAAGAAGAACAGACGATCAGTCTCACATTGAGTTAAATATGTAAAAACAACGACCGGTCCAGTCTTAAAACTTTACATTTAAGCCGCAAAGTAACAGCATTATACATTTGCATTTTTAAATATTGCATTTTAAAACAGTGTGGAAGCTGTTATTCTATTCTTGGATGCATTTCGTGGTCTAATTCAAAAAAAGTTTTTCCAACATATGAACAGTTTTCATTACTGTCCTCAGGTCAGAGTGGACGATAGTTTTCAGCCCAAATTCAATAGACGGCATCATGAACTAAAGGAGGTGAAGATGCTTTTTGATTTTTCAGGATGAGAACATTATTTAACTTTAGACATGAATTATACCTCCAAACTTTTGAAGTCTGCTACGTCAGAGACAGAATCTCACATCGAGCTGCTGAAACAACTTCTAGACGCTCTCATGGACCAGGCCGAGTTGAGGAAATCAAATCACACACGAAAAAGAGAGAGAGAGATGCGACCTGCATTGATTGAACAGTATCCATAGCAACAGGCATCATTATCAGGTGCCTATGTATACAGAAGTAGGTCGCTCACATCCTGGTGTTATACTTTTTTATATCTGCGATTTAAGCCAAAAAAAAAAAAACCCTAATGGAGTCGTTGTTGCTGTGAGAACCAGAGAGAAGGAAAAAGAAGAGAGGAGGAAGAAACGAGTCAGTGTTTCCCCCAGAAAATGTGTTAGTTAAGGTGGTGTCTGTCCTGTTGGCGGGGGGCGGGGGGGGGGGGGGGGTCAGTGCGCCGTATTAAGTTTCGCTTTCACCATGCGCGCTGCTGTTATGCATGTGTGCTTCTCTGTGGTGTGTAGAGCAGGGGTCTTCAACGTTTTCCAGGCCAAGGACCCCCAAACTGATGGAGAGATGGAGCGGGGACCCCCTACTTATATACAGTATATTGTATAAAATTGTGTTTTATATTTAACTGGTCCTGTAGTGCCATACAGGGCCGTTGTATAGGGGAGAAAGGTGATGATCATTATTATAGGGGCCCAGCGCCCAGTAGGGCCCACAAAAACCCCAGTAGTCTAATCTTTGTATGACTGAATTATTCTGCATAAGACCCTGACTGATACTCATAGTAATGCTGCATTAGCATCAAAACAAAGTAGGCTAAATAAGAAATGATAATAGATACGTAAAAGTGGAAAAGTCAGGGGGCAGGGTCCCACTTTAGTATACTTTCAGGGGGCCCAGGATTCCTAGCAACGGCCCTGGTGCCATATGCCAAAAGTACCATGTTATGAACTATAAATCACGCTTTTTTTAGGAGTTTGGCTGGTCATGGGACTTTTCGCAGGGACTTGTATAAAACACATATGCCGTGCCATCTATGATCACAACAGGTCACAACTACGCTCGTGGTAACTGAACGCTGCTACTACACCAATGAAATAATTACTAAACCATAAAAAGACAGAGAAAACAAAGCAGTGTTTCCCCTACTTAGTTTTTTTCTCTGGCTTTTTATGCATTTATTTTGAAAGGGCAGCTGGAGAGAGACGGGGACGCGGAGAGAAAGTGAGAGGGGGGATTGACACGCAGCGATGGGACTGTCGGAGGGTCGCTGCAGCGGCCGTGCTCTACCAAGACATATGACGCTCGCGACTCACCCCCAGTCGTCAGCACCGCGGTCACCGGGGCTGATTCTGAGAACTTTTACACCGGGCGCGCCGTGTCATGTCTCGGTTCCACGGAGCGTTTCAGTGACGGCCTGACGCTGCTGCATTGTTGCTGCGCTATGAGCAGACGTGGCGGCGCGCGTTAATGTCACCGTCGTGTGTGTGTGTGTGCTGTGAATATCGCTACATTTTTATTTTTTTAAGACGTTAGTTTAGGCGGCAGCTCTTTGTTGTTAAGGCGGCCGCCTTAACAAGAAAGCGCTGCGGGAAACCCTGCGAGTGAATGTGCAGCAGATAATGGGCCAAAGAAAGAGAACGAGGGAGGAAGAACAACCTCCTCTCTGCCTCTCCACAACTCCTTCACCTCTTCCTCCCCCCATATGAGTTCCTTCCTCTCTCTCTTTACATCTCTTCCTCCTCCTCCTCTTCCTCCTCCTCTTCGACTGGAGCCTGGAGACATTTTACATTTACATCACATTACACAGTCTGAGATGATGAGAGCGCCGTGTACCTGTCAGTCTTGATACAGTGCTGATCCTGCCTGCAGGTGAGGAGGAGACAGAGACACACACACACACACACACACACCTGTCAGCCCAATTTCGCATAGAACAGATGCACAAACACATACACACACACACTCTCTCTTTTTACTCTCTGTGCTGCACTTAGCTTGCGAACACATGGACACTGGAGCGAGAACATGCAGGTTTTAACCACTGAGGATGATGGGAAATGAGTCTGTGGGTCTTCATGTCCAAGCTCTGCTCTTCAAGTTACGCCTCCGAGGAACCGTGCTCGCCTTTTATTCCTCCAGTGTCTCTGGCACTCTTTAACACTGTCCATTAAAAAAAAAAAAAAAAAAGATTTTGCAGTGCAACTTTAAAGATCGTCCTTCCTCTTCCTCCTCCTCAGTGTCCGTGAGCAGAGAGCCGACAGATCTGTAGCTGCTGCTCCCTTCACTTCGCTTCATTTCCAGTGCGACGCACATTAACACTGGTAAAAGGTCAAATTATTCTGTGAAGTCGAGAACAGAAACGACCTAAAACACTGTTCATGTATCAGAGCTTTTTCCACGTCCACAGGTTTCACTGTCCACACTGAAACCTCACGACTGCTGTACAAATATACAAATGTTTTCTATTGCACATGTTGCAGCTGCTCGAGCCAGCACCTTTTTTTTTAAACGCTTATTTTTGCTACGCAACTCTCTGCCATGTTTACACACCGTCGCCCCGTCATGTAATTTTGGGGAGAACATGGATGGCGTTGTAGGGAGATGTTTAAAAACAGTTAGTTAGTGCAGAAGAAGAAGACGAAAGCCAGTGATCCCTCACTTGTTTTTTCTCTTTTCCTGTGATTTTGTAAATCTCAACACACTGATTCACACAGTTGTAGGAAATTTGGAGATTCTAGTTGTTAGATCGAAGCAGTGCACTCACAGATTTTGGCCTTTTTAGTGCTCACACAGTAGCATTGCATAATTATAGATTATTCAGTGGCTCTGATTTCTGTTTGAAAACTGATTCTGACACTGAAAATCAGGATGATTGATGGTCGTCATGCTGGCGTTAGCTTCGAGACGCAGGTGCAGCTTCGTCACAAACCTGCTGCTTTAAGCTCCGTGAAGACATCGCTGGTGAAAGCCTCGTCCTACTGTACACACACACACACACGTCTTCCTGTTTCTCTTCAGTAGGGTGGGTAACAGCCCGGTGGTCCCGCCCCCATGGGCACGATGGCGAGGTAGTTGGAGGGCACGTAGCCTCTCTGCCCCGTCGTCACCTCCACCAGGCTCCACTCGGGGTTCCCTCGCTTGTCGTGGCGCTCCAGGACCCGGATCGGCTCCCCAGCCCGGATAGAGACCTCGTGGTTTCCTCTGGCTGTGAAGTCGTAGGCCGCCAATACCTGCAAGAGACGACAACAGATTTAAAGGGATAGTTCAACATTTTGGCAAATTGGCCCATTGCCATAATCCCTATAGTTTTAGGAGTAGGTTTGTTACCTTTGTTTGTCGGTGTAAGCTATTTATAGAACGGCGTAGCAGAGCTGCGAGATACTCAGAGCTACGCTACGGAGGCTAATGGGATTTATTGGTTTTCCTCATCAAACTCATCAAATACACAATCCAACAACTCCACAACGCTCTGGTGGACAAGTTGTGACCTGCACATTCACCACGCTATGAGATAATAACAGAACGTTACGAGACAGAGTTGTTTTAGAGGTAAATACAGAGACTGCTTGCTGAAAAACTGTCCCTGAAGGGAACGCGCATTGATTGATTGATTGATTGATTTACTTTATTGATCCCGAAGGAAATTCAGGTGTGGTCAACAGCTCACAAAGAATCAGTCACACACACATACGATCATACATCAGCGGTTTTGCATGAATTTACCTTAATAACAACACCTTCTCGTAACGTTCTGTTATTATATTAAAACGTGGTGAATGTGCAGGTCACAACTTGTCCACCAGAGCGTTCTGGAGTTGTTGGATTGTGTATTTGATGAGTTTGATGAGGGAAACCAAGAAATCCCATGAGCCAAAATGTTGAACTATCCCTTTAAAGTTGAAGCAAAAGTAAAAGTATGCAACAGAAAACAGAATGATTGGTGGAACATCTTTGTTTTCACTGGATTACAATTACAGCTGTTCAGCCTTCAGCTCTGCTCTGAGCTCAGCATCGATGTTAGCATGTTAGCACCGCTAAATTGCCACGATGTTAACTACCGGAGGGCAACGTGCACGCTATGTTTGGGCTTTATATTCTCAGCCATTGGCAGAAAACTGGATATTGGCTGGTTAGCAAGGTTATTATGATTGAAGATTGATGATTGATGAATGATTGATATTAACCAATGTGTAGCCTATAACAATGAAAGCTTACTGCTTTAAACTTCAGATTTTTGACTAAAACGACATCAGACCACCAACGAGATGATTTTATGATAAATTAATTTGGATATTAGCAAGCCAATTATACACTTGGCATGCTAACAAGGTAACACACACAGCCTTTTAACATTTATATAGTTAGTGTTGTTTAGGAAGTTGGAACTGGGAGATAAATTAATGTATAAATTAATCAAAGTGATGTGATATTATGTTGGTCTTTGAATTTTTGTTGTGCGACTGAATAGTTCAGTGAAAGCAGCGATTCAACATTAATCAAACTAATGATTTGTGTTGTGTATACCACCAAATTTTAATAAAAATGGAAACTAGTTGCTTTAAACTTCACCTGTGACACCAGGCCACTAATGATATGATTTTATGATGTTTTTAAAGTCGGCCTAATTGGCGTGGTGGTAACACCTAGCATGCTGTATTAGCTCATTTTCAAAGTGCAAAAAATTCACAAAACAGGACTTCAAGAAATGGGTCAGCAGCAGAGAACACACACACACACACGTACAAGTGTAAACGCACACAGACACTAACACAACCACAAATCATTGTAATATTCCCTGTAAAGGTTAAGCCCACTAGTTATGTCTTGACAAATCCCATCTCATCGTCTCTCTCTCTCTCTCCGGCTCCATAATGAGGCCGGTGTTGGTATGACAGAGTGCTCCTGCAGCGCTAATAGCCGAGTTTAGCCGGCTGCTCAGTGTCATTATCAAACCCTTCACCTCAGCTCACCTCTCAGCTACGACACTTACCAATTAGCATTTAATTAGCATTTTTTCAGGGCCAGAGACAGGGAGGAGAGAACATTAAAATAAAATGTAAAAAAAAAAAAAAAAAAAAAAAAAAGCCCTGTGAAGTGACCATGACTGTCAGTGGCTGCAGAGTGATTCATGTTACAGGAGCCAGGTGGGGACCGGCTGCCGCCAGCGGAGGCTAATCAGCTCCTCTTTGTGATAGCATGTGATGGGTGGACTGTCTGTGGATCTGAAGAGAAGCCAGACTTTAATTTATTAATGCTAATATTGTTTTTCAGGATGTCTGCCAGCAGCGATGATGCAGCTGTTCTGAAGACAGCAGGGCTACCGACACAAACAGGAGGAAATTAGAGCAATCTACATTTTATTACCTACAGAGGTGAAAATTATTATCTGCTTAAAAGCCAGAGAGCTTCTCCGAAACTAAAAGTGCACCAGAGACAAAAGCGTAAATAACTCGTACAGGACTGGAAAATGAAGCAAAACACCCAGGTGTTAAAAAAGAAAAGAAAAGAATGACCACTAGACGACTTCGCAGCAGAAATAAACATGTTTACAGCCTGGTGCAGAAGCAGTTTTGGTCTCACCAGCTAATTTTCTCCGGTTTATATAACTCAACCCGTTTACATTTCATTATGGCATAAAATTGTGCATAATTGAGGTGAGTTGCTACACAACCACTACAAACATGTTTTGCTCAGGTTCTTGCACTAACAGGCGTGTTTTCAAATTTTAACAAGAGTTAACATTGTAATTTTGTCTTAAAGGGATAGTTCAACATTTTTGGCAAATTGGACCATTGCCATAATCCCTATAGTCATAGCAGTAGGTTTGTTACCTTTAATTGTTGGTGCAAGCTATTTTTAGAACGACGGAGCAGAACAGAACTTTACCAGACGGAGTTGTTTTAGAGGTAAATTCAGAGACTGCTTTCTGAAAAACTGTCCCTGAGGGCAACTTGCATCAGTGGTTTTGCATGAATTTACCTCTAAAACAACACTGTCTCGTAACGTTCTGTTATTATCTCATAGCGTGGTGAATGTGCAGGTCACAACTTGTCCACAAGAGCGTTTTGGATTTGTTGGATTGTGTATTTGATGAGTTTGATGAGTTTGATGAGGGAAACCAAGAAATCCCATTAGTCTCCGTAGCGTAGCTCTGAGCAGCTCGCAGCTCTGCTCGGCCGTTCTAAAAATAGCTTGCACCGACAATTAAAGGTAACGAACCTACTGCTATGACCATAGCGATTATGGCAATGGGCCAATTTGCCAAAATGTTGAACTATCCCTTTAAAAACAAATCTTGTATATTGTTACTGCACATGATTTGATTAATTATCTAATTAGAAACCCTGGTTAAAGAGCCAAGAGTCTGCTCCAGGAGGGAAAAACCTCTTTTTAACAAAGTTCAGGATGGAGGTGCTTAGAAAAATTATAAAATATCGTTAATTAAATATTCATGTGCCCATCCCAGCTCAGATGAGATGAGAGAAGAAGAGGCTGTAAAAAAAAAAAATCACAGGGAAAGTTGCAGTCAAAAGACAAATATGGCACTTAAATGTTACAGCTGCATCTCCTTGTCTCTAAAGGTTGACAGGCGTAAATCATTTTTCATTTTGCTTCGCCACAAACAAAAAGAACGATCCTGTCAATCTTCTGATAACCTCAATTTACTGCTGTGGACAATATGAGTGGTTTTGGAGGAAAGAGGGGGGGGTGAAAGAAGAGAAGAACAGGAAGTAAAAAATATGTTTTTTAAATTAAATGCTACAGTGAGGACACGGCCTGATGGTGTGTGTGTGTGTGTGTGTGTGTGTGTTTTGTATATATGAGCAGACTCAGGGTCACGAGGCATGGATGTGGGGAGGCGGGGGGGTGAGAAACCGCCTCTATAAAAAGGTCACTGGAGCAATCACTCACTTTAACAGGCAATGTGGATACACACATGCATGCACACACACACACAAACACACACACACACACACACAAACACACACTCCAAATGCGATATCACTTCTCCTCCACTCACCTAAATCTCATGTGCACATCCACATAAACCATCGCAAATTTACAAGCTACGACACCACCTCTCACACGCCCATGTGCTGCCCATGTAAATCAGTCATTGACACACACACGCGCACAAACACACGCACACACACGCACAAACACGCACAAACACGCACACACACGCACACACACGCACACACACGCACACACACGCTCTATCTCAGCCTCCAGCAGCATAAATTAACTCTCAACCTTTCACACAGTAACCCACTTACAAGGTTAAACAGCTAATTATGGACCTTCCCATTTATAACACACATACACACACACACAAACTTCACTTCCAGATGTTGACACACATATGAATGCACTTGCATGTAGCTCGATACACACTCTCTTGTGCACATGTTAACATCGACAGACACACACACAGTTACAGTAACAGATCAGTCAACTCTACACACGCAGAGTAATTAGGGATGATTTTTAATTAGCGAAGCCCCAACTGATCGTTATCACAACGACAAACATCTGCAATGCAAACATGATCAGTATCAGCTGATCTCATTCATAAATTATCGGTATCAACAAATAAACGTGTTCAGGGCATCCATACTTTTATCAATAAAGCAGATGACGTGTATCTGAGCGCGAGTCATATCTTTTAAGGTTAAAGGGATAGTTCACCCAAAATTGAAATTTCACTCATTATCTACTCACCCTCATGTCGACTAAGGGCTGGGAGAAGTTTCAGAGTTATCCGTGGCTTCTCTGAGTTACAGGGGGTCTCGGCGTAGCAGTGCATGTCCATATAACGGTTGCAAATGGATACCAACTGTCTTCGTAACAAAAAGACACACCAAAAAACATCCAAATACCTCCATGCTGCTCGTATATAATGTCCGTCTTGTATTGAAGCCCCGAAATGCGAAATTGTCCCGAAAAAAATTAAATAAGTCTATATTTCAAGCTTGTTTTGTAGCGGAAGCTTCTCGAAGCTCCTCTTCCTGGTTAGTCAAATTTGGATGAACTGCGAAGAGGACAGACCCTGGTTTGGGAAGAGGAGCTTCCGCTACAAACAAGCTTGAAAAATAGACTTATTAATTTTTTTCGGGACAATTTCGCATTTCGGGGGTTCAATACAAGACGGACATTACATACGAGCAGCATGGAGGTATTTGGATGTTTTTTGGTGCAAACCAAATGAGCGGAAGCTCCTCTTCCCAAACCAGGGTCTGTCCTCTTCGCAGTTCATCCAAATTTGACGAAACCAGGAAGAGGAGCTTCGAGAAGCTTCCGCTACAAAACAAGCTTGAAATATAGACTTATTTAATTTTTTTCGGGACAATTTCGCATTTCGGGGCTTCAATACAAGACGGACATTATATACGAGCAGCATGGAGGTATTTGGATGTTTTTTGGTGTGTCTTTTTGTTACGAAGACAGTTGGTATCCATTTGCAACCGTTATATGGACATGCACTGCTACGCCGAGACCCCCTGTAACTCAGAGAAGCCACGGGAGGACTCTGAAACTTCTCCTAGCCCTTAGTCGACATGAGGGTGAGTAGATAATGAGTGAAATTTCAATTGTGGGTGAACTATCCCTTTAACGTTTCTACACAGGTGCTCCAGCCTGTGAGGAGTGGGAGGAGCCTGTGTTGTTGTGGTCACTCACCTGGAAGCAGGGCTGGCTCATGACCGTCAGCGTTCGGCTCTCGGGGGTGTACGAGTGTCTCCTGATCCCCGCCACGCCTTCCGGCAGCGTCAGGTGCGGCGAAGGAGGCGGGTCCTCGGCCGGCTGATGGTAACGAATCAGCTTCGAGGACTGAACGTAACCTCTTCTTCCTGCAGGTTAGAGATGAGCCAGAGTTTGGCATTTTTCTTTTGTATACACATATTTATGTTTCATAAACAATGTTTGCTTTTTTTAAATTCATAATTTACTTAGGAATCATTTAGTAATACAATTTAACAAACTTAAATGTTAACAGTCAGTCAAATAATCTGTGTAGAGAAACTTATGATCTTAATACATGTGGGACTGTCACCATGTTATAGTATTTTCTAGACATATTTTGAATATATGTCATTGTTGATCATTGTCTGTTGCTCTACCTGACCATTTGTTCTTTTGTTTTTCCTTCCATAGTTTTGTTTTTACTGCTTTTATTTGCTTTTTTTGCTTTATTGATATAAAACCCAATGGAATTTAAATTGTAAAAACAACTGTCAGTCTCATAGGTAAAATATCAAGACTGAATGACAATAGCAGACATTTTCAGAAATCACTATAGTACCGTTTTTTTTTTTTTTTTTTACACCAATTCAATATTCATAACATGCATCTCATGAAAAACACCATCATCTATGAGCCACTGCCCTAATTGATTCCACCAGCGTCTCATAGTAATGACGCTAATCAGCCACAAGATGGCAGACATGAGCTGCGTTCGAGAAAAGCTGCACTGGCATCAGCAACATCGCCCTCTGTTTATCTTACAGTTTTTCTCCATTGGTTTGGCTCATTTTTCAAAACAGAAATTATATTCTCAAAACAACACGGACAAACCTCCAAACCACTTGGCAATTGTTCACAACAGAATTGTATTTCTCATTCATTTCATCAAATTGCAAATGTCTTCGTACATCTTTGCAAATGATTAAGTACAGAGGAGCCTGCAGTTAGCACACTTTCCAAATGAATAGATCTTGTTGATCTAAACTGAGTCATCACATGCACAATAGTCTTTTCAATTGTCAAAATCAAGAAGATAATGCCATGAATACCATTTATTTACAGCAATGTAGGCTACATATAATTTTCCGTTTTTGTTTATGTGTTTATATTACAGTATATTATGCTGTATACATTTTCTTTTTACTCTGATGTATGGAAGTTACTTTATGTGTGAATAAAAATGGCTACCTATCCCTGGCAGTGCAATGTGTGATGTCAAACCTTGGAGGCTTCTGTTACTGTAAAATCTTTTTTTTTTTCCAGTTTTATACACAATTGTATTCTGTCAGCTAGACAAAAAAAACTAGTACAGTAACTATTGTCAATGAAGCCCTGGGTCAAGACTGAGAGGTGGACATGAGGGATATTCCAATGCTCTTCTGCCATAGTGACAGAACATCTGAACATTTTGACTTGCAGTGACACAACGCCAAAGGGACGATACATTTTGTGGGCACTGACTACTTGTATGAGAAAGGAATTCAGTTTTGACACATGAGTGAACTGTTTTAGGAGAGATATGCACTTTTGCAAGTGAGCTATGGTGTTGTGCTGAACTGTAACACTGTTTTGCCAAATGATCTTAGAGTTTTTAGAATGTAATTTCTGTTTCGAAAAATGAGCCAAAAGAAAAACTGTAATAACTGGAGGCCTCTTTGTTCCCCACACTAACTTTCCTCCTCCTATGTAAATGTACATAATGAGTCATTGCTCCTGATCCCTCTGTAAATGCATTTCCATGTTTTATTTAGCATTTTCCCATTAGGCTGTGTTAGTTAAAGTTGCTCTAACACCAGAAATGCAGCTTGCGTTTGTTCGTTCTGAGCCGCAGCAGGAAACCTCTGTGGTCGTCTGCACTGTGTGAACCTTTGTGTGCAACACTTGGTTGAGTTGGTGCTGCAGTGTTTTGCCGACCGTACCTCCTGCATCGACCAGCCATCTGCGCTTGTCGCCCCGGGTGTCGGCCTCGCTGATGATGGCCACCAGCTCCCCCTTGGCCAGGCTCAGGTCCAGGTCCCGGCTGCCCACCACCGCCCCCATCACCTGGTAGATCTTTCCGGAGCCGTGCTTATCCGTCAGCTGCTTGAGACGGCGCTGAGAGGACGGGCTGAGAGGCTGGCGAGGCAAAAGGAGAGAGACATGGAGAAATGAAATTGATTTTATTGATTAGACATGAGAAAAACAAAGAAATGACAAGATTGATCTCAGCAGAATAGAAAATGGTCAATGTAGAAACACAAGTAAGAAATTCCACATTACCAAACAGTGGGAAGTGAAAAATAGCCAACATAATTGACTTTACCAGGTATACTGAGCTACCCAAGAACTTGTGAGGTCAATTTCTATTGATGAACTAAACTAACTGGGCCATTTCAGGTTATTTCCTTCCTAGAAAATAGAAAACACTTAGTTTCAGCTCCTATTTTAAGTCAGAAATCTTGATTTACATTATTCAAACTAAAGAGGATTATGTTACTGACCAATCAGAGTCAGCATTTTGAGAAGTCAAAATCTTCCCCCACAAAATACAATGAAGCTCTGTAATAAGATGACTGGTGTATTCATTTATCATTCATGTCATATTTTTGTGATATTCTGTTCTTAACCTGTCGATGAACTCTGCACCTTCGAGCATTAAGGAGTTAATCTGCTGTTGATACGCAAATCAGTGCAGCAGGTGCTCCAACCCTGTGAGGAGGAGCCTGCATTGTTTATTTACAGTGAATCAGCTGGGTGCAGGGCTTGTTCCACTTTATTTCTACTCAGAAACTGAAATTATAAGGTCACTTCTACTGAGTTTCACAGTAAAAAATAGAAAATGGCGCTTCAGCTTCTACCTTAAGGGAGGAATCCTCGGTTCTGCAGGTTAACATTGTTTAAATTCAAAAACATGATGTTGCTGACCGGTCAGAGTTCAGTATTTTAACAATGTAAACCTTTACATTTTTACCATACAGGCTAGACTCATCTGAAGACAAAATATTTCTGATGTTATGTCATGACTTTATGTGACACACAGTCATTGTATAAAGTTGCAGAACAAGACAAACGTCATTCAGAAACTTGCTTATTCATAGTTACACATAAAAGACTGTGATGACTTGGCACACGGTCACCTGCTGCTGGTTTGTTTTTATAAACTGAAACAAAAACCTGTCATGACGGCGCTCCCTGCTCAGTCACTAGGTCACTGATGGGAGTCGCCGGGCAGGTTTGAGGAATGTGACGAACGATAAAAGGTCAAGGAGCGGGAAGTAAAAAGACAGCAGTAACGCACACTGTTTATCCAAATTCATTCAAGCAAAAACTTATAGACACAGACAAATCTGGAGGCAACTTCAGGACTGTTTTTTCTTTTAGTCTATTGTCATATTGTAAGTTTTTATCATTCATCTGGTTATGTCATGAGAAGGTTTTGTCCTGGTCAAGGCTCAGTGACAACTTTGTTCCCAGTCTGTTGATCACCAATGTTATCTATCTTGGTTGCACAAAACACCTCAAGTTTTCTACATACAGTAAATACGACAGATAAAGTTTAATCTCTTAAACAAAATCTCTAAATACGTTTCCTTCGTTAGGAAAAAGTGCATGTTGTTGGTCGACAATCTAACACAACGGCACCATTTCAACTCCTACCTGGACCACAGGTGTGTTGAGTGTGTCCTCCACACTTCGACACAGCGTCTCCAGCCGCCTCGCTCCTTCCAACACTGCCGACTCCGCCCATTCCCAGAATGCACCAGGGCTGACAGAGCTGTGGGGCAGCTGGAAAAAGACAGGGGATGAAACCAAATAAAAAACAAAGCCTGAAAAGCCTATTCGACCTTTTACAAGTCATGAATGTTTCCACCACCTGCTGTGCGAAGCTCTGGAAAAGCTGCTCCATGTCCGAGGAGAGGTCTCTGTGCAGACAGCTGAACGTCCCCAACATGCTCCACATCATCTGCAGCGCTAAACCGTTAAACCTGGGGAGCTCATTCAGGAGCAAAGTGTTGATTGTCCTGACAGGAGGAGGAGGAGGAGGAGGAGGACGAAGAAGGAGCAGAAGAAAATGGATGTTTACATGTGAACTGAAGCTGGTTGATGACAACTTAAAAAAAGGCTGCACTGGGTTAAAAGATGTTCAACCCTCTCATTAGACGTCCTCTACAAGCTCAAAGTCCAGAGGCTGTAATTGTGTAGCTGGTGGTGACTCAGAGGAGGAGGCAGTAAATATACAGTAGAGCGTGGTCTCCACACAGACTATGACTGGGTTGGACTCAGTGGAAGCTGGACTTGTTTAGACTGTGTGTTGTGTGTCCATAATAGTGTAAATGTTGTGAAGGTGTAGTCAATTCTGACTTCTTCTTTTTTTAAGTTGCTTTGGTAAATGTAGAAGGTTCACTCATTTTGTGGCTGATTGCATTTAGTTTTAACTTAAGACTAAATTAAAAATCATTTATTAATCATTTCAACAGCTCATTAGACTGGATCCCACTCTAATGAACAGCTTCATAAAAGTGGTGAAAAGTTCAAATTAAAACAACTTTTACTTCAAAATTAGACAAATGAACAGAACAGCAACATCACAATGATGTCAACACTAGAAGTGCACATCACTCATCGATACCAGTAATAAGTCTCTGGGTAATAACCACAATGTCTTCATAATGATGAGACAAAAGTAGTTCCTGAAATTTACTTCTAAGTGTTTCACAAGCGTGCTCTATGAAATATAACTCTTTAGAGAACGATGTTGAGTGTCCAGGGTCAGGAGATCACAAACCATGTTTCATCCACACATTTTTATTCCGTTAAGCAATATCTAATTAAAAATGTCTTATGGAGACAGTAAAATGTGATTAAATGTCATGAATATCGATAAAAAGTTAATACGGTCGATCTCATTGGATTTTCTCTTGGTCGATACAAAGTTTATGAGACAAAATTTGAGAGGAAAACAGTTCTTTGCTGAATAAATGTGAGTTGCGATCATATTTTACGTGAATTCCGCTATGTTTTCCCAGCTGTTCAAAGACACGGCGGGAGTAAACAAACAAAGATGCAGTAGTAGCTACATGCGGACAGACTGGCTTCGTGTAAGTGTCACAATCTTTCAGAACAGTTTGAAGCGCTGCCGATCACAAACCACCTCTGCATCAAAGTGGTGTTTAGATGACAGGCATGTTGCATTATAAGCACCAGCCTGTAGCCTATAACTTGTGCAACAGCCTATTTACCAACTTAACCTGGCTGGTGAAATGAATGGAAACAGCTTATATTGGCATGTCAAATCGTTTTCTTGCAATTTGATTGCAAAACAGCACATTTGATTTGATTCAATTCAATTTGAAGGTCTTAGATGGAAACGCACTCGAACCGGTGTTATTCGCATTCATATTTTTATCGATCTTCAGATAATTCGATCGACAAGTGGATGGAAACATGGTTACAGAGTAAAGTTCACATTCTGGGTAAAGACTCACTCCCTCTTGAGGTTTGACCCCTGTGACCCCTCCTTCATGTGACCCCTCCAGAGTTCAGACTGTGATCTAATAAAACCATCTCTGTCCCTGTCTACCTGTAGGTGTTGGCCACAGCCTGTTCCTCGTAGCTCAGGTTGGATTTGGCTTCTATCAGTTCGTAGTCGAGCAGCTTGTCCAGCCTCTTCCTGATCAGGTTCCTCGGGCCCACCAGGAGGTCACGCAGCGCACACAGAGGCTTGTGGATCAGCGTCCTCATCCTCTTCTCCTGGAGGCATCAGAACAACAATGTACATTACAGTCAAAATAGGTAAACATAGATGTTCTCTGGTCACATATGGTGGTTTTTAACATCAGCTCAACTTCAGGCTTGATGCTTTTAAACAGGGGTGGGACAAAGTAATTGTTTTGCAGGCTGCAAGTAAGTTTCAAGACTAAAACTTTAGATTGTAACTCCTAAACACATCAACGAGGTTTTTTTCAACTTTTGTCTGACTTAATTAACATGCCTCAGCCTATTAGTCTTAGGCAACTTCAAACGAAGCTGGAGGTTGTTGCATCTCTGCATTCTTGACCTGTACGTTTTGCATACTGCAATTCTTTAAAAAAAGTCAACAAAATTATAATTGGTAGCATGTTTGTGTGGCTGGTTTGTTAAGTTAACGGCTCATTAGCTCTGTTGATCAATAACATTTCCAAGTTCTTTATTGTTTGTTCTAAAACTGGATTTAATGTTGTCGGATGTTTCAAACAGGTTGAGGGAAAAAAAAGTGTCCTCTTGCTGGGAATGAGTGAGTGTCATTAGTGTTAGCTGATAAGGGAAGTGAAGGGAAATATACAGACTCATCATTCAAGGCCGCAATTCTGCTTTTTAGTGACACGTTATGTATTGTCCAGCATCAGGACAGGAAGACAGGACTGCATGTACAGTTGTTTTGTTAATGTCTGGCAGATGATGTTGGGCAGACTCACAAATGTGGGAAGAATCCACTGTCGAAGCGCTGTGGTGATTTCCTTGTAGCAGATAGGAGCCTTCTCTCCGTCCATGTCCAAGTCAAACTCCTCTGTTTTGCAGGCCAGGAACCCCTGAAACACCAACGAAGAAGAAGCAGCAGTCAAACTCTGCTCAGATGTCCAAAAAACTAGTCAACATATCTAAATGAGGCGTTGTTAAAGGGATAGTTCAACATTTTGGCAAATTGGCATTGCCATAATCCCTATAGTCATAGCAGTAGGTTCGTTACCTTTAATTGTTGGTGCAAGCTACTTTTAGAACGGCGAAGCAGAGCGGCGAGCTGCTCAGAGTTTTTCAGCAAGCAGTCTCTGTATTTACCTCTAAAACAACTAGGGCTGACCCAAAAAAATCGAAGCTTCGAAGCTTCGTTCGTTGCCATGGAAAATCGATCATGAAGTCCGCGATCGATTGTTTTTTTTTTCTTCCTTTTTTCCCTTTTGATACCGGTTCTCATCGGCACTTGTTACATTACAATGAATAGGCTACTTGGCATCCTGGACGGTCGTCGCCACCGCCCCCCCCCACAATCGCGCACCTCCGCGGCCATCGAAGCTTCGATTAAAATCGATTTTATGTCCGCGAAGCTTCGATTATGAAAATATGATAATCGGGTCAGCACTAAAAACCAACCCAGTCTCGTAACGTTCTGTTATTATCTCATAGCGTGGTGAATGTTCAGGTCACAACTTGTCCACCAGAGCGTTGTGGAGTTGTTGGATTGTGTATTTGATGAGTTTGATAGCGTAGCTCTGAGCAGCTCGCGGCTCTGCTCCGCCGTTCTAAAAAAAACTTTCACCGACAATTAAAGGGGAACTAAACCCCTCAGTTTTGGATGACGTGCTCTAAGCTTGAAATTCAAAAAATGCCTTGATTATGGGCGGGACTCAGGAGCACTCTCCGATCCCCCCTCCCCCTCCCCTGCGCCCCATTCACACCCGCGAAATCACACAAAAGAGAAAAAAAAGTAATAAACACACATCGACACTTCTGCTAGCGCTAACGAGCTACTAACGAGCGACTCTAACAGCACTAGTAGCGTGGACACTAGGGCTGCCCCCGACCAAAGATTTTGTTGGTCGACCAGTAGTCGTCACTTATGGCGATTAGTCGACTAATCGACCCCCCACCTTGAGGGGGAAAAAAAAATTAAAAAAAAAAAAAAAATTTTTTTTTTTTTTTTTTAATAATTTTTTTTTTTTTTGTGCCCGCGGTCAGGTTGAGAATTAATTAATTAATGCTCGTGACTCCGGCCGTGTTGGGTCCGAGATTCAACAACAAGCCGGTCGTGTTTCACCGTTATTACCGGCAGAATGCCCGTTTATCACCAATAAACACAGTAGATGTGGAGGGTAAAAAGTTACTGAGCTCAGGCTGTGTGACGGGGGTGCGGGGGTGGGGGTCCGCGGCGTGGAGCGGTGCGGGCATAGTATATGTCTATGGGTGTGGGCATAGACATATGTCTATGGGTGTGGGCATAGACTGTCTATGGGTGCGGGTCTCTGACTGCAGCGGGGACTATCATGGATCCGCTCCGTGACACTGAGACTGACTGGTGAGCGCTGTGGGACGGGACCGGAGCTCAGACAGCACCGCTAAGGTTGAAAACAGCGGTGATACGAGAGAGACTGCCGTGCCTTGTAAAAAAAAAAAAAAAAAAAAAAAAGTGTCACGTAACGACTTCCTGTATCTGGCCCTTCAAAATAAAAGCCCCATAACCTTTCCTATACAGTTCAGTCATTGATGTTGGCTTAATTTTGACAAGACACGGCTCCAAATGTTTTTTTTTTTTTCCTGCGACCAATCGACCAATGAAATTGTGGTCGGCTAATGATTTTTTGGTCGACCAGTGCTTGGTCGACTATTTGGGGGCAGCCCTAGTGGACACTACTAGGAGCCCTGACACAGTGCATCTACAGCTGATCCGCCGGCTCGTTAGCTCGTTAACGGCTCGTTAGCACCAGCGGCGGCCGCACTAACGATTCCCATTCAGGCAGCTGTTAGCAGCTGTTAGCCGCAGCAGAGCAGCTAGAGTGCCTAGCAACCGTTAGCGGCAGGCAGCAGCCGGTGCTGATTGGTCGGGGAGCTGGTGGCCGGTGACGAAAGCTGCCTCCAAAACGTCATCTGCCTCCATCTCAGCCAATAGAAAAATTCGATTGTAATAGCCGTGTTTCAACCCATAGAGGGCAGTCACTCTACATTTTTACTACAAAATACACCAAATTGAAATATTTTGACTAAAATGTCAAAAGTTGGACCAGAATCAACTGACAACACTACCTTATACCCAAATATATTTGTTTTCAGCAGAAAAAAGTGGTTTGGGGGTTTAGTTCCTCTTTAAAGGTAACGAACCTACTGCTATGACTATAGAGATTATGGCCCAATGAGCCAGAGGAACACTACTGACGATGCGTCCCAAAATTTGACTTACCTACTTACTATCCACTATTCACCGGCAAGTCCACCAGTTCTTTTGTAGGGGCTCGCACAGAAATTTACATCTCATCCTGTGTTTTTTGAATCTGGCAATGGGCCAATTTGCCAAAATGTTGAACTATCCCTTTAAAACACGTTGCTTTGTGAATGTATTGTACAAGAAAACTAAATACTCCAAGGATGTGGAAAACTGGGTGTGCCTGGAAAAAATAACTGACCTACTATTAGTAAGAAATCATCAAGAAGAAGAAGAAGAAGAAGAAGAAGAGGGACACAGTGCTGGTTCCTGTTAGTTGGGAGGAAAGAGGGAAACTGTTTCCACAGAGGATAAGTTTAGAGTGGAAAAATACATAAAAACTCATGAGTTTAACCTCAGGGACTGGAGGAGGGTTTGAGTTTACACAGTGACTCATCCACACACATGCTCAAGAATATACGTTCAGTTTTGTTTCACTTCTCCATTCGTCATATAGAAAAAGGAATATGGTTTTTGGTTTTTAACACATCAGCAACAGTTTAACTACCGGTAAATGTATTTTTTTTATCCATGCATTGAAGTCTGCTGCTCACCTGTAGGTGGTGCAGGTAGGTCTCCACGTTCTCAAGCAGCTCCAGGATCCCGTGCTCCAGGACGTAGAAGAACCCCTCCAGGGCGTCAAACTCCTCGTCCACCAGCTGCAACAGAAGCACAAGGAATTTATCCTGTATGATAAACACTATAAACTGTAGAGTTTTAAGTTTCATTTCAGAAAACAAATCCATAATCCTCATTTATTTTCTTGTTTTGGTCACATGAGCCAGAAAAACACAGGAGATAAATGCTTCAAACATGTCGCAGTAAAAAACTTTTGTTTCAAACACTTGAGTTGCATCATAACCATTTTCTTTCTGCACAGCAGTTACAGAGTCATGAGTTTATCATTACAAACACCTGTACCCGGCCTCAGACTCCCTGTAAACACTTTTTCTTTAAGACATGGAGCTTTATCCATTCTCCCTCACTGCTTTACTCTATAAAAACAACAGTTGTGATTCATTATCTGTACCACAGACACATGGTGAAGGTGCTTTGTGTCCTTTATAACCTCTATAAGAGCCAGGTCACGTTTGTAAATGAGAATTTGTTCTCAAACATTTTACCTGGATAAATAAAAGTTAAATAAATAAATTTAAAAAAAAAGAGCGTTTATAATGATTGTAATGCAGAGAAACCGAGCAAACTTTAAATGTAAAACCTTTTCAAAGTCAGATCCCTTAAACATACAGGTGCAACTCATATAGTTTGAATATTGTGGAAAAAAGAGATTTCATTTCATATCTATTCTAGATTCATCACATATTTCAGTCCTTCTTTCTGTTTTAATTTTTGATGATTATGGCTCACAGTTCATGTTGATAAAAAATCCTCAGTATCAAAATGTGCAAATATTTTCCAAAATCAATCAAAGAAGGATTATAATTCAGAAAAGTTTGTTTATACTTGGTCAGGGACACAGGATTTTTCGTTTTCAAAACCTGTAAAAGCTGTAAACATTGAAATTTTCCTCAAAGTTCTAGTTTTATGAGAGCTGAATTTAAGAAATGTAAAAACGTCGAAATGAAGGATGTGAACACTTTGATCAACATTAGTGACTGACTAGTGTCACCATGTTGCAGCAAAGTGCAGAGGACCAGAGTAAATGACAGGTTTAGTAACAGGTGTTCATTTTTCTCCTTGTAGGTTAATCTTTAACTGGAGGGAGATGTTTGTGTGTGTGTGTACACTGATAAGTTGTTTATGGTTCAGAGGACAATACTGTGAGCCTCCTGAGGTTATGACACTGTAATGCATTTTACATTTACTCTCATGGGCGAGGCTTCTTTAAAGCCTGGTGCCTGGTTCCTGCTGAGAGTCGGTCACAGATCCGCTGCCTGGAGTTGTTCAGGCGCCGCTGAACAGAGAGCGTGCTATTTAAACCCGTGTCCTCCTCACCTTATGTGCTATTCCAGTCTCGTGTTTGATTTGCTGGCTCAGCCTCGCCGTCTTCTTGGCGATGCTGTGGGAGTTGAGCCGGTTGATCTTGTCCTTGATGGTTAGGGTTTCTGTCTTCTTGTACTTGTCGGCTGTAAAAACACAAGGATCGGTTACTCCAGAGACAAGCCAGAGACACAGATGGCGACTTAATTGGGCTCGAGTTCGGCTCTAGCACAGCAGATTTTTATCAAGAACTGGTACAAAAATAATAATAAAAAAAACCCAACATATGCCGTCTGATGTTGCTTTTATCTGATTATGTGTTGGGATCAGAGAATTTTGGCAGAAGCGCCGTCTCACCGACTTCTCTGAAGCGCTTGTACTCATTGATGCGACAGTTTAAGGCAATGGAGGTGTGAGCCGTCTGCTCCAGGAGGGAATACGCCGGGTGAGCTCGGTCAGTGTGTTTCTGGATGGTCTGCAGGAGGAGCGGGTAGCGGGCGATCCGCTGCACCGGCATCACCAGGAAGAAACTCAGAGAGGTGGCGTTTACTTCAGGTCTGGAGAGACAAACGGCACGAACGGTCAACGCCCGGTTAAAGGGGAATTTCCGTTTTTTACAATCTGGACCTTATTTCTATCATAAAATACAATCACTTTGGTGTCATTACAAGTCGTTCTGATGAAATTAGCTCCAGCCGAGAGCCGCGTATATCCGTATAATGCAAGTCTATGTCTTATGATGGTCTGGTCTTATGATACGCTAGTGCTATTCCCCTCTGAGTCCGGGGTTAGCTGTTATCAACATCTGGGGTCTGTAGGTTGACCTACTAAACTCTGACCTGGATGATGTCATCTCTGAGCGCTGCCCGGCTCATTCTGATAATAATCATTCCACTTCGGCATTCGGGTCCATTTTTAGCGCAACTAGCCGGAGCTTTAGTGAGTCCAGGCTGCGGAGAGGAAGCCTGTGGAAGCTGAACTTCATCCAGCTGCTCATTTTGTTCCGACAAGTCAGAAACACGCAGAAACAAACCATAGCATTAGCGGTAGCAACGCGCCGCGGTCAGAGATGATATTTGAATTTGAATTTATTTATTCAGGATAGCCCCTTGAGATGAATCATCTCATTTTCGAGGGGGTCCTTCCACAAAAAGATACAATGATACAATGTCAGGTAAAGAAATAAAAAGAAAAACAAATACATTGTAACACAATGCAGAACTTACATACATACACACACACACCGACACACACACACACACACACACACAAGACAAAGCTCTCCTAACCCCAGCTAATCCACAAACGACCAGATATCGGAATAATAGTCAATTTGTGATATCATAAAAATGAAGTAAATAAATAATCAGATCAGATAAGAGAATCGCACACACAAAGAAAGATTTTTTTTTTTTTTTTTTACAGTTTGCATGAGAGAGAGGAAAGATCATCATCCAGGTCAGAGGTTAGTAGGTCAACCTACAGACCACGGATGTTGATAACAGCTAACCCCGGACTCAGAGGGGAATAGCACTAGCCTATCATAACAAAATATTAGAGGCTGCATTCTGCTGCCCTGTAGACTCGCATTATACGGATATATGCGGCTCTCGGAACGACTTGTAATGACACCAAAGTTATCTGGGTGAGTAAATGATCGCAATGCGTTTTATGCTAGAAATAAGGTCCAGATTGTAAAAAACGGCAATTCCCCTTTAATAATATGTTGTGTCTTTTCCCAGTGTGAAAGAACAGAAAGCGATAAAAACGTACGCCGAGGCCTTGATGACTCTGACGATCTCGTTCCAGAGCCCCTCCTTCTGTTTGTAGCTGTTCTCCACCACTGTGACGTTGTTGTAGTTGGCCAGGTACTCCTTATAGGCTTCCTCGATGTCTGAGGACAGACTGAGGAACGAATCACCTGTCGGGAGGGAAAAACACACGCAGACTCATTACACTCAGATATAATTCAGATTCCCCTCTGGTAACGAGGCCAGACGCTGACAGATCAAATTATATAGACTCTGTATTTGAAATGACACATGAAAACACTTTTCATTGAAGTACCACTCACAGTCTGAATTATAGACGGACGGAGTGTAAAAACACTGGACAACGCTCTCTGTCATTGTCCAGTTAAGTGTCATCATACAAATCTAATTAACAGCCTTCATGATGGGAAATTATAAAAAATCGTGTCAGGAGATAAAACTTAGAGATGTTTTAATTTGAAACATCAAATCATCTTGAGTCTATAACCCATTTACATAATTATGACTTGTTCATGTTCATGTATCATTTCATTATATCAGCAGTCTGTGAATCAAAGTGAATCCTGCAGACAAACTGTGTTTAATTAAAAAGATGACATGAGGAGCCTCTGTGAGTTTCATTTGTTTAAATTCTCATAAAAACACAGTCACAACTTCTTATTTAAAGCAGCTGCATGAGGTTGAATTTGTTATCGATATTGAAATACATGTAAAACAAACTCATTGCACATGAATCTGATTAATACTGTCACAAATGCAAAAAGAAAACTGAGGTCCAGAGAGTTTCTCACAATATCCAGGTTTAACAAACTCTTATAGCGTCTGCAGAGACCTCGCTGAGACCGTTAAACACCCTCTGTGAACTCGTTTACATTCTCATATGAATGTGAAAAGGCACAAAGGGCACCGAGATGTGTGAAGACTGTATGTGTTTCCTGTCAACAAGTGTGATCAGGGCAACTGACCTCAGAAGAAACCAGCGACAATCTCACCACTTCCTGTTCCTGGAAGTGCGAACAGGCTCATAAGAAAGACAAACCCACAGAGCTTTGGGGATGATACAACTCATTAAAAAATGAGTTTTTTAATGATCCCCCTTTTAAAGGGATAGTTCAACATTTTGGCAAATTAGCCCATTGCCATAATCCCTATAGTCATAGCAGTAGGTTCGTTACCTTTAATTGTCGGTGCAAGCTTTTTCTAGAACGGGGGAGCCGAGCCGTGAGCTAATCAGAGCTACGCTACGGAGGCTAATGGGATTTCTTGGTTTCATTACCACGCTAGGAGATAATAATGTAATGTTACGAGACAGAGTTGTTTCAGAGGCAATTACAGAGACTGCTTGCCGAAAAACTGTCCCTGAAGGCAACGCTCATCAGCGGTTTTGCATGAATTCACCTCGAAAACAACTCTGTCTCTCAACGTTCTGTTATTATCTCATAGTGTGGTGAATCTGCAGGTCACAACTTGTCCACCAGAGCGTTTTGGAGTTGCTGGATTGTGTATTTGATGAGTTTGATGAGGGAAACCAAGAAATCCCATGAGCCTCCGTAGCGTAGCTCTGAGCAGCTCGCGGCTCTGCTCCACCGTTCTAAAAATAGCTTGCACCGACAATTAAAGGTAACGAACCTACTGCTATGACTATAGGGATTATGGCAATGGGCCAATTTGCCAAAAATGTTGAACTATCCCTTTTAGTATAAAGTTATAATCCTTACAGAGAGTCTCCAGGTAGACAGGATCTCCAGACCGGACCTGCTTCTGGTCCAACAGGCTGAGGAGTCGACTGGACACGTCCATCACCTCCTCAATGTAGAGGAACATGCTGTCCAGGTTGGCAAGAGGAGGCTGAGATGGACAGACACAAAGACAGAAAAACGTCAAATAATCATTACAAAATACACCAGCAAACATAAATTGTTATTTTATTGCTGAAACATAACATATCCACAGTGTGTGCGTGTGCATCTGCTCTCTTGTTGTGGAGAAATGCTAATAAACAGCTGATAAAGATCCGTTTTGTTTTGCTCTCATTCTATTGTAATGAGACGACAGTGGGAGAACGAACCACACAGAGCCTGAACAATCTGCACATTGCAACAGAAAACAAAACAGCAACTTTTCCTCTCTGACAATGGCTTCATTTATCTAAACGCATCTCTGTGCAGCCTCCTCCTCCTCCTCCTCTCTGCTGCTGCTTCCGTGTGTCTTCCCCCAGCTGTCCTTCCCCTCCTCTCTCATACTCCCTCACTTGTATTTTTGTTGTTCATTCACATTCAATCTTTCATTTTCTTTCCCCAGTAAAGCACCAGTTTGTCTTCTTCCCTTAACTCCTCACCAACCTTTAATCTAGCCTGTCTGTTCCTCCTTTCATTTTCATTTCATTCTCCATTCCCTCTGTGTGTCATCGTTTTCACACTCAGCCTTACAGCCCATAAAGCCTGATTTCATTATTTTTTACGAGGCCTCATTTCATTACCGCGGCGGCGATAATAAATGATTATGTAGCGGCAGTAGGCAATACCGGTGATGTAATGAAAAGCTAACGATGATAAACCGTCGAGCGGCCTCTGCAGAACGGTTGATGCTGTGCTGATGTTGCTTTAGAGCAGTGGTTCCCAAACTTTTTGTGGCCAAGGCACACCAAAGGACAAGTAAAAATCTCAAGGCACACCTATTGTTCAAAATAGCCTTCATAACACGTGTTATCACTTATATCATGTAAAATATCTGTAAATGTGCATAATTATTTAATAATGCCAAATAAAATGTGACAAAGACAACTAGGTTACATTACTCACGAAATCATATTTATTAACAAAATATTTAAAAAAAATTAATTTGAAACTTCATCAAATTAGGCTTCATCAAAGCAGCAATACAACCATTTAAACCAGACAGGTCACAATAAGGCAGTGGAAACTTTGCAAAATGTCATCACAGAGAACTGTCAATGCAAGGAAGCTGCACCGTCCATGGTCCTACAGATTGATCAGTATTGAAACATATTGTGCGAAATATGGGGTTCTCTTTGAGGTTTTGTTTTTTAAGAATTGTTTTTAGGTATAGAGTTTGTCTCTGTATTATGAAATGAGCGCATACAAAGTACTGATAGTAAATTAAAAATAAATATTTTTTGTGTAGTTGTATATTGCAATATTAATGTATGGTTGTCACAAAATCCCACAGCACACCTGGACTTGCCTCACGGCACACCAGTGTGCCTCGGCACACTGTTTGGGAACCACTGCTTTAGAGGTTTCAAACTTCTAGTTACATGAGAGTGAGTTTGTTCTTGTGTCAGATTTGTATTGTGCACATTTCTTGCTGTGCAGTTGGAGCTGGACACAGGCCCCAACTGCACCAAGCTGCTGTGATGATGGCTGCTGAAGTGAGGCTAACTGATTCATTGCTTTGTCTCTAACATGTCGTTAAAGTTTCCAGATGTTTAAGTTTTATCTGACCAACAGCTGTAAACCACAAATGCTCAGTTTACTGTCACGTATGAAAAAGAAAAAACATCAAATCGTGATGTGAGAAGCTGGAAACACCAAACGATCTCCAGCTTCCTCCTGTCACACACACACACTGGGGTAATTAGTGACAATAAATTGCCCATAGTTGATATATTGATCCTACAGCAATGTGGGAAACAATATTGTATAATCATAAATGGTACTTTTACAGCTGTGCTTTAATGTTGTTGTTCAAATAACTGACAATCTTGCGCTTGCAAATCAGCACAGTAGAAGTCAGACACTCAAGGTTTTGTAGCTGCAACTGTGAGGATGATGAGATAAAATAAGTCTTAAAGCAGAAGTAAGCGAAATGTTTGTGTTAATATAAGTCTTAAATAGTTGTATCTTCCGACAGCAATCACTTATATAGAGTGTTTGGTCCGAAACACGGGTCTGTCAGTCACTCTGCTCTGCTGTAAGCCGAGGAGAAAACTTTCCTTGTATCCTACAACCTTTATCCAATGAGGAGAGAGAACGGCATAAAGGGGCGGTCCTCTCTGTGTGTGCAGCCAAGGGATGCGCGTGAATGTGGTGACGTAGGGACGAGGGCGGGGACTGCTAACTCCATCGGCTGACAGGAAGTTAGCCAAAACGACCGGATCGCTTACTTCTGCTTTAACAAATGCATTATTTTAGTTTTAAATCAAATAATGTGACCGATAAATCAGATTTTGTAGCCAAGACCAAGATCAGTGCATCATTTAAACAACAAGAAGACTGACTAGAAAACAACAAAGTCATACTTTTGCATATAAAGTAAAAATGCCAACTAAACAATTGATTATTAGGATAATTTGGACAAAATAAGTCAATTAAATATCCAGCTGTGGGCTCATAAGTTTCCTGAGATTGAAATGACAATGAAAAACAGGATGACTGTTCATTTTGACCCTCACACCCACCTGTAGTTTGTGCAGGTTGCTCCTGATGGTCACCGTGCTGACCTGCAGCAGTCGGAGATAATTCCTCTCGGACTGGACCAGCTCCTCGATGGCCAGCTGCTGTCTCTGGGCCTCTCGCTCCTTAGCCGCCGCCGTCTCCTCCTCCGACTTCTTTCTGGCGCCTTCGGCCTCCTGCGCCGACCTCTCCTCCTGCGCCAACCTCTCCTCCTCGTTGAAGCTGTCCTGTGAGGAAAGTCCGGAGTCCACGGCTGAAGTGTTTGAATCTGCAGCTTCAGAGGTTTCATCCGGTGCCTCTTCAACAGTCACAGACACTTCTGGCTCTGCACCGACTGTCTCCTCTCCTGGTTGGTTTCTCTCGGTGGCTCCATCTTTCTCCTGGAGCTTCTCCGCCGCTGGACCTTTCCTGACGACCTTCTTCACGGCTCCAAGCTGAGACAGCGCAGATTTAGGGAGAGGCAGGGTGAGGGAGGAGGGCTGAGGCCTCCTGGGCACCTCCATGATGGAGATCACTGTCAAAGAGAGAGAGAGAGGACAGTGTCTCAGTGTTAGGACTTAAAAACCTGGAATATGTCTCAACATGAGAAACAGGAACTACAGGTGCATCTCAATGAATAAGAGTATCATGTAAAAGTTTATTTACGTCAGTAATTCAGTTCAAAAAGTGAAACTAATGCATTATATTGATCCATTACACACAGAATGAAGCATTTCATGTCTTTTAATTGTAATGATTATGGCGATCACATTTAATGAAGACCGTAGCTCAAAAAATGTGAATATTACAGAAGACCAAAGCATTTATTTTATGGAAATGTTTTCCATATGTCCATATAAAAGCACACCATAACTTGGTTGGGGCTGTTTGACTTGAACCACTGGAAATTGACTTTTGGACTGTAATTTATTGAGATGCACCTGTACAGTATGTCTTCTCTATAGTGACCAACAAGAAACTTCAGTTTATCTGCTGAGCCTTCAAATTTTTCCAGTAGTGTGATGGGCGACAGATGCACAAGCATTTTATTATATCGATCAGATGGATTACAGTGAATGTTTGGATTAATAAAGATAAAGAATAAGATGTGATTCTCATACTTTATATGAAAATAAATTAAATACTATATAACGTATTGTGCCTGTTAGATATATGTGCAATATCACTCCTTTAGTGTTGAATCTTTCTGTATTTACCGTATATCATCGTACTATTTTCGGTGTTACGCATGTGAGATCGTCATGTGCTTTATGTAATATGCAGCTGTGGTTGCTACTTTTAGCCCAAGACACATTTTTCCTATTAACAATAAAGTCTTATCTTATCTTTAGTTTGGGAAACAATAGAGAAGACTGTTGACAGCTGAGTCACTGATGTTTCCTGTATTAACACATCTGTGTTGTCCAAGCAGTGGCAGAGGTGTGTGAAACATAGCACATTTACCATGACTACGCTACGTCAGTATGTGAGTGTGTGTTTGTGTGAAACAAAGATACAGATACAGATGATAGGAGAACGACACATGCTGAATAAGGTTATGAAACCTGCTGAGCTGCTGGAAATAAACAACCTTTTCAGAAAATTTTGTTAAATGGGGATGATTTTAATGCCATTCAAATCCAATTTCCTTCATCTGCCCTTTAACAGCAGCCAGACAGGAGTTTCCCTAAACATCTGGTGCAAATTCCTAGAGCTTCGAGGCAGATAACACATCACTCCTGTGTTTGATTTAACCTCCATCGTATGGAAGTGAAGCCAAGAAACTTCAGAAACTGTAAGTATCAGCTCCAAAGATGCAACTTAAAAAGAAAAAAACAAGTGAGTAAACATCACCACAACACCATCGGCCGTGTTCATTTGGCTTTTAAACTGCATCAACCAGCAGACAGATGCATCGGCTTTGTTTACATTGTCTAAAAAAAAAAAAAAATGCAACGAGGGGAGATGCATTGTCATGGGTCGTCTGAGCTGGAACGCCACATGTTGGAGCCAGCGGTGGGAGGCTTGGCAGGCGGCTTACGTACAGACCAGAGCCAGTAACGCTGCCAGTCACTGCTGTGAAAATTAGTCATTACACGGTTCAGCTGAACGGCCGGCGTGTGGTTTTAAAGGCCAGGCTCTAATGACAGTTTTACTTTTCTGACTCTGTGATTAAATTATAAACTGTGTGTGAGGAGGAGTTGCGTCAGTGCACCATCGCCTGATTCTGTATCTGTATCTGACAGCATGTTTTCAGATGTGCTGTACATCTTTACCTCTGAATGTGAGCCACAGAATATTTATGTGATATATATATTCATGCAACACTGTCACACAAACAAACTCTGAAAATTCCAGATTTACATTTTCTTTCGCATCGGGTATAAATAAATGTGTGGCTGGGTTTCTCTAAATGTTTTTTATTCTTATCTTATTCCTACTACTAGGCTCACAAAGGGTGAAACTAAATGCAATAATCCCTACTTTTAAAGTGTAAAAATGTGTTAATGCAGATGGCTGTTGAAATGTATTCTATATACACTACTTATTAACAATACTTTTAATCTCACTGCCATTTCTCTTTAAATGATTATCGACATGACAACACTAGATTGCATTGTATTTTTCAGGGTATATAACAACTGAACATGTATGACTGTGAGACAAGGTGACTGTGACTGTCTTCATTCATCTCGATCTAATCCGACCTCACAGATTTATCTTTTCCCTCCAACTAAAGGTTTAGGGACTGACAGCATATGGTGACCCAGACAAGAGGATAACTGAGTTTTAACACTCAAAAACTGTGTGAAAATCTGCACAAATACCTGCAGTCTGTTAGTTAGTTCGTAATTTATATTGAAAATATTACCTGTTCTAAACCATACTGTTTATGCACAAGTCGTAACAGGCAGATAGAAAAAGCAGTGTTCATAAAACCATGTTCAAAGCTCTAAATAGATAAATTTAATTTTTTTTTTTACGTTTTAAGACACTCAGGTACCAAATTGGCTGCCTTTAACCTCAGGGTTCCTATACATTTGAAATTTCCAAATTCCATACTTTTTCCAGACTTCTCTGTAAAAAATGCAAATAATTTGTGACATTTGAGTAAATAGTTGTGCATTATATAAAATGCCATTATGTAACCAAATCATTTCCAGGAGATTGTAGCTATAGGTACAATAGCGCGTACAAAAATAATTAACCCAGATAACTTCAGATAAGACCAAACCCAGATAAGTATTAAGATAAATATATTTCTATACAATAATTTCCATTGTCCATACTTTTCCAGACCTGGAAATGTATAAAATCAAATTCCATACTTTTCCATACTTGCGTAGGAACCCTGTAAACTGTTTCTTGCAACACTAATGCAGCACTAACACTCTGCAGGACAGATGATGATGATGATGACGATAATGAACAAGACTCAAAAACTTTCTGTACGTTGCAAAACAAGTTTTGTCGCCGCTCCAGGCTGCCAAAACCAAAACCACAGCACAAACTGTTCACCATCCCAACAACAACAAACAACAACAACAACGTGTGTTAGAGTGACTTCTTTTTAAAAAGCACCAATAAAACATTAGACATGAGATCAGGCTGCTCTTACCTTGAGCAGGATCCCTGGTTCAGCTGCAGTGCAGCTCGATCTCCCGTCTCACGATCTGTCCAGAAATCTGCTGCAGAGGAGACGCTGCTGCATGGAAAACACACACACACACACTGACACACACACAGACACACGCCAGTGTAACTTTCTCCAGTGACTCACACAGAGCGGGCTGCTGCTGCTGGACCTCATGTGTGCCAGAGGAAAACACAGTGTATGAGTGTGTGAGGAAAAAGGGGGGATGGGAGTGGAAGGGAGGGTGGGCCGGCTGTTTTGTAGAGGAAAAACAGGGGAGGAGGGGGGGAGGAACGGGTGGCCTCACACACACTCAAACACATGCACACACACATTCACACACTCATGCTGCTGAATAAGCTGATTGACTGCAGCAGCTGGTGGGAAAAAGGAAGTGGCGCTCACCCAGGCGGAGGCCGATTGGCCGACACGTCTTGCAAGGGGGGAACGAAGGACCAATCAGGCGACACCTCGAGAGGCCTCATGGAACTGCAGAGGGACCAATGAAGGCGGCACGTTGCTGAAGTGATTGAAGTTTTCCTCTCGGGGGAAACAAAGGCCCAGCGGGACGTACCATCCTCTTCCAATTGAAAAGGGATTGTCTGGATTTACTGGTGGAAGGTGAAAGAGAAAGATTCATGGCTTCACAACGTCCTTTGGGAATTTTTTCATCTGGAATAAAAAGGTTCATCCTGGTTGTGTGCAAAGTTTATCTCAAACAACTAAAGTAAACCATGCACCCGCTGAGCAGCAGCTGGACGTTAAAAATGCATGAAAATGAAAGTTAAGAGGGACGTGCAGTATGAAAGTCACATTCATTCACTAGTAAACTGTGACTTCTCCTGGAGGCGCCTACGTGTGCAAACACATTTTGTTTATTCTGTGTTATACTTAAAGTACATAATAAGAGAGGATGGAAATTAGCTTGTTGTGCTTAAAAAAAAAGGTCAAGACAAGCAGCTGTATAAAGGCTCAGGATTGCTATACATTATATAAGATTAAACCAAGCTAGTGTGCTGATTATCACTACATTAATCTTCTTAGTTTGGCATGTCAGCATGCTACAGGTTAGACATAGACAACTAAGACATAAGCTTGCAAGAGCGCTAAATAACAAGTAAATAAAAAGTAAGTAAGTTAAGTTAATGGGAGTGTTATTGGCTTTTACAGATATTATGTCACAGTTGTGCGATAAATAAAGCTATTACAACTCAACCTGCACAAATGTGATAAATGCAATCTGTCAAACAGTCGTTGGGATAATTTGTTATAAAACAGGTGCTGTAAGAAAAGTCAGGATATCTGCAGCACTACATGTTTTTACCTAAATGTTTAGCTGCTGTTTTGTCTCAAATACTTCTCGGGGCGGCAGTGGCTCAGGTGGTAGAGCGGGTCGTCCAATGATCAGAGGGTTGGCGGTTCGAATCCCGCTCTGTCCCGGTTGCTGCCGTAGTGTCCTTGGGCAAGACACCTTACCCACCTTGCTCCTGATGGGTCGTGGTTCGCGCCTTGCATGGCAGCTTCCGCCGTCAGTGTGTGAATGTGTGTGTGAATGGGTGAATGTGATGTACTGTAAAGCGCTTTGGGTATCGTTACAGGTATAGTAAAGCGCTATATAAATACAGGCCATTTACCATTTACCATTTACCATTCTCGGTGCCTCTAATATAGGATCTGAAGAACTTTAAAATGGACAACATGGAAGTTTTAATGTTTATGTTGTTGATTTATTATTTCTATTAATGTTAACAGTATCTCTATCAGTAATTCAATAATTGTGCTTTTCTATCAATCTATGTTTTTCATTTTCGTTTTGTTTTTTTTGCTTCTTTTGGTTGTTTGTTTGTTTTTTGCACATTTACTGCCTGCCACATCTCAGTTTTCTTTCCAAAAAAATGAAAAAATCCAATAAAAAAATGATCACAAAAAAAGAAAAGAAAAAGGTTTAGCTACTTCACTGGACAAGTGAAAACCTTCATCACCAAAAGCCTTTATGATTCATCCTCTGTGCACCATGAATATCAATCAAATACCATGATCATCCATCCAACTGTTTCACTAAAATCCAAGAAAACTAAGTCAACCAGCTGGTGGCACTAGAGGGAAATTCAATTAAGGATCACTAAAGTCAATATAGTTCAGTCTCAGAGGACGATCAATGTCTGTAGAAATACTCAAACCAACCCATCCAATATCATCATCCAGTAGATAAAAGGGATAGACAAACAGACATCGACTGGCATCTCAGTTTAGACTGAGAGTGTGTCAGTTCATGTTTTGGCCCAAAGATAAAACCCTCATACCTCATGATCTGTAAGTAAACCTTCAGTCAAAACAGAAAATCTCTTATTTGGCACACAGCAACCAGTTGATGCAATCCTAACTTCTTTTGGGTTTTATCACTGTTGTCTCCCACCACACTGACAGAGGCCGTCATCAATACTAGACTTTGTTTTCTGTTTAAAGGCCCATCTTGTGTCAAGTAATGCAAATAAGCTTTTGCTGTCAATGCGTGTGACCTTTGTTTATGTGTATTCTTGTTTCTAAAGAATTAAAATTGTATAAAAAACTGAAATGTGCTGTTTTACATGCAGGTTACTAAGATTTATTGTTTCTAACCCACGAGTGTTTTGTCATTTTCACTACTTTTCTTCACAGAAGAGCATAAACGAACCAAACCTACAGATTGTAAAGGCCGCCTCAGGATGCGTCTACTATGAGAATAATTAGAACATGATGTTAGCATGAACGCAGCCGGAGACAATGAAGGAATTCATGGCCGTCAGACTCGTTGAATCAGGAATGAAGGAGGCAGCGGCTAATCTGCTTCATCATATCAGCATGTCGGGGAGGAATGCTGCCCGGCTGGATTTTTGTGTCAGCTGACTTGTGTTCATGTCACAATAAGTTAAGGTGTCTCGCAGCAGAGAGAGGGGTTTTGAGTTTTGACTTGAGTTGCATGACGCACAGAGCTAATTCTTATCTGAGGCTTTTTCCAAGAAGAAAATAGAAAGCAGAAATCTGCCTCGGCTCGGGCTGGAAAAACCAATGAAGATGTTGAAGACTTGAACATCCAACCATTCAGGTTCAACTTAGTATTATCATTGTAGATACCGAATTGGTATTAGAATATGCAGGTTTCACATAGTTCATCCGCCAAAGAGAGACGCCCTGACCACGAACCACAACATCCTCAGTCTGCTGGAGTCAATCCAAGGACATTTGTCGCATGTTATCCTCTCTGTCTTTCTCTCTCACTTCATTTCCTGTCGTCTTTACACTGTCGCACACATCAATAAAAGCAAAAACATAGATACAAAAAACATAACAAAAAGGAGTGATGCTGGTCAATTCAACCTTGGGTGCCAGGATTTTTGCTTACAGTACATCCTTGCAGATTGTAATTCAGTGCACTTTGTCATGGAATGAGTGCAGCTGAATAGATTCTGTTTAACATATGCAACTTTACACTTCTTGCAAAGGAGAGTTGATGATTCGATAAGAATTTATATGTTGAGTAATTGCAGGGTTGGGCTACTTCCTGGACTTTTAAGACATACTTTAACTTCATCCTGCTGCAGGTTAAACAACAAACAAACAAAGCTGAAAATGAAAGCATGGTGATTATGTCCTGTCTGCTTAGTCAACCTCACAGGATTACTGACGCTGGATGAGTAAAGGAATTATTTTGGTTGGTTGACTGCGTTTGTGTGTGACAGCAGATTAAGGGTGTGATCACAACTTGACACCGTGTCATTTGGCTTGTTTTGGATTAACGTTGTTTGCTTGGTTATTGGGTTTCTGGTAAAGTGATATCACAGTGACAAGGTTTACTACTGCACTCTAATAATTAACTGAATAGGACCACATTACGAAGACGGTGCCAAACAACAGTTTAGTCAAAACTGGAGTTTTTGCAGCTTTTTCAGCAGTTGCCAACTTCTTAGTTAAGTGTGCCCTGGTTTAGAGCTGTTAAACTAATAGAAACATGACTTCTATTATGAGATTTGCTTCATGCTATAATAAAAATGAATATTATGACACCACAGTGGGGACAAAGAACGTGCCTACTACCCTACGCCATGAGGTTTTGATGCTGCTAGCACAACTATTACAACAATATGCTGAGTAACGTCCTGGAATATTCCTGCACATGTAAACACCTTGTTTGGAAAATTGGGAACTTAAGAGGAAATCCGAGTGTGGTGAATGTAAATATGTAAAAGGAAGCAAACTCGTTTTCAAAGAAGATGAACCAGGACTGTGACCAGACTGATGGTGATAAGTCACAGTAGTGATACCCACATGTCTTATGTTTCGTCTCTTGGCGTGGTTCCTCTGATGACTCGCGAAGGAGACGGACACATCCTGGTGGTACCCTCCACTTCCTTATCACCGGACAACTGCAACAAACAAATTCAGACAGACTAAACATCTCCTTACACATCAGTGTTGTTTATCTTTCCATCTGTCTACATCTGGAGTGAACCTCTGTCTGTGTCTCATCCAGCTGAACTTCCTGTCTGCCCCATTTACTACAAAAAAAACAACAACTTATAACTCAAATAACTATTTTTTAGCAGTTGGATAGATTATTTATGTTAAAGCATCAGTGCCGGTAAAATATACATACAATTCACAAACTCTCTGCTTTTTAGTTATGTTCATAATCCTGGTCCCATAACACATATTTAGCTATTGTATGGTGTGCCTTCTTATGTATTTTATGTTAGTTTGAATAAAGTAAATCTGTCTCTACAACCATTCATCATTTACCCAAAATAGTGGCAAGTGAGGCTACAAAGGAGAAACATATTAAATGCACAACATAGTAAATATCCATTTAGGAGTCTCTGAAATAAGTGGACAGCTGTGCAACCCCCAAATAACTTCAAACCGATGACAAATTGAACATTTAAACAGGTTTTGGAAACTGGAAATACATGTACAGATGACTACACACACATGTTCATTTGTTTCTGTTTGGTATCATTTATTGACACATAGGCTACTCAGTTGTATGGGCGGAATGTTGTATATGGACATATTTATGATTTCAGCCTCATACTCAACAGGTGGACATCATAGGCTAATAATTTCATATTTTAGCCCTAAAATTAAACAATATTTTAATCAAACATAGTGTTAGGCGTCATCATTACCAGATGAACGGTATCTTAGCAACAGTAAACTGCCCGTTTGAAATCCAGTAGGTAGCATGGTGTTTTCTTTTTTCTTTTCTTTTTTATTTAGGGGAAATAAACAACACCAGGCAGCAACAGCGAAACATCGATCTGTTTTTTTTATTTTATGTTGATTAATTTATAATATTATGAGAGAGAATAGATGTGGGCGGCAACCAAGGTTATAAAGACTGTGCTTTTTGATTTATTTCTGTTTTTCCACCATGTCTGAGAACGAACTGCGGCAGAGCACGCGGGTGGTCTCGGGTTCACGAGACGATGCTGCGGCTGGTCTGTGATTTTAAATGAACATCACGGGACACGATGACAGAGAAATGAGGTATAATGTTTACCTTTCTGTCTCCGTCCCTCTCCTCGTGTGCTGTTTTCTCCCGCCGTGATGATGTCCTCACCGGAGCTCGAGCTCTCCACCGTCCGTCTCTCTCAGTCACTCACGCGCTGCGCTGACTCCCGTTCACCTGTTGTTGTCACAGACGTCACAGCGACCTGACGACGTCACCACGTTGAAGGCGAAGGGCGGCGACAAAAACTACCGAAAGCCGCAGGGGTCATAGAAACGTCTCGGTTGCAGGAGTTCCGTGACACAGGTGTTTACACAGCTGGTGGACTTTAACATGCACGTGGCGCCGCCTGGCGTCAAGTAAATTGGAGGTAAGAGTATCAATAATCAATCAGTGCCTGGAGGTAATTTAGCCAATCAATAATCAATTAATCAATCAGTGTCTCCAAATGTTCTGTCAATGAACTCCAAAATGCGGTTTTTAATGTTAGAATACATTTTAATCTGTAAAGAATATAATGAAATCAATCAATCTTTATCTATGAAATTTTAAAGTTTGTGTTGTCTATGTTATATGAATAGTAGACCTCAGTCTGTGTTGTTCTTCTTGAGTGCTTTCTCTCTTTTTTCTGTCTTTTTTATGCTTAACTTGAATTTAAACTGAAAATATATACATCTAGTTGGAGCAACAAATAAGACAATCCAATAAAACAGTATCACTTTAGCCCTTTTTATATACAGTCTATGATTTAGCCCAATTATTAATTGTAGGCTATTCCGTAATCATTAGTAGTCCTAATGAGCTGACTTTTATTTTGAAAGAATTTAGCCGAATGGAAGCGCTTGGTTTAAAAACCGGGGCAGCCAGGCTACACTTTGCCTACACTTTTGAGTTCTCTGCACTATTTGTTTTTCATTTATTCTCAAGTGCTCAAATAACCAAAGAAACTTGAGGTTTTGGAAATCAGAAAAAATCGAAACAAAAAGACATAGGACAGTCACATGAGCGAGCGTTGGCTGCCCGTCAAGTTAGCCACAATTAGAGCGGAAGTGAAGAAAAATTTTTTTTTCTTCTTTTCTTTAATCTTTAAAATGTAGGCCCTAAATGAAAACATATTTAGAGGCGTTCAGATAGGTCGACAAATGTGATTTTTCATAATTCAAAGCGATGTTCCTTTTAACACAACTCCATCATCATCATCATCATCATCATCATCATCATCATCATCATCATCATCATCATCATAGCTTTATTGCAGACTCATGTTCCAATTAAAGGAAAGAAATGTACAATACAAAACAAAACAAAGAGACACCGATTACTACAATAATACCATAAAATGTACAAACAATTTTAAAGCGGTACAGGCTTTTATGCCAGTGCTCCCTGAGGCTTGATGTTTAGCGAATACAGCTCTTCCTAAATATAATTTGTTTTATTTTGTATCTGTTATAATTAATTCTTTATATAAATATATAGACATAAAAGTATCTATTTAATTTTGTCACACACCGGAAGTCCTGCATTTTATTTTGTCACACACCGGAAGTCTTGCTGCTAATAGATGGACGCTAGCTTGACGCTAACCGGTTAATCAGGTACTGGACATTTCTCAGATTTTGCAGCTATTGCGAGACCGTCGGAGGCGAAAGTCCACAGTTGGCCGTGACAGCGAGTTGTGACTCATCACTTCAACCATGACTGTGAGTTTATTCATTCTTGCATTAGTTTATTTTGTTGTGTTGTGAAGTTTTAGCTTGAATCGAGCTAGCTGTTTCATTTGCTGAATGCTAAATAGCCAACAAGCTAACTGTCAAAACTTGTCTTTGTTATGTTGATTGTAAATTACCGATCACTTCTATGATAAGCTCTGTTCATTCCAGCATTGATTATTATCGAGCTGCAGCGTAAATCTAGAGGTTCGTGTGAATTATCAATTCACAATACACATGATTAATTCACTGTGACGCAGTGTAGTTGTAACATTTCAGCAATTTGTAACTTTTCCATGATGTAAGCTAATCAATAAATCAAACTAAAAGTCAGTTTAATCATCAAATATAACAGTTATGGCCCCATATTGTTTCTTACATTAATTGCAGCTAATCTGAACTCAGTGATTGACAGTTATTTATTGTGTATGTGCTGCAGCTGAGGTGTTATATCATGATAACTATCATAAAAGTAAACACACAATGAGATAAGATTAAATGATTAAATCTCTGTCTCTCTGTCTCTTTCTTTCTAACAGAAGCACGAGTTTGAGGTGGCGATGACATGTGAAGGATGCTCTGGAGCTGTAACCAGAGTGCTCAACAAACTGGGAGGTGAGACTCTTCTTTCTTCTTCAAACTGTATGACCCAAAATACTTTTGTAATTTATTCTGAGTCCTCTCTTCACAATAGCAACATGTGGAGCATTTAAGTGAATGTAAACCAGCTAACCCCAAATAGCCGACAGCTCTCTCCCTTTGTCTTGTCTTGCACATTTTCAAAGGCGCCTTGCATCATAACAACCTCATGACTTCTTGGCTCTGAGTTGTTGTGTCAGCCAGCGAGTCATCTGATGCAGAGGCAGTTTTTAAACTTTTATTGACTTCAGCTAAATGTTAAATGAGGGCAGAGATTGTGTTGTTATTTTTAAAGGCAAACTCAAGACCTTCCTTTGTAGTCTGGCTCTTTATAGATCCCTCTTTATTTATGTTTACACATTTTAAGCTGTTTTACTAGTTTTTCCTTTTATTTTGTTCTGGATTAACTCCCAGTTCTGATAACCTTTCTTTTTCCTTTTAATTCAATATATCTTAATTATTTTATTTACCCATACAACACTATCATAACTATAGCGGCGATGCCTAACTCTACTTCCTGGAGTTAAACAAAGAGCCCTTTCTGTTTTCTCTGCTCTTCAGATGTGAAGTTTGAGATCGACCTGCCTAACAAACTGGTTTGGATCGAGTCCGACAAGGATGTGGAGGTTCTCACGGAGACACTGAAGAAATGTGGGAAGGACGTCAAGTACAACGGCGTGAAGGAGTGAAGGTCTGACTCTGCTCATGTAGAACAGGTGACATGATGATGTTAAAGTCCATTTTTTTCCCCTGACAACTCATAGATTTATATTTATTTCCCCACAGTTTATGTTTATGTCATCATGTATTGTCTTCTACAAACATTTCCTGAATCAGATGACAACATAGGGAGACTTGTTAGTTTTCATCTGTGTTTGTGTGTGTGTGTTTTTTTAGGGGGAGTGAACGTTTATACTGGAAGTTAAATTATTTTCTTGTGAAGAAGAATCTGATGGATCCTCCTCCTCCTCCTCCTCCCACCTGGTGCCAACCCTACTGCAGCTTACACGCACAAAAAATCCCCTTGGATGCAGATCCTCTCTCAGTGTTGTGATTTACAAGGTCGGAGCTGACTGCGCTTGGAGGATTGATGACAAAACAAAAACCAAAAAACACTGACGATGCTGGTGCTCGTTCAGCACTTTATTTGACATCCTCTGGTTTGTACATGATCCATTTCTCTCTCCTCCAACTCAGCAGCTTCACCTGGATAGTTACTAAAAGTGTTCTTCCAACTTGTTGACTTGTCTTTGTGTAAGATTTGACCATAAAGAACAAGGCGCAGACTTACTTTCATGTGTTTAAAGTACATTCCCTGGTTTGTAAAACTTTTGTCTCAGTATTGTTGCATAAGACGCCTGTAGATCTGCACTAAGGGGGGAAACATCAGTCTCTTCCTTTCTCAAACACCTGCTGGACTTTGATTTGAAAAAAATGTTTCAACACAGTTTACACTACAATGATTGACTAACACCACAAATCAAGTAAATCATGTTAATTTAGATGTTTGTTGTGTAATTTGATGAAAACACAACTATCTTCTCCTGGGTTTTTGTTTTTTGTAATCATCTGTCTTTATATTTTCTGTGCAAACAGGGGAAATAAAATTAAATCAGTTCTGCCTCAGTCTTATTCCTCTGTGTGAATTGATTCATCAGGAGAGATACCAATATTAAGATCAGTCATTCACAAGTGAAAACACCACATCATATTGTTGGATCAAAGTGGAACCTCTGAATCACAGATCGATTATATGCAAGATATTGAAAAACATAAGATTGTTGACAAAGTTGTGTAGTCAGAATCACACAATGTCGGCAGTATGAGATTTTTCAGACACAGTATCACTTGAATTAATTTAATAATATGTATTGAAAGTGATTGACAGATCAGTGGTTTGGATAATTCAACATTAATGAAATACTCGGAGTGGTAGTACTGTACAGTTGTGAACCTTCTAATAGGTTTCACATAACTGTGTTTGTTGGTGGCACTGCAATGAGTACATAGTCACTGAACAGGAATATATTTAACCACATATATAGGTAATTAACTGTAAGAATAGAATAAGGAGTCGTGTGTTGGAGGGATAAGGCCTCTAAGCCAGATCTGTCTTAGTTAGAGATAATTTCCCTTCCCGTGCTCCCTGTCTTTATGCTGTATAGATAAGGTGTGCAGTTATATAAATATCAATTTTTGTTTTATAAAGAAGCATTTTATGGAGCTAATTGATCCCCTCATTCTGGGAAAGAATGAGGGACACAACTGTACGGAGTTGTGTTTTGTTTAGTGTTATTGCACTAGTACAGCAAGGTTGGAGATGCTACTCCTAAGGTGCACACCAACATTTCACATGGTTAAGGAAAAAACAACACATCCATAGACATCCACGTGTTAAAATGAAAATAGATGTAGAACATCATGACACATATTAGAAATTGATGTAAGGATGTCATAAGACAACGATAGGACCATTAAAACAGCAAAGATGGTGCAAACATGTTCATGGAGTTATTGAGAATTTAGTGAAGTGATGGCCTGGGGGTATCGAAGCAAATGTGTCTCGGCCAACAAGAGCGGCCATCTCTCACAGACCATAACTAGTGTAAGTTGTGTCAAGTCAGTATGCACACACTTGAATATCACATGCAGATTTATTTTATGTATTGATTGTGAACATCACTTACAGTAATGAAGTAACATAATGATCAGCCACCAGGTGGCACTGTGTGATCAGTATGATCTTCCTCTCCTTCATCTTTCAGCTCCTAAAAATAAATACATTGATGATATCGACGATTTTCTAGTTGAGACTCAGATATTTAAACTCCGACTTTGACTTTGACTCAGGAGAAAATGAACCAGCTGGAGGCAGAAAAATATTGAAAACTTTAAGACTGTCACATCAGAAATATAATCAGCTGTTTGATTAATTCATCAAATGCAAATATCTGAAAAAATCATTTACTATCTCATTCAATTGAGACTGAGGTCCAGCAATCTGAGATCTCAATGCAACAAGCAGCTTTTTTACTTAACCATATATTTGTATATTTTAGGTTACAATACCACAAGAGAACATAATCGATTTATTGATCTACAACAGCAGAAGAAACAGAAAACAGAGGAAGGAACAGGAATTAAAAGTTGAAAACATTACAGAGCTTCATATTTTACATTGCTTTCCTGAGCAAACAAGAGACAACGTTTTATAATGTGAATACAGCATCATTGTACAGTGCATCCATCATGTGTCATCTCTACATCATCAGGCTGCTATCACAGACAGATCCACCCCCGCTCCTCTCACAGCCGGTTCGACCCGCCCCCCGTCGCCGGTGATGACTCCCAGCAGCACCGTCACCAGCGTGGCGTACAGGAGGGCGGCGCAGCAGATGTAGAAGGTCCAGCCGAGGTGCTGCAGCCACTGAGGCTCCTGCTGCTCGATGAACACCAGGAAGGCGATCAGAGAGCCGGCACACAGGGCCACTGTGGAGGGGAGGATGGAGATGAGTTACTCTTTAATGTCACTGATTTGACCTTTTATACCACAGTTTACACTGAAGGTCTCACTAGTTTAACCCTTTATTACTGTAAATACATAATAGTTTGTTAAATATATAGTGCTGTTGACCAAGACATTTAACTCTTACTTTACTCCCACATTCAGATTTTTGTCCCAACATTTTTCCAAATCAAACGTACATCTGGTCTTAATTCCCCTAAATTCAGAAGAAATTAAAGAGTGAGGTATCAGATGTCAGTTGTATGAATGAAATTGTGAATAAATATTAGTAGTAAACTCGAAAAAGAAAGCATATCCTGCAGGAAATGCGTGTGAATGCTGAAAGCAGCTGAACGCTTGCTGAATGAGCTGAAGAAATTGTTGAAACAATGCTGTATTAGCTGAATAAACTGCTGAGACAATTTTGAAAAAGGCTAAAGCTAAAACATAAAACTTGAAGGCTGAGAGATGAATGTCTTTTGAAAGAAAGAAAGAAAGAAAGAAAGAAAGAAAGGAAAAGAGAGAAAAAAGCTCTTTTCTGTTTAAACGGGGATAAGGTAAGGACTGTGTTTGTCCTGGGGAGCTCTCCTGCTAATAACTGGCTAGATGGATTTGCTGAATAAAGATATGTTTGTCCGTATGTAGCCTACAGCTTGAGTCAGTGGGGTGTTGTACCAGAGATGAGGTTGAGGATGAGGGTGACGACGGCCTTCCTCCCACCGCTCAGAGCAGGTCTGACGGTGAGCACCGCGGTCAGAGACAGCAGGCAGGACACAGCCAGAAACATCCAGGACAAACTGTAGTTTCCTGCAGGTGGAAAGTTTAATATATTAAACTTATCAACACAGAAAAAGAAACCAAAACAACTAAACAACTGGTCCCCCTCTTGACTGTAATAGTGCAAGAAACCATCCAGTACTCCATAATTGATTTATCTTTTTAGTTTCTTTAATTTTAGTGTAAATAGCAACTATTTATGGATTTATATATGGATGAATTATTATTATTATTAACATTATTTTAAATGCTGCTATTATCTGGGAATGCCTCAAATGGAAATTTCGTTGTATGATATAGGCCTACAATGACAATAAAAGCATCTTAATCTAAAGATCTTAATCTTATTTCTCTATATTCCTATATGTCTATGATAGTTAAATGCACATATCTGGGTTTTTGAATGTTGCTCATCCAACAAAAGCATTGCACATGGGAATCTGGGAATAGTCATGAGCATTTTCACAATATTTTCAGACATCTTATGAACTCAGAAAAATTTATTTCACCCAGCCACAGCACAAATCTGGCCTAAATACAGCCTGAAATGCCAGATGCTACCTCCCCATCTGGACCATGCACAGAAAATCTTACAGCTGCTGCCTAATACCACAGCACCACAACCAGAATTATTATTGATATTATTATTTACAAAATTTGCAATCCAGATTTACCTCATTTGTGCAATTAGTTCACTTTGTAGTTAAGGTTGTAAATAGATAAATAAAAAGATAGATATATACTGAGAAAAATAAATCTTCCATTAAATATACATACTTTGTAAACACACTGAAGGCGCCATGGACTCACCCAGCCAGGCCGGCCGCGTGGTGCAGCTGGAGAGGTTTTCCTCGGTGCTGCAGAGGGCGAACAGTCCCTCGCTGGCCCCCTCAGGCTGAACCAGCCACTCAGGTGCACAGAGACTTATTGTGTAGAGCACAAACTCCACAGACAACAGGGTGGTCAGTACAGACACTGGATTCCTCATGTTACAACTCTCACACACAGTTCACACAGTTCAGGGGCAAAAAGCCGTTGAGCAAGGCACCTCATCCTCAGGAAGGCGATCAGCTGTTCTCAGCAGGTGTGACTCTGAAATGGAAAAAAAACACACTGTGCATTCATCGTTTCCTCAACGACTGACATACTCTATGTGACTAATCTATGTGTATATACAGTATGTTCCCGTTGACAAATACAGGCTTCTGTTGGGCCACAGTTTGTTTAATATGCTGAAGCAAATACAACCTGTTTGCTTTTATTGTGAAGCTACCATTGACCAGCAGGTTGCCATGTTGAGTCTGTGTTACCTCACTTTTGTTTTGTATGTTGAGTGTTATAGTTAATGAGTTTTTGATTGGACTGACAACAGACTGGAACTTTCCATTGACGGGAAACAGCAGGACATGTTATACCTGAGTTTACAAATCTCTGCAACATGTTAATTTACTGATCATGTCCCATTTGTCCATTTAATTTGATATTTTGCGTTTGTAAAGACAATGTTTGCATTTGTGCACAAGCTTGAAAATAATGCAAACAATATATATTTGTAAAAAGCCTCTGTTCTGCAGCCCCTTTAATAATCAAGCATATACTCTTTAACTTTTATAACAAAGTCAGAATGAGTTTATATGAGGTTCTGACATGGAGGCACACACGTGGTAGATATTTAAAGGTGACACTTATTAATACAAAAAAAAAAAGTCTTCCAAATATAAAACATATTGATCAATTTTTTAGACGTACTTTGTATGCTTCATTCCTGAGTGCGTGTGAGACTTTCTGATCACATGAAGAAAAAATATTTATTCCAGATAAGATAAGATAAGATAAGATAACATAACATAACATGAGACTTTATTCATCCTTCAATGGAGAAAGTAACAGCAGCCGAGGCCCAGAGTTACAAAAAAATGAGATAATAATACAATAATGAAAGTATTAAAATAAAGTAACACACTGGTTGACTTTATCTGAGTTATGTTACAGCCTCTAAGACCAACAGTGTTTATGCTTTAGTTTAGTCTTTGTGAACTGTCAGGTTGTGATGCTCTGAGTGAACAGTAGGTGGCAGCAGACGCTCACGATTCACTACAACAAAGTGTCTGCAGGTTTCTTCCAGTCCAGTCTCTTTACCATGACCACATGTGGAGCAATAAGAACCTAAACAATGTGTTAAAGTAGAAATGCAGTGGTAATATAAGCAGGAAACTCTCATAATATATAAAAATATATAAGAAAGTAAAAAAAGTAAAAAGAAAAAACCTGAGATGTTGTCTGGAGTCTCCTGACTGGTGCAGACAGAGTTTCTCACCTGTGTCACTACATTTATTCTGTGATCTGAGCAGAACATGAGGAACTGTTAATGTCCTCTGCAGGCCTCTGTAGCTCAGTGGAGCGGAGAAAAACGAATTAAAAAGGCGAGAAGAAGCCGCCGAGAGGAACGGAGCCGGCGGGGCGATGGGGGCCAAACAAAGAGGATGGATTTCAGGAGTGAAGACTAAACCTTCCTAAATCAGTTAGTCCTGAGCCCAGCCTGACCTCTAATCTGCTCATCCGGCCTTTGAAGCGTGCACTTCAGGGGGAGGAAAACCGATCGGCCAAATGTCCCCTCTCTTAAGTGACAAAATGCCCTGAGGTGACACACATACACACACACACAAATGGATGAGGTAAAAAACACTCCTGACTTTGTCCCCGATGTGAGGACAGCTGCAGCTCTGTGTCTGATCAGACCACCTCAGTCGAGTTCAACACAAGTCCAAGACCAGATCTGTTAGAGTCAAGGATAAAAGAGCGACTGATCACACAACCAATTGGACTGTTGTATCATCCTCTGACCTCTGTGACCTGCAGGAAACATGCTCATACACTGTTTACATGAGGACATTTGGAAAGAAACACCACTTTTTTTTTTTTTTTTTTCATATTTAATAACCAAAACGTATTCAGGAATTTCAGCATTATCATTTCTTCAGCATTAAAACCCGCTCTAAATGGTTTTATATTGAAAATAATGAGACAAACAGGAACAGCGAACGTCTCATCAAACAGCTGCTTAGTTTTAAAGTTTGGTCACTTTCTGCTTTTTTTTTTTGTCGTATTGAGGAGAGAGAGGACAAGCCCCAACAAGAGCTTAGAGGATTAAGTTCATTCTCACTGCCAGTCTGACACACACACACACACACACACACACACACACACACACACACACACACACACACACACACACACACACACACACACACACACACACACACACACACACACACACACACACACACGCACCCTTTCAAGAGAGTAGTCAATGGAAAGACCTCACAAGTATGGAGATACAGCGCTCTCAGTGTGTGTGTGTGTGTGTGTGTGTGTGTGTGTGTGTGTGATCCAGTCCAGTGAACACTGAAACATCCTGAGGCATCAAACTGCAGCCAAAAACTGAAACTGAAGCTTCTTCGTTAATTGAATCAGACTTGTTGATTGAGATTTAAAGGAGCTCCATTTAGTTTTTCTTTTTTTCTTTTGTTGCTATTATTACATAGTCAACGTTTGCATTAATTAGCAGCCATTTATTTACTAGACTTCTAGTAGTCTAGAAGAAACATGAATTCAGCATCAGACTTCATTTCTTCAGTCACCAACAGCTTCAGCGATGGAAACAAACACCAATGTTAACTTTTCCCTCTGCCGATTTTTAACCAATCTACTGAAGTTAGCATGATACCCAACCTTTCAAGGCCCCCACATAGTTGGGCGGAACGTACGCGGAATTGGACTCAAAGCGTAGGGGTGAATGTCCGCCAAACACGTCCATGCAAAGCTAAATTTTTATGACCGCGTAGACTCCACGTACGCGTATCCTCCTCATCTGTGGATGATTCTGTGACAGAAAGTGTGACAGAATCGACAGCACTCCGGCTGAGGACGGCTACGAGCCGAAACGCGCCCTGATCTGTATTGCTGCTGTGCATCTTATATTATTTCTTATATTATAAAGAAAGTGTTATCACTACCAAGAGTGCTGTTGATTCTCTTACACTTTGAACGTTTTGGACTGGCACCTGAGCGTCACTTAAAGGATAATTTCCGTTTTTTACAACCTGGACCTTATTTCTAGCATAAAATAAGATCATTTTACTCACCCAGAAACTTTGGTGTCATTTGGAGTTGTTTTGACGAAATTAGCCCCAGTGGAGCGGCGCGTATCCGTATAATGCGAGAACACGGGGCACGCAATGCATCCTCTAAATAACACATTATCCGCTGCAAAACTCGTTCATTTCGCCAATATTTTGTTATGATACACTAGTGATATTCCCCTCCGAGCCCGTGGTGGCATGTTATCAACATGCTGCGCCTGTAGGTTGACTACTAACCTCCGACCTGGATGATGTCATCTCCGACCGCTGCCCGGCGCGGCTAACTTGCTACGGCTAATGCTATGGTTCGTTTCTGCGTGTTTCTGACTTGTCAGAACAAAATGAGCAGCTGGATGAAGTTCAGCTTCCACAGGCTTCCTCTCCTCAACCTGGACTCACTAAAGCTCCGGCTAGTTGAGATAAAAATGGACCCGAATGCCGAAGCAGAATGATTATTATCAGAATGAGCCGGGCAGCGGTCGGAGATGACATCATCCAGGTCGGAGGTTAGTAGTCAACCTACAGGCGCAGCATGTTGATAACATGCCACCACGGGCTCAGAGGGGAATATCACTAGTGTATCATAACAAAATATTGGCGAAATGAACGAGTTTTGCGGCGGATAATGTGATATTTAGAGGCTGCATTGGGTGCCCCGTGCTCTCGCATTATACGGATATACGCGCCGCTCCACTGGGGCTAATTTCGTCAAAACAACTCCAAATGACACCAAAGTTTCTGGGTGAGTAAAATGATCTTATTTTATGCTAGAAATAAGGTCCAGGTTGTAAAAAACGGAAATTATCCTTTAAACCTTAGAGTGAGCACGCCGAATCTACCTTTTGTCTGACAGAAAGCATGCAAGCATTGTGGGATATATAGGAAATTGGCACGAGAAATGTAGGGAATTGGTACACGGTGGTAAGCTCGACTATGAAACCTCAAACGACAGTGGACACTGTGCCCGACTGTCTTTAGTAACCACTTAGCCTGTCCACTGTTGTTACCAAGCTAACAAGCAAGCCCAGTCTGTTGTAGTGTGCTAAACAGAAGCTGCTTTGCCACTAAAATTGGTGGGTCGATCGACATGGGCTTCTTTAACATGGGTTGACCCCGCTAACAATCGGCATATGGCTCCTCTCCCACTGGCCAACAAACCCCAGGTCGTTCACCCCCACTGCAGCATGCGAGCTAGTGAGGTGGTGGTCAGTGTCTTTTCCTGTTTTGCATTTTTGTCCCTCCTCAAAATGATCGAAACCCATGCAAATGGAATTTCCAGCCAAGATGGAAAAGAGTTGCTTTACGTAAGACGTCATCCCATAAATTAGCGGGTTGATCTGAGTTGGTCTGTAACGGTCCCACTGCAAGCCGATCGGAGGCGAGCCAATTAAAACACGCATTGATTGCAGAGCTGTTTGATGTGGGTTGGTGACCCCTAACCCTTTCCCATCAGAAGCTGATTGCTAGCGGGTTTAAACAGGTTTTTTGGGGAGAAAGACTGTCATCAATTTCAGGCCTTGTCCACACTAATTTTATTTCTAATATGTTTTAAAATGTTTAAATTGCAATCGTTCTATCAACAAGTGTTTTAGCTTTACATCAGAAATACTGGTTTCAAAGTGGTTTCTGCTTTATTTTTTCAGTTTTTTTCTGCAGGGACATCGGGATGATGATGATGTGTGAGGTCACACTGAACACTGTCTCTGTGTGAATTTGGTTTTAAATGCTCTATAATTGGATAAAAGAAGCTTGGGAGTGTTTTGTCCTTTGTCTCTTGTGATGACAACAATGTAAAGTGGATGTTCCTGCAGTGACATTTCAGCACAGCACAGATCAGTGTGAGGATCTCAGCCTCTTGAACCCTGCTCTCTGTCCTCAGACCACCCTTTAGGGATAATACACCGCCTCTCCACCGGCAGCCTCCATCTCATTAACAGCTCCTCAGTCCCAATCAGCCCCGTCCTTTCTCTGTGGCGTTTGCCCTCGGTATTATCTCTGAGCTGAGAGCAGATCATCACGGTGGAGCCTCCTTGATGAACAAACAGAGCTTGTTAAAAACCTCCTCGCTCCCAGCAGCTCCTTTACAAGTGTGAAAAGATCCCACAAGGATTCATTAAAGCCTCTGATGAGCAGACTGGGGCCTGAGAGAGATTTCAGAAAGTCCCCTCATCACTTTATCCTCACTGAGACCATGATGCAGGGAAGAGGTGTGAGAACACCTGTCTCTCCTGAGTCCAGGTTGAAATCTTTGGAAATTTAGCCTCTTTTTAAAGGTGCAAACATTTATCTAACTTCACCCGAACACCTCTAAAAATGCTAAGAATTATTATCCTGTTGTTGTTTCTTATAGACAATCTGTTAAAAATAAAAAAAGCTCAGATTTCACACCAAGTATTCTTCAAAAAGTCATAACCTGCATGTGTGCACCTTTAGCGTTGGTGGTCTGCAATGCCACAGTTACAGCACATTGTTGAACATTGTAAACAACGAGGTGAATAATTTAGATTTTGTGGTATTTGATTTGATTTGTATTTAAAGATAATAAGTAGTTCCATAGCTTTAATGCTTATTTAAGACTGTAATGACTGCAGTTTTCTTATACATATAACGTATAACGTGACGTATATGTGTTTTTAGTTAATTATGAGCCAAGAGAGCACACTAGGTTTTGACCATGTTTGCTCTAATGCTTGGGCTCTAAAGCTTTATTGGGACATTTGCAGGAAATAGACGGAGCCACAATAACAGCCGGTAAAGCCTAAGGCGAAGAAGAAGCAGGTAACGTTGCTGGATTTCATGGCGCAGATTGAAAACTCAAGGAAGTGTAAATGTTAGCAAATTGGTTATCAAGTCTCAGAAATGAGCTGTTTATTGTTTAATTGAGTGTCCAGGACTTCTCCTTCAAAGCATGTGATCTATAAAGGTATGGCTCATCGCAAAGGGCAGTGTCAGGCCTCCATGGGGCCCAAAGCAAAATTTGATAGGGCCCTCTATGCCTTTAGATGGTCTTTGCCCTGTTGCAGTGTCAATTAATTAATGTATTCGTGTAAGATGGGGAACTATGCTAAGTCCCGTTGCTTTTCCGCTGTTTTGTTAACCATCCTCCTGGCCTTCATGACCATTCGTTTCCAACGAAGCCGGTGAGAAATCAATCCATGGAGCGATGGATAACGTTATTTATCATCTACCATGTTATATCTGTGTAGTCTTATCTGTCATAAACAAGAGATTACGGGTTACGGGGCGCGTTACGTTTGTGTGGCGGTGCCGCAGAGACGAGAGCTGGGACACCGGGTCGGAGGCTCTGATCTTACAAGGTTGGTTTTCAGCCAAGAGACGCTAGGTGGAAGGCAGAGAGCCTCCATTCTCCCTGGAACTAGTTACAAGTCACTGATTAAATCAGCACAATTACTCCAAAGCTGTTAAATTAAGGTTAAAATGTAGCATAGTTAAGCTAAAAATCCTGCGTAGTGCCTCTTAAATATATGATCTTTCTCTTATTTCTGCACTTTCAGAGCAGCAAATAAAGGACTGACAGGGAGGTGGTTTGGTACGTTTGAATGCAGTCTAGTGAAACCAGCAATAAGGTCTCTGCTGGATCTCAGATACTGACTCCTGTTGTGATGCTGTGATGAGAGAGACAGAGTCTGGGGTTAAAAGTGATCCCAACTCTTTGAGCAGGATTGAAGCTGAGAGGTTTAATATCACCTCTGAGTCCGTTCACAAAAGCTTCCTGTGAGGCGTCAACAAAGAGCTCTTATCTCTGGACTGAAGAGGGATTCACTCCTTTCTCTCCCCTCAAACCTCTTTGACTTGTGGGGTTTGTGTCTTCGGTCTCACACTCAAAGGTGACTGACCCGCTGGGAAAAGAGGTGTCAGACGAGGTGCACAAACCACCAGATTAGAGCAGCAGTGAATGCAGGGGGGACAGGCTGGATCCAGATCACCAGCATCCACACAGAGACAGGAAGTCACAAGTCTGAGAAGCTGGATTTCATAAATGAGGAGGTCAAACATCCAAAGTCTGCGGCAGATGTTGCTCCATCTTGGATTTTTACACTGAACACAGCTTTATTCTGTGGTTTAAACCATGAGATTAAATTATAACAATAAAAACTAAATTTCCTTATTCCTTCACTTATTCTGTTTCATGTTGGTCCAGTCTTTGCAGACGGCTACAACTTTGATAAGATCATGTCCTACCTAAGGATGCAGGTTCTCTTTATTTGAGAACTTTACTTTTTCAGTTACAGGAAACATTCACACTATGAATCTACAGTTTGGGTTTGCATTTAAAGGAATAGTTCACCAAAAAATGAAAGCCAGTCATTAGTGACTCACCCTCATGCTGATGAATACTCTGGAGTAGTTTTCTATTCCTCAAAGTGCATCTGGAGACCCGGGAGGCCGGTTTGTAGTCCAACGAAAACTTTATATGAGAGTAGACCGACACAAAAACGTACATAAAACTACACAAAAACCATTTAATATTCCTCCTTACTGCTCATTCGCTGCAATCCAAGTGTCCTGAAGGAATATAGTCCAGAGTTTACCAGAAACAACGTCATTTAGGACATTTTTACAGCCTAAACAGTCCTGTATTGAATTTGTCTGGTGCGCGCTCTCACGTTCGTGCAATGCACACGGACGTGACCAGACTTAAATGACGTGGTTTCGGGTAAAAGCTATATCCCTTCAGGATACTTGGTTTTTGTGTAGTTTTATGGACGTTTTTGTGTCGGGCGCTATTGACTCTCATATAAGGATTTTGTTGGACTACGAACCGTCCTCCACTTTGAGGAATAAAGAACTACTCCAGAGTATTTATCAGCATGAGGGTGAGTCACTAATGACTGAATTTCATTTTTTGGTGAACTATTCCTTTAAGTTTCAGGAAAACATTTCACAGACACAATAATGAACTTAAATGTTGACACTTTTGCTTATTTCTTTTTTAGGTCACATCGATATAATTGGAACTACATTCTCTGAGCTGTGAACAACCATATTACTACGTAGAACGTGCATCATAGATCCAACATAAGGGAGAAAGTATTCAAAAATAAATTGTGACTGGATTATAAAGTGTTACCAGGATTAGAGGATGATTTTTTGTGTATTTATGAAGTTATTGTGCCACAGCTCATTGTTGTTGTTTTGTGTTTTGTTGCTCATCTGATACAGGACAGAGGAGGAGGAGGAGGAGGTGGGCGACCTGTGATGACGGGGATTAAACTATTTAACAGTCGGGACATTCATTCTTTGCTGCTGCGTGAGTCCGCAAACCTACATATGAGACAAAGACAGATTCATTAGCTCAGACTGTCAGACCCAGTTTACAGCAGAAACAATGCACCATTAAAACAACACACACACACACACACACACACACACACATGCATACACACACATGCATGCAGAGTAAGTGGACTTCAGGAAACTGTGTTGAACTAATGGGAGCTTGATTTTATTTTAATAACCGTCCGCCCTCAGTTTCTCTCACACTCTTGCAGAGGTCACACCCTCCAACCAGCGTCTTGTATTCTCCTTCACCTCCTTCTTCTTCTTCTGCTGTTCCAATAGCAGCGGCGTTCAACAGGAATAATCCCGCTGATGACCTTGCTTTGTCACGCGAGGTCTCCGAGTGTGCGAGGTGGACGAACAAAACAAAACGTGCAGAGAAAAAAAAGAAAAAAGAAAAAAGGCTCACATTAAATCCAGCACACTGCTCGTCTATACTGTGACCTCTGACCTCAGCTGAGCGAGGGAGGGAGGAGGGAGGGAGCGAGGGATGTATAGTGATGTTGAGCTTTTTCTTGTCTCCTCCATTTTTTTTTTTTTTTTTTTTTACGGCTTCGTTCTTGTTTTGTTTCCATCAGTAATAACATCGAGCTCAACAAACTAATATCTGAGCTCTGGAAACGTGGAGATGAAACTAAGACTGGTAACACTTTATAATAAGTAGCTACACACTACTTAGCATTAGATAAGCATCAATAAATACTTTAAATCTTTATTTATAATGCATGGATACTCATTAGTAGTTTATAAATACAGTTAATGCTTATCAATGATGAGTAAAACATTTTTACTTGTGTTTATAAACTACATACAGTACTGAGTATTCATGTGTTATAAATGAGGAATTCAGTATTTAATGCTTAACTAATGTTTAATTGTGTGTACTTATTATAAAGTGTTACCAAAAGACTTTTCAAGTGGTTTTATCGGACTCAGAGAAAACAAAACTAAATACAAAAAGTTTTTAAAGCTTTGATCTCTGTGCTGCAGATTCACATGCAGACTGAAGCTCCTGTTTCCTCACTGCAGACGATAAAAACATCTAATTTATACCTGCTGCTCTGATGTTCTCCTACGGTGCAGGATAGGGGACAAAATTTAGAAAACTGGGAATTCAACATAAGCTGATGTGTTCATATGGTTTCGTTTCGTTGTGTTCATAGTTGTTTCTCCTTCATGTCGACATGGAGCTCACTGAGGTGGTCCAGGCTGCTGGTTTCCTTCCCCATGCAGGTGTGTTACATCTCCCACCTGGTCTGGAGACACCGTGATCATCCTCCATGATCTGTAGCTGGAGATGTCTCTCCATCCCTGCCCACTCACAAATGAATGTGTGAATCACATAGTACAAGTGACAAAAAGATGTGGTAAGAATAATACAACTAACAAAAATCAAATGTCTAAAACTAGTGTAAATATCCAAGAAAACATCATCACTGTTCAGACTCACAATCTGTTTCATCTCTCACCTGCTGTTCTCACTGTGGCGTCAACACAATATTTTCGTTGGTTATTATCGTTGTTATAAGATATTGTTATTTTAATTGAAAAATAATAAAGACATTCACTATGTATGTAAACAAACATATGTAGGCCTACTCTTATTATTTAAATAGAAAAAAACAAAGTTGCTTGCAGAAATATTGCACAGTGTGGAATACAAGTAAATGTACAGCTTGTATGTACTGAGCAAGGTAGAATACACAAAAATATATAATAATGTGGTAGATGATTTAATGATTTATGATTTAATTATTATCAAAAATAAAGCCTATGAATGATGAACTTGTGGCTTTGAACCTACAACAGCATCACATGTTTGTTTGTTTTTTGATTGTCACGACCTTGAGTGTTGTTGATGTTGTTTTACTACAACACTTCTCCCAGCACCAAATTATTAAAAAGTGATAAGCAACAACACTTTTTTATGATTTTATCATTTGTTAAATTGTTTTTCACAATTTTCTCGGCTTCAACAACACATACAGCACCTGACTGTTACTAAGGCAAGGCAAGGCAATTTTATTTGTACCGCCCATTTTTACATCAGTTTGTCTCAAAGGGCTTTACATGGCATCATAACAACATCCTCTGCCCTTAGACCCTCACATCCACTGAGGAAAAACTCCCGGGAAAACCCTTTTAACAGGGAAAAGTTGGAGAAACCTCAGGGTGAGCAACACACTTTCCTCACCTGCACACAAGCCGCTGCTTCCTCCATGTCACCTCATGTGTGCACTGATCACCATTAACACGAATCAGCGGTGAATAGAACTGGTTACTGGTTAAGCAGATCAATACATATGTTTAAGTCCCAGTGCTGCACATGAGCCGGCTTAACTTCCAGATAAAGTTGATGTTTATGTTTGTTGTTGACACGAACCAACTCACGTGTTTTGACTGTGATTCAGACACACACACACACACACACACACACACACACACACACACACACACACACACACACACACACACACACACACACACACACACACACACACACACACACACACACACACACACAGAAGAAAAAAAAACTGTATATGAACTGTATGTTGTTCTTTAAAGGTACATTGTGTAGGAATTCCTCCCATCTAGCGTTGTGGTTGTATATCGCAAGCAACTCAGTCGTATTTTTCATGCTGCATTACCGTGACATTGGGCAGACGGCAGAAGGACGACAGCCGCCGCACGTAACGGCATAAACAAGCCTCTATGTAAACAAGTGGTCCGTCAGCATGAGGCAAAACAATACACGTGACAATATGTTGTCATGGCGATGTTGTATTGTTGACCTGACCCACGTTTTACCGGCTTTCTCTCGACTTCTGTGATTAAAATGACATCTGGTTTGTTACCGACGGCCGTCTGCCCGACTGCAGGTGAATGCAGCATCAGTGTAACGCTCCATTCCTCCTCACTGCGTTACCGCGGTGACCTTTCACAGACGCCACCTCCACCTGAGCCGACAGCTCCGGTGTCTCCGCTGAGTTTCCGTGGTTTCCTACCGTCACGCTGCCACTGAATGTAAAAACATGGTGACACCACATGGCAGCAGCACCGAGCTTACCCGCTCCATGTAGATATGAATGATACGAACGGCAAATTCAGAGCTGAGAGGAACACTTCAGTTTGTTGATGGGGGGGATTACTGATTAATGAAAAACATACTTTTGAACGAAATAATCGATTTTCGTGAATAGATAACAGGAGAAGTTACACAATGTCCCTTTAACTTCCAGTTGTGATGAGACTCCAGGTCCATTCATCCCTGAAGAAGACCACACGACTTGGTCGAAAGCTCCAGAAGAAGCAGCCAATCAGAAATCAGGATTTTATGTTGCTGTGGCAAAAAAAAAGAGAGAAAAAAAGAGCTGACTATACAAACACACACACACACACTTGTTAATATCATGCAGTGTGTGTGTGTGTGTGAGTGTCTCCACTCTCTCTCTCTCTCCAGTCTTAATTGCCTCGGTCGTCCACTCCGTCTCTCTGCAGATGTCTCGCTCCTTAATTTGCGTACAGAGCAACAATCAGCCCCATCTGTCCCCGTTTTTACTTTCCTCCTCCTCCCCTTGAAAAATCACCTCTCTGCCTCCCCCTCCTCCTCCCCCCTCCACTAAATCTCCTTAGTAAGTCCACCATGCTCTCCTTCACACACACACAGAGACACACACACACTCCTCCTCCCATACAGAACCTTGTCAGTGGCGTGGGGATTGAAAGCCAATCAAAAAGCTATAGAAGAGTGCTTTGGTGTGCAGGGACACAATCGGGGGGCTGGGTGGGGGCCGGTCGGGTTGGGTTGGGTTGGGTTGGGTTGGGTTTGGTTTGGTTGTGGAGGTGAGGGAGGGAGGAGGAGGAGTGGGGGTCTGGCCCCCCCACCAGCTCTGTGTTTGTGGGCTGCAGGGTCCTGTCAGCCGCTGTGAAAGAGGCTCAGAGAAAAGGGGGACAGATGGGAGGACTTAGAGGGAGGAATAATCACTGCATCGTCCTCCTCCGTCCGTCCGTCCATCCACAGGCAGGACAGTGGACACAGGAAGGTGACGCAGGAGTTTTGTTTCCAAAACAAAAATATGGAGTGAATCTGATACAGTCGAAGTTTTACTGATCGTATCTCTGAACTCTCAGCTGGCTTCTGCTCTTAGATTTCCAACACATGTTACCTAAATAAATACCATCATCAGATGTGTGTGTGTTACATTGTCTCAGTCTCATATCACTTCCATGTCCTCTAACAAAGACATTTAATCAACTGATTTCAGGTTCATGGACATGAATGATCCTGTTTTTGTGATATACGGTGCAAAATGTAAATATATTTTTTTAAATGAATGTGTTTTTACAAACTTTACAAGAGGCGTCAGGTGGTTTAGATGCAGGTCTAGTAAAATTGTGCAGTTCACATAAGTCAGGTTTATTTAAAGTGATAGTTCAACATTATGGCAAATTGACCCATTGCCAAAATCCCTTTAGTTTTAGGAGTAGGTTCGTTACCTTCAATTGCAGAATGTTACGAGACAGAGTTGTTTTCGAGGCAAATACAGTGACTGCTTGCCGAAAAACTGCTGCCGACGTGAACGTGCATCAGTGGTTTTGCATGAATTTACCTCGAAAACAACTCTGTCTCGTAACGTTACATTATTATCTCAATTAAAGGTAACGAACCTACTCCTAACATTATAGGGATTATGGCAATGGGCCAATTTGCCAAAATGTTGAACTATATCCCTTCAATTTATCCCCATTTACAATAACTTGAAGTTCAGCTCGTCACTAAAATGTCAGTATAGAGCTGTTAAAGTTAACGCAATAATTATGCAAAATTTTTAATGCGTAATTATCTCAGGTTTTGTTTTATTGGCCTTTGGCTTCACTCATAGTTTGACTCAGCTGCTCGAAATGAATCAGTTTGCGGTCGTTAAGTGAAACCATCTCTGCAACAGTTTTTACTCTGATAATAAAAGAAAAACCATCTCAGTGGTGAGTTCAGGTACAAAGTTATTTACAGTAACTGTCAGTGTGACCTGCCAGAGACCACCACGTCTAGACTTTATCAAACAATAAAAATGAAAAATATCCCATAAAGGCCTAAATGTTGAACAAATTAAAAAATCATTTGTGAATGATCGTGATTAGCTATGGACACTCATGCAATTAATCACAATTAAACAGTTTAGTTGATTGACAGCTCCAGTGAGTAGCCTACTTTATTTTTGTTGGATATTATGTAATGTGATGATGTGACATTTGTAAGATTGAAGAATTAAGAACATCACAGTTCAACCACCACCCCGAGTGTGATACATCGTCAAGAAACAAATAGCCTAAATAACAATAAATAATCAAAGGATCACACTGTAAAATGTACAAATCTAACAACATGCGGCTTTAAAACTTCAAGTTTTTGTGATCAAATTTTATTGCATGGTTGCTAAGCATTTAGACACAACTGCTGTGATTGTGACCTGTTTGGTTGAAATTGAACACGCTAAAAAACATTTTCAGGTCCGTTTATTTCTCTTTTCTCTCTTTAATGCAGCTAAATTGATGGGTTTTATTGTCATGCGATGAACCTGAAAAGAACCCAGATACAGAAACAGGACTCTAAAGGTCCAGTGAACACAAGTTAAAAATGATAACAAATTTTTAAAAAAATGACTTAAGGTGAAACAGAATATAACCAGGAGTGTGTCCATACTCTGGAAAGCACAAAAAATAATAAATCAAAAAGCACTTCACCTGCTGTATTGTGCACTAGTCTCTCCACACCTGCAATACTGTGCAGAGGTGTGGGGTCACACATCCCTTGTTAATACTCCAAAAAAGAGCTTTGAGAATCTTGCATTATGCCAACTATAGGGCACACACAAATCAGTTATTTGTCAAATCAAGAATACTCAAACTATATGACCTAATAAACTATCGCACAGTACAAATGATGTACAAGGCTGCGAATAAAAGCCTCCCAAACAATCTGCAAATACTTTTCCTAGAAAGAGAGGGGAGACACAATCTTAGAGGGAACAAGATTCTCAGACAAAGAAAGGTTCGAACTACGTTAAAATCCTTTTGCTTATCGATCACAGGTGTCAAACAATGGAATGCATTAGAAGATGAAGTTAAAAAATCCGAGACACTGAATGTCTTCAAGAGAAAGTATGTAAATTCAACTATTGACCGGTACAGAATAACACAGGAGGGCTGATAAAGGTCAGAGACACGAATCAGCAGACACTGTGTTGAGACGGCATGGGAGCATAACAATAACATTCTGAACCCAAACAATACGTTCAACCAGAGAAACTTGTATGTCAAAGGTCTAAGTCAGACTGTGTGTAGCAGGATGTTGTTATAATGTGTATCAACAAGGTGGAGATAAATTAGGGTGCTAATGCATGCTGTGACATTACTGTGAGAGATCAGAGTAGTGAAGAATTCAACTGACTCCTGTAAATCGACAAGCTAAGTTCAATCAACTGGTCCACGATGGATTTGCTGAGCTGGTCACTGAATGCCATTGACAGAGTGTTCTCAACAAGGCGTGCAGGTTCTGCTGAACCCAAATGCCCGGACGGGACCTTCATGTCTGGCTACATCCTGGATGGATGGGAAAAGTCCTCTGCCTTGCCGCACTGGATGTGGAGGATGTTGAGGACGTCTACATATTCACGTTCATGACAATTGGAATGTTCACCCTGGGATGCGGAATTTTCATGCAATATCGGAAAATGAGGAAAATCGCCACTGAGCAGAGCAACGCGAGGGGGGACAACGCCACCACTCGAAGAGTGGGTAATGGGGGCGGGACTAGATAAGCTTTTGCTTCTCCCGCTTTTCCCTTTCGGCCATGTGTATTGTATTATTTGAACTAAGATGAAGTGTGATGATGATGATTTAAATTGACATGCCCGAAATAAACAAATTGATAAAAACTAAAGGCAGCTGACGTGTCAAAGATAACACTGGAGTCCAAACAAAGAAAAGAAATAAAGCAAAAACACAACAACAAAGGTGACACTGGTGAGACACATGCGCTAATAACCAAGACATTTCAAAATAAAACAGGAAACATGAAAATCAAAAAACTCAAACACAGGAAAACACCTGACATAAAATTATCTTTTTCCCCTTTATTTCATTCTATTTTGTATTATTTTGTTTATAATGTTATTCAAGATATATCCATGTTTCTTCTGTTTGTTTTGCTTTGTTATTTGTGCAATTGCTTTTATAGGTGAGGTTTAAATATAAACCCGTAGTGGGTTTCTACCTCACCCGCACATGTTTTATTTTATTCTATTTCATTGTTGTTTTTACAATCGTGCAAATAAACACAAACATAGAAAAACACAAACTACGTGACTTTTCTACCGTTTCTGTTTTTGACTTCATACCATCAGTCTACATGTGCAACAGGAGCCATGTTCTGCAAACTGTGACACAACACGGAAACAGACTGTGTGACCTCCACATCGGTCTCTGACGTCTGCACGTAGACCAACACCTTCAGTCTCAGGACACGGCTGATAAAAGTCAGGGTTCGAACCCAAACGCCTGCAGTCAGCTGACGAGGAGCAGCGTCTGCAGCACATTCCTGCAGGTTGTGGATGATTGATGCTCCTGTGCCAACATGTAAATCGGGTCAGCTGGAGCAGGACTGATGGGGTGATTGATGGCGTCTTTAACAGAGAACACAATCCCCGATGAGTCCCTCAGACTCGAGTGGTGCTTCTCTTGTGGAGCCTCTATCTGTGTTTTTACGCCTTTGTCCGCGCTCTCCCAAAGTGAACCATTGAGACGAGTGAGTCCTGTGTTCTCCTGCAGCCGCCTTTGTCAGCCGCACAATGACCATTCAGCTCTGTTGGTGGTAGAGCTGCTTTTCATCTCTCACTCCAAACATTGCAGCAGTGGAGCGTGAGGCCGGAGAAGATCCTGCAGAAAAACACACACACATAAGAGCATGAAGAGACACTGCGAGAGCCTCATGTACACGAGACACAAGTGTCAACGCCACATTTCAAACTCACCTGTTGAACTGAAAAATCAATTTTTAGCAGTTTACGATTCTGCATAAAAATTCAGATCCTATAATCACGTAAAACTAATAACATAGTCTACATTTCGTACATTGGCTGAGCCGTCTGAAAAATTACTGTAGTGGGTTGGGGTTAGGGTTATGTATTATAATTTTTATTTATTTCAACCAGGTGATGATGACGGTGATTGACAGCAACAGACAACATACCTGTAATTCTGATTTAATACTTCTACACTATGTCTCATGAAACATTTGGTTTCCTTACTTCTAAAGTCAAACCCGACATGTGAGGTGTAGCGTTGGTTGGAGCAAGGTGAGCGTCCTGTATTAATTATTATTAGTATTTTATTGTTCAATACAGGACGATCTTGTATTATACAGGATGATCTTATATTATTATCAGTTTATTATGTGAAGTCGTGCTTTAGGCCAATTCCTGTGTAATTATTGTGCGTAATTACTGTGCATCTATTGGCCTTGGGCTTGGCCTGCACGTGTGGGCCGAGCCCAAGGCCACACAGCCTCAGCACCCTCTGGGAGGCTGCTTGTTGTTGTTGTTGTTGTTGTTGTTGTTGTTGTAGTACCACACCACCCATCAGTAGGATCTGGACCCGAGTCTAAAGTCACTGGCATTATCCAAAGAGACGCCCATCTGGATGTATCAGCCCTCAGCTCCACCATCTTTTTTTTTTTTATCTTACATCACACTTAGTGATAATGACACAGAACACAAGTTGTGTTTACATCAAACAGGCTCTTCTTCTACAGATCTTGTTGATCAAACAGTCCCATACTTTGTGATCAAACCTCAAACCTCCCGATCCAAAGTCCCCGGCGTTACGTCCAGTTTCTTTCTGGAACTGATGCATCAATACGTTTATTGATCCGACGAGTCAGAGGAGAGAAAGAAGCAGTGTGTTCTCAGTCTGCTGTGTTTCTCTTTGATCAGAGATGAACCTGCAGATGCAGCAGTTTGAACTGTCCTCAGATCAGCCTGCAGCGCTGCACCTCCTCCTCCTCCTCCTCCTCCTCAGACCTCACACTTATCTGTCTCTGTCCTTTCACTCTCTCTCTCTCCTTCACACTTGACAGTCGGCTGAGTTCGGACTGTGTCTGCTGTGAAAGGCCTTTGTGTCGCTCGGCTGCGCGTGTTATCCTCCGTGGCCTCTTGTGTCAGTCACAAGAGGTCTGAGGAGCCCGGAGGGGCCGGAGGGGCCAGAGGGGCCGGGCTGAGAGAGACCTGAGCCCAGGGCCACGGAGCTGGCCCGCGGCCCGGAGCGGCCCCCTTTCTCCAGTCACGGTCTCGTCTCTTTCACTGACAGTTTGTTCTCAATTAGATATCTTTTGTCCCAGAGTGAAAGCCTTCAGCCGACTAACTCCGCGCTGCCATCTGGGGAGGGCTTTCTGTCCGCGTGAAGAGATGGCATCCGTGCCATAATGCCGATGTTTCGCCTCTCTGCGGACCCCCGCCGTGACGCTCTTCATACTCTCATTTTGGCTTTTTCAATGCTTCGCCTTTCAGAGCAGCTGAATAGCACTTAACTAGCTTTTTAAAACTTCCTCGATATCTAAATCTCATTGAGACGCTGCTCAGACAGTCAGGAATGCGCTGACGGTGTCGCTGCTGCAGCTCAAACTTTATTAAACACACACAGTTGCAACAGTTATGTCATGATCGCCATCATCTTATATGATCAGGGGAAAATATTTTACATGAACAGAAGCAAAAATACAGGAAAAAAAACTTTTTACATACTGCACATTTTCTCAGCTTACGTTACATCTTGTTCCTTTACCTTACAGGTTTTATATGACATAATTTGTGTTATCAGGATGATGAAGTCGCATCAGTCGTGGTCTTCATCAGTCTCAGTTTCCAAGTGTTTTGTTGGACCCTGGCAGCTCCGGGCCGGGCCCCCTGTGGTCCTCACACCAGCCTTTGGAAACTGTGCTGATGTATGTGAACAACAGATGGCTGTGTGCAGTTTGTCTTCATGGTGTATTGCAGGTCAGACTTGTATCTGTGTGCGTGTGTGTTTCCCTGTGTGTGTGTGTGTGTATCCATTTGTTCATTTGTTGTGTTAATGCTCTGGTTAAATCTTTTGACCGAAACACGCTCGCTGCTCATCGCTCTCTCGGAGACTCGCCACTTTATCATTTCATGTTTTATTCAGACTCGATGCACATGAATACATCTGCTACTTTAACAGTTCATGGATGATGGAACAACCTCAACATGTGTAAATAGATGTGAGTGAACATGCTTCTGGGACATCTGCATCAAGGACTGAGCAGCAGTGATTTGTGTTACAGGCATGTGACATGTTTGTTTTTGTTTTTGTAAGAGACAGAGTGAAGTTTCATGCAGGTGTGACTGACTTTTGTTTAGCAGTAAGAGCTACAGGCGTCCCACAGGGCTCCCTTCATGGTCCTCTACCATTTATTAGCCAAAGAAAGAAAATGAACCAAACAAAACTAAAACTAAATCAGAATCTGTCACAGGAGACAGTTCCCTGCAGACTGAAGCACTTTTACTGTGAGATATTTGACTTTTTTCTTTATCAGTGTTATTCCAATTTAAATGATTTATGATTTTAAATGCAAGTTTTGTCTCTTTTTTAAGCTGTAGTGTTAACAGTAAATGAGTTAATTACTTCTTCCACCTCAACATGAAAATAGCGTGGGGAATGTGCAGGTCTCAACTTGTCCAGCAGAGCGTTTTGGAGTTGTTGGATTGTGTATTTGATGAGTTTGATGAAATCCCATGAGCCTCTGTATAGCGTAGCTCCGCCGTTCTAAAAATAGCTTGCACCAACAATTAAAGGTAACAAACCTACTGCTAAGACTATCGGGATTATGGCAATGGGCCAATTTGCCAAAATGTTGAACTATCCCTTTAAATAACATTGGATTTTCCACCAGGACTCAAAGTTGCATCGCTTTGGACGAATCAGAGCTGAAGACCTGGAGACAGAAAATCTGAGCTGACATTTACATGTAGGAGTGTGACTTGTTGAATCGGTGTCGTCGCCTCATGTGACTTGATCCTCACTGAACACACAGTTTAAACACACACACACAATCCAGCAGTGAAGCTGCAGTTTGGTCACACGATGCAGCGACGGCTCATCACCACAAATCTGAGCTGATCCCCAGAGAGCGAGCGAGGCCGAGAGAGAATAGAAGTGAGGACAGAGAGAGAGAGTGAAGAGGGGACAACAGAGCAGGGATTAGGGCTGTGTTGGGGTAAGTGTGTGTGTGGGTGTGTGTGTGTGTGGGGGGGATAAATCTGATTTTTAAATACGCAGAATGAAAAAGAAATGAGAGTCTGGGAACGTTTGGAAAGATGTAAAAGTTTTAGATGAATCAAGAAAAATAAAGAAGAAGAAGAAAAAGAAGAAGAAGAAAGTGTTTCTTGATCTGGAGTTTAGTTTAGGAAAAGGAAAAGGTGAAGGTTATTGTCAAGGTAAAACAAAATAGGGAGAGATACTGTATCTGGGTTTGGTTTTGAATTTATTTTTATTTTTTGTTAAATGAAGGATACAAAAGAAGGAAAAAGAAAGAGAAAGGATAAGATTAAAAACGAAAGAAAGAAAGGAACAAAGATTGAAAGAGAAAGGAAAAGAAAGAAGAGAAGAAAGTCTTCCTGGGATTGAGTAAATCCTCTGAAAGTCTTTAGGTCGGTGATTCCCAACCTGGGGGTCAGGACCCCCCAAGAGGCCCCAGGATAAATCTGAGGGGTCAAATGATGATGAAAAGAAAAAACTACAAACTGATGAGTTGAATCTTTCCATTATTTAGGTCAAACATCAATATTCAGATATTAGAAATAATCCAGGGCCCTGTCTGTTTCTGAGGAGTCAGGTCCAAACCCTGAGGGTGGATCTGGATTCACTCAGTACAGTTTGATTTGTAGAAATGATCTTGGCTCTGTCTGATTTCTGCACCTGACAAAATATACTGTAGTTTGAATATTTTTCATGAATACGTTGGTTTTGTGTTTGAACACTCCTCTTCTCACCTGCTCTACAGCTCCATGAACCTGTACATGACATCATGTCTGTTTAAACTCCAGTAAAATAGAGTGGGCACAGTAGGAGCTGTTGGATGCGGGTTGGTGTGAGGTAGTTGCATACAGTCATTGTGTTACCTGCTGTAGATCTGGATGGAGTGATATAACAGTAAAAAAAAGATTTAAGCTAAATTCACATTATATGACATCAAAGGTGTCAGATCTTTGTACAGTTCACACTACACAACTTTCTGATGCAGCATCTTGCAGCCTTGAAGTTGCCGAATTCGTAGAACAGGACTGACTACATGCTCCTTCAACCCTTCAACCCTCATCGTCCTGTGTCCATGCCACAACCTAGGGCTATCAGGATATTTAGGACACGATAAGATATTATTATGATTTAGGAACATTTTACGATATTCTGAGTAGTGCAATAACATACATACATTGAGATTTATGACCTTTTGCAAACGTAAATTATGTCCTGAAAGGAACATTTTCTCAACATATGTTTTAGTCTTGCAAAATTGGGATCGTCACCAGACAGACTGGCCAACATGGTCAGAAAAAGTATTCTGGTGGTCTCGCACCAAAACCGTAAAATCATAGTTGCAATTTCCAAAATAAAAGATCGATACTTGGTGTCCATGACACAAAATTACTCTTTGTCGTTTTTTTTCCCCCTATTGCAACCTGTTGGCAAGCATCAATGACTGCATCATTGCAGAGTTCACACATCAACTATCCTCTGTTCTTGTTTTTTTTTATCAATGTCATACACTTTTAAAAGACGTCTAGCTACACGAAACAAAATCTGTTTTGAATGTGCTGCAGGTAACACACTGACTGTGGCCGACTCACACAAACCCAACTACGCTTCAACAAGGCCGAACCCGTCGTCCTCTCTTTCCAAGCAGAAACACCAAATAGATGTAATGAAAAAGTGCTGGGTTGTGGAGGTATTAGAGGAGTATTTGAGGTGTTGGGGGGGGGGGGGGGGGGGGGTGCAGTGGTCACGTTTCAGGGGCAGCCCCCCCACGGCGTCGGCTCGGCTCTGAAGCTCCGCCTTTTGTTTGCCATTTGTTTACCTTGCTCGGCCGAGGTGCGGAGGAGAGGGACAATGAGGTGGTGCAACAACAGCTCGGCCTGAATGAGGCGGCGCTCCTTTATCCGCTGCCCCCTGAACGCGGCGCACCTCACAGGGGCCGGTGATTAAGAGCCCGACAGGCCACCTCGGGCTCAAAGGCACAAAGGAAGCTGCTCCACTTATCCAATAAAAAAAAGTGTCCCACACAATCAGAGCGGGCGGCGTCCTGCCGACATCACACTCCACTGATCAGTGGAAGGATGGAGGATAAAGAGGGAGCACTCCAACCGACAGACTCCCATCCATTCAGACCAAGAGGGGGCAGGGTGTGTGTGGTGGTGGGGGGGCTGGTGGTGGTGTTGGTGGAGGGGGGGGGTCAGCTTGTTAACTCCTCACTAAGGACACTGAGAAGCTTCAAGTGTGTCGAAGCCTTTTAAGTGACTGTTACAGAATGAGGAGCAGCGAAGGAGCAGAAGAAGGAACTCATGGATCTGAGCCCAGTCCTCACCTGAACCATCAGTGTTCATCAGGAACACATATTGATTCATGCAATCGGCCAATCGCGTCGCAGTATAGTGTATAAAAGTACTGCAGATCCAGGTGAGGAGGGGAAGAGGAGGTCGGGGAGCTGTGGTTGTGCAGGAGATCGCCGGTTGTGACTATTTACGTAAGATGGTTTCATGACAAACTCCACAAATTCCACGGCACTGTTTCAAATGACAGAAAACAAAAGCTGCCATTGATGAGTAAAACCATGGAACCGGGATGTGCCTCAGTCTGTGGTGGACGGTGCAGCGGCAGCAGCATTTGGGCCCTGAAGTCATCGCTGTAGCTCATGAAGATGACGACTGGTTGGCAGGTAGACAATGATGTTGCAGGTTAGGGTGAAACCAGGACAGTCGTTTACTCTTTTACATGCACAGCAATGTACGCTCAGTCGGACTTCTGTCCTTGTCCCAGTTTACATGCAACAGAGAAAATCGAATAACCGACAGTGTCTCCTCCTCAGGCGGCGATATGCGTCGTTTCAGCAGGTTAATACGGCCCCCTTTCCTGTTGGCTTTTCTGTCACTGAGTAAAAAACTGAATATAAACAACTTAATAAGCTTAGTAAATTCTCAACTACAGTCCCCAACCAGACCCTCCGGTGTGGGCCGGGTTCAGGCTGAGAGTAGGATACAAATGACGGTCCACTGGCTTCCTCTCTCTCTCTCTCTCTCTCTCTCTCTCTTTTTCAATGCACTGATTTGGTGCTGACGCCTTTTCTTTCTTTACGTGGCCGGGTTCGGACGGCTTCTCTCCACTTTGTCTTGTCTCTACTGTTGTGGAGGATGCGGACATGCATTGTCTAGTTTCAGTCTGATTAAGGCGAATACATGCTGAAGAAAATCAATTTCCAATCGCATTATCTGGGTGTCTTAATCAGAGTTAAAGAACTCCAATATTAGTCGGACTAACGCGTTTACATGCACTTCAGTTGTCCAGTTATAGTCGGATTAAGGCAATAATTTGTTTTTTTCAAGTGTCATGTCATCATGTCACGTTTCTCCCATTCTCTCTGCACATTTTCTGTCATACCTCCACTGCAAAAGTATCTGAAAAAGATAATGAACTAGAAGATTGGCAAAAAAGAGGATGCAAAGAAGACGTGAAGGAAATATAGTATGTAGGAGGTAAAGGAGATAAGAGGGAAAGATGGTTGGGGTGAAGTGGATGAAAAGAGGAGGTATGACAGGGGAGAGGTAAGGATGCCAGGGAGAAAGGAAGGAGACAGGAAGGAAGACAGGGAGGAAGCAAGGAAGCAACAACCTAGACACATGATGATGATGATGATGAAGGTTAGGGGTGAACTGCAGGGGGAGGTCCAGACCTGAAGGTGAGTCCTGGGTTTGTTGTTGTGGGTGTAATCCTGAGCGGTGGAGGTGGAGGTGGAGGTGGTGGGTGGGGGGGTGTAGCTGGGAACGGAGTGTCTCTACCAGCTGCATGGCAAAAATAAAAGCCCCTCCCCTTCCTGCTCTGTGGTACAAAGGATGAAAGGGCGAGTCCTGCTGGGTGGCACCGGCTCCAGGTGACCACAGCAACCTGACCAGCTCACTGAGCTGCTCCCTAATGTGTAAAACCATCTCCCGTCGTTGTATAGAGCCCATTTAAAACAGGTTCCCAGAGAGCCGGGGGGTGGTGGGGGTCTCGGAGGTGGTGGTGGGGGGGGGGGTTGGGGGTGGTGGCTCAGGGTCTTTCTCTTGTTTTTTAACCCGACCACATAATCTCAGCCTTGGAGCGTCCACACAATGGAGCTGGTTGGAAGGTGGCACCGCAGAGGCCGGGCTCTAACTAGCGGTTGGAGCTCTCTGGGTCTAATAATAATACGGCGGGCTCGAGTTACATATCTGGGCTGAATGGGGGTCGCCTCGCAGGACGCTTCAGGATACCGCTCCTCATTGTATGTGTGTTTTCACAGGACCAATTAGTGACAGCGGCTCTGAGACGGGCGGCAGGAACCTGCAAATAATAATAAAAAAAACAGCTAAACACGACGCTGCCGGGTCGCTTTTGTTTTAGCTCTTTATCCTGCAGAGACGGTGGCGATCAGCGTCGGCAACGTCACGCCGATGCTGCATCACCTCGACCAGATGTTAAATTATATAGTGAAAAGGACAATGAAACACAACAGAGGAAGCAGCTAAATGAAAGTAAAGTCTGGTCCCACACCTTCTGTCCTTAAACTGGACTGTTTCCATCCCAGAACATGTGCTACGGTGGCCCTGAGAGACACTACAGGCAAAAATACTGTTATTTCATGCACTAAACAATTTTGATATTTTGGGCTATTTTTCTTCCTTAACATGTCTCCTTTCAGAAAAGTTGAGAGAAATGGTAGAAAATCCACATTAAGGTTTTTATTTTACTTCATTTTGTCTCTTTCATCAGTAGATTTCTCCTAAATTCACCAAAAGTTAGCAGCTACTGTGACATACTGTGCTGTGCCTGTTGTCTGACCCATGTCATGTCAGGTATCATTGTAAAGCTCTCTCTCTCCTGAACAGTGATGTAGGCTCCAAAAATGGTAATTTCCTCCGTATCCGCAACCAATTGCAAAAGTACGATTTACATTAACAATCTATGGAATTTTACAGTATAAGTCTTTAAAGGCCGTTTTCTCAAAGTGAGTTTTTCCTCAGACTCTGAGCCCGAAATCTCCACTTCAGCAGCACCTTAATATATTTTTTGGAGCTTTTTTTTTGCCTTTAATGGACAGGATAGGGGGGGGTGACACGCAGGATAGGGCCACTTGGCGCGGGATACGAACCAGGGTCGCCTGCAGTGAGGACTATAGCCTCGATATTCTGAAGGTCTTTACAGAGGGGTTTGTTGATATATCATCAAAAGCCTGATCTATACAACATTTTATTCCTAATAACATGGCGAAATTTGGGGGCTGGTGACAGTATTTTCTCATTAACAGAGTGATAAAAAGAGATATCCAAAATCCCCTCTGTAAAAACCTCTGACTCTAATATGTCAAAAAAATAAAACAATAATTTTTAAAGGGGCTGTATCCATTGTTCAGATTTTTGTTCTGGAAATTAAATATTTCATTAGATATTGCCACATTTACATATTTAAACATACAATTTGACAAAACGTGTAATACAAAAAATATTTGTCTTAATGTAAGTGATAAACTTGGGAAGTTTCATGGTGATATCTGTTAGTTAAAATGATTACCCTATTCACCTGTAGTGCCCCACAACACAACAGAGATGACTGAGACACATTTATTATGAGTTATAAGTTTTGAAAACAGACAACCTCTCTCCTCACCTCCACATCATACAAGTGTCTTATTGCTCACTCATTTCATCCTCCATTAGAGTTAGACTGATATTATATAAAAGAGATTATATATAAAAAATGATAAAAGATTATATAAAATGTCTTGCAGTGTCGTCTTCTTAAAGATAACCACGTTTTATTTATTACAGCCACCCAGCCTCCCTTGGAGAGCACTGATGCCATGTGGCCTTGGGCTCAGCCACGCGCATCTGTTATTACACGGACATGAAACAGTAATTACACAGGAATTGCCTAAAAATGATTGCACATGATGAATAAACTAATAATAATACCAGATGATCTTGTATCGCATGAGATCATTCTGTATTAAAATTATAAAAAAATCATATAAAATTAAAATGCTCACCCTACTGTCATGCTACCACACGTTTTCACAGGCCTGGTTTGACATCAGAAATAAGAAAACCAAAAGTTTCATGAGACATAGTGGAGAACTATTAAATCAGAATGACAGGTAAGTTGTCTGTTAATTTTGTCATTGTCATTGTTGCCCCGGTAAACCTCTTCATTTCATTTTAAGATACCGCGTTTTAGCTGCATAAGAAACCATCTGTATCCACAGTGAAACACCTGAAGCACAAGTTGTTGTAAACAGGAAGTATATCATCTCTGCAGATATTGCAATGAGGAACAGCAAAGATCTGCAGAGTTCAAATGCAGAGTTAAACTGGATGACAGCTGCAGTGACGTTGATAAAGTCTGGTGGTACACCTTTCATTCTCCATGTCCATGCCCAAGACAAAAAAACTGATCACGTGTGTCTACTCCATCATTTTCAAAGGTGTCTCTTTAGTTTTCACCTGTACAAACAATAAGAGTTCTCAAACTGAAACAATAGGTAGAGTTTATAAAAATCTTGTTTTCAAGTGCTCTGAAACTATGAGGTCCACATCAGAACAGACTCTCCTCCTCAAAGTGTGTCAAACAGTGTGTGTGTTTGTGTGTGTGCTTTTACAGCCCCTTGTGTCAGAGTTTAGCGAAGTCTTTTCACACTCAACAAAAAGCAGCGACTGATTTATTCTGATTGTTGAGAACAAAGAGGTTCAACAGTTCAACACAAGAAACTGAAGAGTTTTATTTCTTTGTGTTTCCGCTGAGGACTCATAATGACACACACACACACACACAGACACACACACACACACACACACTCCAGTTATTATTAGATATGTACGGTCTGACCACTCACACACGGTCACATCCTTAAACAGTAAAATGAGATGAACACAAGGCCACCAACAGAGGAGCGGTCAGAGGCCAGAGGTCACACGGCCTGACAACAGGAAGAAATATTCCTGCAGCCTCACAATGATTGTAAAGAGAGAGAGACAGAGAGAGAGATGTTATTGTTGTTGTGGTCGTCTCCATGACAACCTAATAACTGACCACCAACCATAAAAACACAAACCGCCCTCCCTGCAGGAATCTGAGGGCGGGGTCAAAAGGTCATCAGGTAGAACTGATCTCACCTGAGCAGCAGCCAGAGCCCCATTGGACAACATTTTGAAGCAAACACAAATGTTTGTTCTGAGACTGAATAACGTTACTTTTTTAGTCAATGTACGTTCAAATTAGGCACAGTGGCATGAATTTTTGGAAATATTGTAGAGAAATTATGGGAAAAAAAACTGATACAATTTCCTTTTTCTACCTTTAAACAATTCTAGAAAAAGAAGTAAAATTTCTTCCAAAAAAAGTTTTTTTTTTAATTGTAGAAGAAACTGGTAAAAATCCCCCCCCCCCCAGAAATTTAAACTTTGTGGTCAAAAAGTGGTAAAATTTTCTCGAAAAAAGTGGTATAATTTCTCCAAAAAAAAGTTTTGAAAAAATTGTAGAAGAAACTGGTAAAATCTCTCTCTCTAAAAAAAAAAAAGTGGTAACATTTTCTCAAAAAAGTTTAAAGGTAGAGTCTGGAGTTTTGTTCGTTGCAGTTTGTAAACAAAACATTGAAACTGGGCCCCTCCTCTCAGGCTCAACTGTGTAGCCTCCGGTCCCTGACAGCAGCAGTTGTCAGGACCGTAAAGGAACGGAAATACAGTCTGAGTGAAGCACTGGAGCTGTGGGCCGATAACCGACCATCACCAACACCGGGAGCCTCCAGTGTTATGTTGTTATGCCGTTGTGGTAAGCTGGGAAGACGCATGATCTGATATCACCAAGTAATTAACCTCTTCATGCAGAGGCCATTTTTGGCAATTTCCGCCTGTTTTTGTATCACTGCAATTAAAGCTTAATAGCCACAGAAGTGCTAATCCCACAACTATGGTTTATGGCTTAAATGAAAGACAACCTTTGTCCCTTTACATCTATATGTATAAAATATTGAATTGAGTCATTCCATAAAAAAATGGGCTTCTGGAATTGCTATTTTTTTTTGAAAAAAAAAAAAAACGAGTTTGAAATTTTTGGTGAAAAGGTGATATATCAAAATCCTAATTATAAAACAGGTTGAATTTTACATATATGGTTCACACACTCCCTGTCCACATGTGTACCAAATTTTAGGTTGATATGTAAAACTACTGAGGCACTATAGAGTTTTTCCAAACAGTGTCCCTTGGCGATGTACAGTGTGCAAAACCTGTCCAAAATTGTCCAATTTGGCTAAAATGCACACTGCAAGATTTTAGTGAGATTTTTTTTTTTCCAACAGATAACCTATTGGGGCCAATCACACACTTGATGGGTTTTAGGAACACCAGTTACATAAGTAAAATGCCATTTGAAAATTTTATTTCTGGGGATGAATATTTAGTGTCCAAAACCCATCCAAACATGAATTTACCTATTTTCGCCTGTATTATATTGTTATTTTCCTTTAAAACTCCAGAAGTAAACATCCCACAACCATCAGTGATGGCTTAAATTAACAAGGACATTTGAAATAGTTCATTTTGTCTTTTATTATTATTTTTAATTAAACTTGGGGCAGTAAAAACACACTTTTTGTGTCGACTTGTATTGCTTACATGTTGACACTAGGGGGAGAGGGAACCACATGAACCAGCTGGGTGCAGGCTTAAGCTTTGCCCAATCAGGGATCATTATATATCAGGTCACACCTTAGAGTCTCTGCTATTGGACCAAAAAGTTTTCACCCCCGTGACTTTGATTGACAGGCGACGAGAGACTCGCAAAACCGGGTGCGCAGTCTGCCGGAGAATGCGAGTAGTATTAGAACTGCGGAGTTACGTAAAACGCCGAGGAATATCTGGTCACGATGGATAAAATCAATCAATGGATTATTTTCGAGCACATGTTCAGCTTTTAAAAAAGGGTAAGCTTGTAATTTTATTCAGTGTTTTAGTGGGTCTATTATTGATTATTGTCCGTCTTTTTCGGCACTCGAAAATGACTTCCGGGTTTGTGTGTGCTGAGTGAGCAGGCTGGTTTAAACCTTTGATGGGGTAAAAACTGCATTTTTGTGCTTTGCTTTTGTTTATATGACAGTTTATGATTTTTTGGTGGTGAAAGAAGAGGTGTACAGATGGTACATATATGTTTTAATCACCTTCGTTGTTGACGTGACGTCGCTTGCGGGCTGCCGTAGTCTGATATTGTTTGAGACATTTTCAGTGACTGTGAAAAAACCGTAGCACCTAGAAGCTTCATTTTTTTTTCTACCTGTTGCTGAAAGTGTCCTTAAAAGGTCTGTGGTGGAGTTTTCATTACAGCATGCCTACTTTTCGTTATATTAAGGACGCCGTTCGTGTGTTATTGATTTGGGACGCCGGCGTCCCAACCACTAGGGGGCCTGCGTGAACAGGTTAACAGCCCAGGAGCGCTGTTATAACCAACTGGCTAGGGTTAGGGTTAGTCCTGGGCTGTTGATTACTTGGTGATATCAGATCGTGCCTGGAAGACGGTGTTAGCGGTGGATGCTAACCACTACTGCTAGCTGAAATTAGCATCGAGCTAGCTCACTACAACGGCCCTAATACTTGTTACCAGTCGAGGCTTTAGTTGTCAGTGACTTTGTCATGTTTTTGTGTCATTAAAGGGGAACTATGCAGGATATTTAGCTTAAAGCAGAAGTAAGCGATCCGGTCGTTTTGGCTAATGCTGCGTTCCAGGCAGGCTTTTGAAACCGTAAATTACAGCTTCAAGTCACGACTTACGACTTTGTAGCGTTCCAGGCAACCCACTCGTGTTTTTCCGACCTGTTTTACCTGTGAAAGTCACTATAACGGCCACTCGTAACTTCCGACCCGTGAACTTGTACCAGATCGAACTGGTACGACTTCACAGGTCGGAAAAACACAAGTTACGGGTTGCCTTGAACGCACCATAACGTCTTGTCAGCCGATGGAGTTAGCAGCAGCCCCCGCCCTCGTCATGGATCTATTGGTCCTCGTCCCTACGTCACCACATTCAGGCGCATGCCTTGGCTGCACCAGACATGGCTCTGGCTGCACACACAGCCCTTCATGCCGTTCTCTCTCCTCATTGGATAAAACTTGTAGGATACGAGAAATGTTTTCTCCTCGGCTCAGAGCAGAGCAGAGTGACTGAGAGACCCGTGTTTCGGTCCAAACACTCTATGTAAGTGATTGCTGTCGGAAGATATAACTATTTAAGACTTATATTAACACAAAAATATCGCTTACTTCTGCTTTAACTAACTGCTTCATTTTTACCTTAATCAACCAGCTCCAGAGTCCTAGTGCTGGTTAAATCAATGACTTGTAACTTGTTCCAGGGAGAATGGAGGCTCTCTGCCTTCCACCTAGCGTCTCTTGGCTGAAAACCAACCTTGTAAGATCAGAGCCTCCGACCCGCTGTCCCAGCTCTCGTCTCTGCAGCACCGCCACACAAATGTGCCCCGTAACCCGTAATCTCTTGTTTATCCACTGCTCCATGGATTGATTTCTCACCGGCTTTGTTGTAAACAAATGAGGAGAGGAGGGTTTGCAACACAGAGGAGGAGAGAGCGGACTTGGGGAGTTCCCCTTTAAATGAGTTGAACTGATTTGTGCATCTGTTGCCACTTCTTACCACCTTTTTATTCCCAGCTCTGACTGTAGAATTAAATAAAACTCATTAGTCTCTAATGCTGCATTCGAGACAAATCAGAACTCAGATCTTTTTTGACCTCCGACTTGAAAAAGTTCAATCGAACGTCACCTGAAATCGGAACTCCGACTTTGTGAAGTCGGTGAAAAAAATCTACCCCTACTTCGCCAAGGATCAGTTGTCTGACGTCACACAACAATCTGCACCCGTGTAGAACCACACAGTCAATTAAATGCATTTAAATGCCAAAATACATTAAAACCTTCTTTTTAAAATTGCTTTTGTGCCCTTTGTAATGTTTTTATGCCTGATGTGAAGCACTTTGAATGCAAAGTTTGTCCAGGTCTGCCACGTTTTTGATTATTCTGACCTGGTGCATCTCAAATGCTTTGAAATCGGAATTCGGAGTTTTCAACTGGGAAAGATCTGAGTTCCGAGTGAACAATGACTATGCAGTTTTCACTTTCATCGTCTCTTAAAACCACACATCTCCTCGTCATTTTTTTCATCCTCATCAAAGTCTTAACTCTTCTTTCCGTCTCCCCCTCTGTCTCCCCCCTTCCTCCCCTCACTTTTCCCCTTCTTTAGCCTTTTACCCCCCCTTCCCCACCTCCCTACTCCTCCACTCCTCTCTCCGCCCTGTCGGCATCACAGAACTCGCAATTACAGCCGATTTCCAGCTCCCAGTGGAACTAATGTGATAAAATCTTAGAAAAAGACACGGTGGACAAAGAGACAGAGATGTAGCCGGGGGCGCAGGGGGTGGACGGGTGGTGGTGGTGGTGGTGGTAAGGGGGCGCGGGGGGGGGGGGCTCAGTCAAGGCAACAAGTGCCTTTTTTGGGGTTTTTGGGGAGGGTGGGGGGAACCTAATGGGATTTTCCAAGGAGCTTTGCCAGATCTCCTGCCTGCCCATTCAGGATCAGCCTTTTGGCTGCCAGGCGGCACACTTCGGCCCCCTGTTGGCCTCATGTCACCCCCCTCAAGATCCACCCATCACTGATAACCCCCCCCCCCCATACACCCCTCCTCCCTGCTGGACTAAAGGCAGCAGATGAGGCAGGTGTCAGAGGTGAGACCCTCAGGTGATGCAGACTCTGAGCTGATCTGTGGTCAGATTGAAGTCACCTGCTGCGGTTCCAGTTTTAGAGACGCTCCACTTTACACTCACTGACGGATGGAGTCACTGTTACCGTGACGGTGTTAGTCGTCAAAGTCTCGATCACCTCCACCTGTCCGTCCTCAGCTGCTTTGAAAGGGGAACTGCAGGAACATAAGGGAGAAGTCGGCAGAACATCTGTGGACGTGGAGCTGGAGGATCAGGTTCTTCTGGTCCTGCTCTGCTCTGATGGACGGAGGAGATAAACCTGGTTCTTCTTCTTCTTCTTAGGTTAATGAATCACAGAGTCGGTGCTTAATGACCTGAAACCTGTAGCTTCACCTGAACCTGCTGCAACCTGGACCTGGGACCAGTTTCACCAAAATTGTAATATTAAGTTATATTTTGGACAGGATAGGAAGAATGAGAGGGGATGACCACATGTCGAATCCAAACCGATGGTCACTGCAATAAAGGATAAAGCATACACTAGAAAAGAAAACAAATAAATCGAAAATCACAGATCATTCACCTCTAATATAAATCAAAAAGACAGAGATGTACATTCACCAGAATTTATTGTAAATGTCTATTAATAGAGAAACTTTCAGTGGATGAAAGAACTATCATCAAGTGTCAAACTCACACTGAAAAAATGTATTAAAGGCTAAATATTGTCTGTCTTTTGTCTCATATGTGTCATCAAGCTTTGACTCATCCTCTACTGCTCCGAGATCAGTTGTGCTGTTGCAGCGTTACACACATGGACAGTCATGTGGAAAATAAGTCCACACATGACATGAAAAGAGGCAGCAGCAGCAAGTAAACAAGCAAATTACACTAATTTGCAGAATTTTTATCACAGGAGCAGAGCAGCTGCTTTCAGGAAGAGTTCACTACATAAGTGTGATTTATGAACTATTTCAGATTTGAATTAGTGAGTCAGCACAGTAGAGTACGCTTTTAATTTGCGCTTTTAATTTGAAAGTAGCACCCTTTTATGTCTGTATTTTACCTGACAAAATACATATAGAAAAGTCATACTACATGGCTAATAGCATTAAACGCAACACAAATAACTGCAACTGTCATTAGTGTTTATAAGAAGACCATTCATAAAAAGTTGTTTCTTCTCTTTGAAGTGACTGAGTGCTGCAGTTGTGTAGATCTGCAGGACACACACAGACACACTTCAGTTTCTATTGTTTTCTCCTCAGAGCTCAGTAGAGTCCAGTCGACGTGGATCAGGCCTGCTGCTCGTTGTGGATCAATAAAAGTCATTAGAGGTTTCAGGTGTCTGTGGATCTATGTAGAGATTTCAGCTCGAGTTTCCTTCGACAGTTTTGAGACTGGAGGATGTTTCTGTGTGTGATAAAGTCCTGACGATCAGCTGAGGAGGAGACACAGGGACCGAAGTCTGAAAACCAGCTCCAGGTCTGGGATCTGGGATCTGGGATCTGGGATCTGGGATCTGGGATCTGGGATCTGGGATCTGGGATCTGGGATCTGGGATCTGGTCTGTGAGCAGAGCAGGACTGAGGCTGCAGCTCTTGTCACAGCTGCAGCCGGACTCTCGGGGGTAAGACGATCCTCGCTGTAGTAGCTGCAGGTCAGAGGAGCACGACCGCTGCCAGTTGTTGAGTTGACCTCCGACCTCTGGAGGGAGGGAGGGAGGGATGGATGGATGGAGGGATAGGGGAGGAGGGGTGAGGAGGAGGAGGAGGAGGAGAGGAGGGGGGCAGGACTCTCCTTTTGTTGGAGAAGCACATACAGTTTACTGCCTGGATGGACACACAGCTTTTGTCTGAGAGGGTTCAGGTTTGCTCAGAGCCACTTCAGCAGTGATTGGTCAGTAAAACTGTGTCTGAGTTCAGCTTTGACTTCCTGTTTTATATATGTGTGTTTCATATTCATGTATATATATATTGAATTTCCCCTATACATATGAAGTACATGAAAAAAAAAACCTACTAGTAGACCAAACATTTGCATACATGTGCACTGTAAAATATGTATTTGTTTGTTTATGCTTAGCCGATATACTGTAATAGATCCCCACGAATATATGGTGAAACTTAATATATCAGACATATTTTCCACCTATAACCTTATTTATTATTTAAAACGCAACACACTCTCACAGGTGGAATGTGTGGAAAGAAAATCTGATTATTTGTTGAAAAAGTATTAATATTTCAAAGAAATAAGAAACAAAATATTATAATTAAGGTAATTTTATAAAAAAGGGGAAAGGAATCTGCAAAATATTATCACGTTATTTATCTAAATTAACTCAATAATTTTCACACAGGAAAAATCATAATATATCAAAATCAAGTTATTTATTTTGAAAGGAATGTTATTATTGTTGATTCCTATGAGAAAATATTCACTTATTTTCTTTTTTCCTGGTAATTTTTTTTATTTTATTCATGAAATGTGAAAAATATATCAACTTTACACACGCTTTATTCTTCTTCTCTGGTTTAAACTGTGTGGTTGTGACAGGTGAGACGATCTCATGTCGATGTGACGTTGGTTGTATAAGAGCAAAGTGTCCAGATGAAATAAAGTGGCAGGTGATGATGATGATGATGTGCAGGTAATCCCGTTTATAATCCCGTTTATAATCCCGTTACACCTGAAGTGTCCTCAGGTGAGCCGGAGCGTCGGCCGTCAGTCAGAGCCGAGTCTGTGCTGCCTTCAGGTACCTGAAACTCTGACCTCTGACCTGCAGCAGGACACGCTCGGCAGGAAGTGACTGCATGGGGTTCAAACGTACACGACCGCCAGCTCCCTGAGGAGCAGAGGGGGGAGGGAGGGGGGAGGAGGAGGAGGAGGAGGGAGACGTCCTGTCAGAAGGTTGAGGTGAATTTTTTTTTTTTTGAAGGGTTTGATGTCCACAGGCGACCTCTGCATCTTTAGACCTCCACTACACTGTGTCTATTCTCTGACCCTCCCTCCCTCCTCCTCCTCCTCACCCCGACCTCCGGGCCACTTTGTAGCTGCAGCTTTTTATAGCAGAACAGAAGAAGAAGAAGAAGAAGAAGAAGAAGAAGAAGAAGAAGAAGAAGAAGAAGAAGAAGAAGAAAAGAGTCAGTGTGGCACAGTGAGCACTGATGAGATCAGTGTCTTCAAACCTAACGTCTATCTGTCTATCTATCTATCTGTCTATCTATCTATCTATCTATCTATCTATCTATCTATCTATCTATCTATCTATCTATCTATCTATCTATCTATCTATCTATCTATCTATCTATCTATCTATCTATGAAGAGTTCATTTGCAAAAGCAGATAAAGATGAGCTGATGCTTTTGATTTATTCTTTGCATAGTGTTGTTTTCAATAAAGCTTTATTTTTTGAGCTACTTCTGTTTTGTTATGTCTCATCTCCTTGGTCAAAACCACTCAACTTTGGTTTGACTGATATCACCTGGTGTAAATAATAAGTACTGTAAAATTTGTTTTGAATGTTTTTTATATAGATAGATATCTATCTATATATCTATCTATCTGAAATTGTGTTTTTATGTTCTAATAAACCTGTGTGTAACTGTAAAAATCAACTCATGTCAGATCACCCATCTGGAGTTACACACATGCACAGACACACACACAGACACACAGACACACACACAGACACACACAGACACACACACACACACACACACACACACTGAGCTGTCAGCTGCTCTTGACTGATGCTGCAGCTTCAGCAGGTGCTGCACAGTTTTATCTGGGTGTAAATAAGATAAACTGACCTGAGAGCAGCTTCATGAGCTGATGGATGTGTCTCCTGCTCTACCTGCCCGTTACACACCTGTGTGTATGTGTGAATGTGTGTGTGTGTGTGTGTGTGTGTGTGTGTGTGTGTGTGTCTGTCTATCTGTGTGTGTGTGAGATCAATATGCAGGGCAGGTGTCTTCATTAATATCTTTGAACTTTTACTTCACATCAGTTGAACAACACGACCTGTTTGATTCGTTGAGTCAACGCAGAGTTAACTTTCATTTCCACCTTAAGAGGCTCTTTAAGCATTATAGTAATCTTTTTAAGTGGAATCAACAGTGACTGAAGCTGTAAAACAACTGAACTGAACCAGTTCATTCAGATTATAATGTAAAGATAAACAGAAAAGTCTAGGCCTATTTGATTGTGTTTTCTTGCTACAGGAGCTGATGAGGGTCAAAATGTAAAATACGTTTATGACTACAATGAGTTTCATTAATCACATTTAACAGAAACAGTCGATCAATATTATCTATTGATTTTCTGATGATTTGATATAATAAATTGATTTTTAAGAGTGCTGATGCTGGAAGGGCATTGTCCTGTTGTCACGGTTACCTGCTGAATCTGGTGTTGTTGCTATTTAAAACTTTTAATCTGAGCTGTGATTCGACAACTGAGAAGTGTGTGTGTGTGTGGGAGGGGGCTGCAGGAGGGGGCAGGGGTCTGGATTTAGGATTTGGGATGAGGGGTCCACACTCCAAACCCTGTGAGAGGATTAGACCCCCCCCCCCCCCTCCGCCTCCCTTTGAATCTGCAGCCAGTTGAATCTGTTGTCATGTCACGTGCGCTGTGGGTAGTGGGGGCGTACACGAGAGCTGCAGACACACTCGGTTTCTGTGTGTGTGTGTGTGTGTGTGTGTGTGTGTGTGTGTGTGTGTGTGTGTGTGTGTGTGTGTGTGTGTGTGTGTGTCCTCGTCCTCCGTGGTCTCGTCCATGTGGTGGCGCCGTTGAGGGACTCAGGGTTCATCCTCTGAGGAGCCTCTCTGACCTCTGACCTTTTGCTGATTCTCTGTTAATCTCTGTTTGCATCAAATTAAACCTGTTTCATCTGTTTCTTTCATAAATGCAAGAGAATACAATTAAATCTGCTCATCAAAAAATGCATTTAAAATCCAATTTGTTCATCATTTTGCTTTTTTTTGATCGACGATGAGTATGTGGTTAGATGTCTGACTAAACTAGATTTATTTTCTATTTTCTATTTCTATTTTCCATTTATCAGAATTAATTTGTTCATGATACAGTGGCTGTGAAGGGCCACTACAATATATAATTTGACTTCCAATTATTTTCCTGTTTGTGCAGCTCTGTGTGAATGTGTATTTAAATATATTTAAACACACTTATAATTAAATTATTTGCTTGTTTATTTTAATGCATATCTTGATTTATAGTTTTTCTGCCATTAACATTTCTAAGCATTAATAAATACTGAATTCTTCATTTATAACGCATACTCATTAGTGTAGTTTATAATTAGTGCTTATCAGTGTTGAGTAAAACATTTTTAACTGTTTATAAACTATCATGTGTTATAAATGATGAATTCAGTATTTATTAATGCTTAACTAATGCTTAATAGTGTGTACTTATTATAAAGTGTTACCCATTTCTCTTTCCTGTGTTTTTTTTTCTTGATCCTAATGTGATTCATGAACCTGATTAAGTGATTCAGTCCAAGCCAATTCATTTATAAAGAACATTTTTACAAACAAGTTGTGCTGCACACAGGAAATAAAAAAACACATATAAAATACATAAAAACACACAATAAAATAAATAACAAATGCACCAAGAAAGCACAATAAAAACACACATTAAAAAACAGAGAGTCACCAAACAATAAAAGAAAAGCAGACAGGTTGGTCGTCCACACGACTCTCATGAGGGTTAAAAGCCTGAAGATACAATTTAACAGCTTCCAGGTCGGGGGCCGTTTTCCTACGAGGACGCAGCTTATTCCACAGTTTAGGGGCCACAGCTGAAAAGGTGCAGTCACCCCTGGATCCCAGCCTTGTTTCCAGAGACCCAGAGGGAAAATGCACATTTTTGATTTTTTTTTTCATTTAAACCAGAGACTGCAAAGTGTTGCATGAGGGAAAAATAACAGAAACATATGCAAATTATTCAAGATAACAAAATAAACACATGATAAAAACACAACTGTGGAGTCTGAGAGTGTGAACAGGTTGAAAATAAAATCTGAAATCCTCCCTTTTCAGGTTTCTGCTGCATGAAGAACCACCAAGCTTCTTCTTCTTCTGTTTTCTTTTATTTCTTCAATCAAACACGGACACAAACATTGAGAAGCTGCATCAGCGGCTACTGAGATGCTGTTAATGCATGAGCGCACATGCACAGGCATTCACCACCGACACCCCCCAATCACACACACACACACTCATACACACAAACTCTGGTGTCTTTGTGAACATCGGATCTGATTTCAAACCTCTCGTCTCTGACAACTTTTTCTGTATTTCTTTCTCCGGGGGCTCTCGTGTTGTGGAGAGCTGTTAGCCGTGAAAGGAGCGCAAAGAAAACAGCGTAAAGCAGTGAAAAAGCCATTAAAAGAATATTTTCCCTGCTCTCCTTTTGTGTGGCCTCTCCTCCGCCTCACTGCAGCACCAAACCACACAAACAAATGCAAATGGATCCGAAAACTTTACACAGAATAGAGAGAGAGAGAAGGAGAAGGAGAGGAGGGAGAGGCAGAGGGAGTGGGAGTGGGACCCCCGCTTGAGAGAGGGGCTGAATGGGCTCTGAAGGAGAGCCTAATTAATCTAAGTACAGCACCAATAGGCCCACTTGGAATTTTTTTCACCCCCTTTATCTGAATGGGAGGAGGGGGAGGGAGGAGGGAGGAGGAGGAGGAGGGAGAAAATAAAGAAAAAGAGAAAGAAAGGAAAAGAAAGAAAAGAGAGAGGGGATCAGGCCTCCACCTTTTCTATCCAGGGACCCGCCTCATTCAGCCCCTCCATGTTTAACAGCAGCAGCCCCCCCACTGGAATCAATCACTGTGATTTCACCTCCTTTATTTCGGGCCTCTCTCTCTCTCTCTCTCCGTCCTGCAGCTTCACACTTACTACTGCTTCACCTTTGAGCACAGAAAAACAAAAAAACAAGGTAACACTTAAGATTAGGGAACACATATTCACCATTAACTAGGTGCTTATTAATATGCATATAAGTAGCTTACTAGCACCTTATTAGTAATTACTAAGCGTGTATTAACACCTTATTCTACATAGCCTTATTCTACTTCTTTTACAGCATGAATTAAGATTTTTCCTGATATTAACTCCTTAATTATCGCTTATTCATTGTAAATGAATGCATTGTTGTTTCTGAATAATGATGTGAATAACCAGTGGGTTATTGGGGCCTTGTACAGGGGCAGTAGCACAAGAACAGTAATTCTTCCTTCATCACTCTGAATTAGTATAGCATTAATGCATTAATTTACAATAAATAAGCGATAATTAGGAGTTAATATAAGGAAAAATCTTAATTCATGGTGTAATAGAGGTAGAATAAGGCTATGTAGAATAAGGTGTGGAGCTTTATATTCATATTAATAAGCACCTAGTTAATGGTGAATATGTGTTCCCTAATCTAAAGTGTTACCCAAAACAAGTTGTGGATTTTTCCGCTTTTTATTTTGCACATTTAAAAAAAAAAAGTTTTATCGTGTGAGTGTGTCGGGCTGCAGTCGTAGCTGGCGTTGTCAGGTGCAGGGGTGGCTGCTGCAGAACAATGGCAGCAGAAGGCTGCAGATGAATGCTCCGGGTAAATCAGTAATGGAGCTAAAGGGCATACGCCTGTGGGGAATTTGCCGGCTTATAAAGGAGCTTTAAGAGGGGCCTTCATTCATATGGGCCCAAAGAGATTTGAATTGCCCCCTTCACAATCACTTGAAAGGATGAGCTCAGGGTGTTCCGAAACAAAGTGGAAATCACTCTGCCTTTCAGAGCTTCTAATAAGCTTTTAACTATTTTACATTATGGCGCTCCCCTCGTCCGCGCCCTCCTCGCCGCCATTGTGGCCCGGTCGCCGAGCCCGGGCCGACTTAAATGTCTGATTTATACTTTTCTTCATGGTGAATTTGAAGGTTTTCTTTCTCTTTTTTTCTCTCCTCCTCCTTCTTCTTCTTCTTCTTCTTCTTCTTCTTCTTCTTCTTCTTCTTCTTCTTCTTCTTCTTCTTTCTGCTGCTGCTGCTGCTAAAAGAGAAGTCCCACTGAAAGCTTTATTATCATACGGGTCGCAAAATAGAAGGAGCTCATTATTTAGTTGGCGACCGAAGGGGGATCGGGACCCGCCGAGCGACGCTCCCACAGGGCGCGGAGGAGAGAAGAGACGACGGCGTCTGCTGCATGAAAATGTTCTGGTTCACACAAGTGTCCAAATCCTACACACACACAAAAAAAAAATCATCAAATTTTTAACCCTTTTTAATTTTCCTACAAGCCCCTTCGATGCATCTCGTCTCTGTAGGAGTCACATTGTGCGGGCGACGGCCGTGGTCGCCGTAGAAACGGTTTATTGCTCTGGAAATTGCTCCAGTCTTTTCTGAGCGTCGGAGGTCAGAGGTTCAATCAGGACAAGACGGGCTGAGCTGAACCCTGAAACTCTCTGTGGCAGCAGGGGTGGGTGGGTGGGGGGTGGGGGTGTTATGTGGTGAAATGGGTGGTTGGGTTGGTTGTTGGGGGGGGGGGGGGGGGGGTGCACAGCCAGGAGCCCCCTCGCCCTCTGGATGACTCGGGGCTGCGGCGAGTCCTGTGGACATTTAGAATTTCATGGCAATTATGGAAGACAAGGGGGGCGAGGGGGGGGGGAGGGGTAGTTGGGGGTAGATGACCTCTGTAGCCCTGATTAAGACCTCATAACTGTTGCCCCCCCCCCCAACCACCGACACCACCTCCACAGGCTGTACAGAGGATGGAGATGAAGAGAAGGTCAGTAATCGGCAGAAATCACAATCAAACTAATGATTAAACACTCAACTCATTGATTGATTGATCATCAGTTGATTGATTGATTGATTGGTTGGTTGGTTGGTCACTCAAGGGGCTCAGAATAACATAACAGCTGCATTATCGGTAACTGCAGCTGTAAAATGACCTGACAAGTCTAATAAACGACCTCTGTGCTGAATGTCAAGGCCTTTAATACTGGGAGGCTTTTATTTTGAAATACCAACAAGTTTTTCATGTTACCTTTTTTTTTTTAAATTTATTTAAAGAGACCTCGAGGAGTTTGCTTTTGGTTATAAAAAAGTCTCATATTAATGTGGATGAATCTACGTTATACCAACACTTATTAATGGGTCCATATTAGATAAATATATCGTTTTGTCTTTATAGTTATTTGGATATTATTATTTGGTGGTCGACTCGCCCAGCAGTTTTGGTTTCCTGGACGCTGCTGGGAATAACACCACCGGAAGGAACCTCCAACTTTCATTCTTGATCAATGAAAACATTCTTGGCAAATATTTTCGCTTTCGGTCCGAAATAATTTCACCGTGCGTGCAGAGGCTCATGGGAAATGTAGTGTGAAAACACTTTGCCTTCCAAAACTCCTCGTAGTCCAGTCCAGATCCTTAACTCTAAAGTGCAGATCCAGATCCAGATCCAGATCCAGATCCAGATCCAGATCCAGATCCAGATCCAGATCCAGATCCAGATCCAGATCCAGGGTGTGAAATTAAAAACCTGCTGACACCAACCTGCAGAGATGAATGAACCAATTAGTGAGTAACAGAGGTCTGCTGAGGGTGAACAGGATGAAACTCTACTCTGCCCCGGGGTGAAGAGGGGGAGGAGGGGGGGGGGGGGGTAAGTGGGTGAGGGGGGGTTTACAGGTGCAATCAGTGGCACAAGGAGGTGGGAGGAGGGGGAGTCAGAGGTTATCTTGTAGAGCGGGGCAGAAACTCCCATCTGTTTACCTGAACCTCAGCAGCAGCAGCAGCTCTGAGGCTCAGTTTCCTGATCTCTATCTGAGGGGGGGGGGGGGGTCTTCATACCTGACCCCCCCCTCACCTGAGCACACTGCAGACGTGTGTGTGTTTAGCTCCAATGTTCAACACAAAGATGTTATGACTGTATGTGAGAATGAGAGGAGCGGAGAATCGTAAGAAGCTGCAGAGAAAGTTTCCTCTTTTAAAACAAGGTGACAGTGAATAAAAATCTGACAGAAAAGCTGACGCTCAATAATCAATAATGAAGCAGATCTACAGTACATTAAAAAAACAAAAACAAATACAAACCCCAAATTTTCAAAAACATTTTAAAATCCTGTTTAAAATCCGGAGCTCAGTCAGATTCTCACCTTGAGTTACATAAATCAAAAGCAGAAAGACAAAACAGTTACATTTTATTTTGAAAGGATGACAAATTAATGTAGTGATGATGATGATGATGATGATGATGATGATGATGATGATGATGATGATGATGATGATTTTTGAATGCGAAACGTGCTCTCTGGCTGGCTGGATTTTCCATTCGGGCTGCCGTACAAACATGGCGGCGCATGATGGCGACGCTTTCTAAAGCAAGAAAGAATAATTATAAGGCTAGGAAAACCAAACAAATTTTTATTTTATAGTGATTATACACTTATACAAATATTACAGTACTCGTCTCTGCAAACCGCGACACAAACGCGCTCCGTAACCCGTAATCCTTTGTTTATGATGGTTGAGACTACACAAACACACACGCCGTAACATCGTATATGTTATGTAACGTTATCCACCGCTCTAATTATTGATTTTTCGCCGGCTTCGTTGTAAAAAAATGCACGTGGGCGAGAGGAGCATAACCAAAACAGCGGAAAAGCGAGCGGACTTGCGTAGTGCCCTACTGTCTTTCTGTGTAAATATCTCATGTCACAACATGAAAACCTGCGGCTTATATTTAAGTGCGGCCTATATACGTGTACAAAATGTATTTTCTTTTAAAATTTAGCTGTCATTCAGTCCGAAAATTACGGTATTCATGACTAGTGAATTCAGGTTTTGCCAATAAACCTTGACAAATATTACACACTGGACCTTTAAACTGGTACACTGCTGTAATGTTGTTGCTATGATGACAAATGTCCATCACACTGCTGCTGCTGGTGGTTACAGACAAACTGTGACACAAAAACTTAAAGTTTCAGGTGTTTTTAAAAGAAAAGACTCAACAAATCACTGTGTGTGTGTGTGTGTGTGTGTGTGTGTGTGTGTGTGTGTGTGTGTGTGTGTGTATGCAGATGTGTGTGTTCATGCTGCTTGGTTGCTCTCTTGATTGACACTTTCCTGTGACTCTGTTCTGCCTCTGTGGGCTTTTAAAGGGAAACTAACCACAACCCCCCCTCCTCCTCCCCCCCGACTCACCCACAAGCCCCGGAGCAGTGTGTGTGTGTGTGAGTGTGAGTGTGTGTGGTTGTGAGTGTGTGTGTTGGAGGTGACAGAGTGCTTCATTAATGCTCTCTTCACTCTGCTGTAAGAGTCCTTCATCGTCCACTTCTACCTGTCGACCTGCCGACCTCTGACCTCTGAGCATCAACAGCAGTGAAGAGGAGACATGAGAGGCTGCAGACACACACACACACACACACACACACACTGCAGGTTGATAGATCGGAGCGCTGAACTCCTCAGTGAGTGTTTCTCCAGGTGTTCAAGAGGACGACAGCTTGGACAGTATATAACCTTCATCTGAGTGACGTCATCGGAGTCAGTATGATGTCATCGGAGTCAGTATCAGCTCTGACTAAAGGTTGCAGCTCTGTAAAGTAAATGAACCTGTGGTCTGGGGTTGGAGGAAAAAGACAGCTGACCACACATATCCTTCAGTCGAGACACTACAGGCAAAAACACTGTTTTTTCATGCACTGATCAATTTTGAGATTTTGGGCTATAGTTTTTCTTCCTTAACACGTCTTCTTTCAGAAAAATCAAAAGAAATGGTAGAAAATCCACATTAAGGTGTTTTTATTTTACTTCATTTTGTCTTTTTCGTCAGTAGATTTCTCGTAAATTTACAAAAAGTTAGTCTGACCCATGTCATGTCAGGTATCATTGTAAAACTCTCTCCTGAACAATGATGTAGGCTCCAAAAATTGTAATTTCCTCCGTATCCACAACCAATCATAAAAGTACGATTTACATTAACAATCTATGGAATTTTACAGTACAAGTCTTTAAAGGCCGTTTTCTCAAAATTAGTTTTTCCTCAGACTCTGAGCTAGGAATCTCCACTTCAGCAGCACTAACAGACACCGAACCTTCCAGTTTTGTTCCTATCTATATTCTGAAGGTTTTTACAGAGGGGTTTGTTGATATAGCATTCACAGCCTGATTTATACAACACATTTTTTTCAGGGCTGGTGACAGTATTTTCTCATTTACAGAGTGATAAAAAGAGATATCCCCTCTGTAAAAACATATGACTCTAATATGTCAACAAAATAAAACAAGAATTTTGAAAGTAGCTTTATCCATTGTTCAGATTTCGCTTCTGGAAATATATGCAAATTACCGCATATTTCATTAGATATTGTCTCATTTACATATTTAAACATACAATTTGACAAAACTTGTAATAAAAAAAATATTTGTCTTAATGTAAGTGATAAACTTGGGAAGTTATGGTGATATCTGTTAGTTAACATTTTTGTTTTTTACCATATTCACCTGCAGTGTCTCCTCTTCATCACTTCAGGTGCATTGTGGGAAATATTGAGTATGAACAATGTGTTTTTACCTATACAGCCACCTCATGTGATAAATATATACATGTGGGTCACATGACCAATCATCATCATCCTCACCTGTCATAATCTTCTAATTTTTTTTCTCCAATTAATTATTTTGATTCTTTTTAGTGTGTGTGTGTGTGTGTGTGTGTTCCTGTGTCGGTTAAGTATGCTCTTATGTGAGCGAGCGTGGGTCACCAAGTGTGCGGTGGTGTGAATGAGGATCTGTTTGAGTGTGTGTTCAACCGCGGGCATGTGTGTGTGTGTGTTTCCTTTACAAATGAAGACAAGATATCTTCACATTGTGGGAGGTCAGTCACTGAGTCTCTGCCTCAGGCCAACACTCCTCTTCTTCTGCTCTTTTCCGTTTCCTTTTCTTTTCTTCTCGTCTCTCAGATTCGACCTGGCCTGAAGAAAACGACACTTTTTAACCAAAGAAAGTCATTTAAAATTCATTCAAAATCAAAATTGATACAATTGTCCAAGTTGTCTCATTGGTCAGACTCTCTATAAAAATGTGATGCAAATAGCCAGATCTGTAGTGTTTTAGCTTTGTATGTGTCTCTGAACATTGTTATAAATTTTAATAAGACATCATTTAATCTTGCATTTAAAAATTTTCTGCACCACCAACTTTTAAATCTTTGGGTTCAGTTGATCAGATGAGGAAAACTACAACGGTGTTTCGCTTAAAAGGGGAAGTATGCAAGTCCGGTCTCACCTCCTCTGTGTCTCTAACCCTCCTCTCCTCCATGTGCATTTGTTTTCAACAAAGCCGGTGAGAAATCAATCCATGGAGCGGTGGATACAGTTATTTATCATCTACCATGTTACCATGTGTATATTTGTGTAGTTATTTGTCATAAACAAGAGATTACGGGTTACGGGGTGCGTTACGTTTGTGTGGCGGTGCCGCAGAGACGAGAGCTCCGATCTTACAAGGTTGGTTTTCAGCCAAGAGACGCTAGGTGGAAGGCAGAGAGCCGCCATTCTCCCTGGAACTAGTTACAAGTCATTGATTTAACCAGCACTAGGACTCTGGAGCTGTTTCATTAAGGTAAAAATGTAGCATAGGTAAGGTTAAATCCTGCATAGTTTGTCTCTAAATGTTGCCTTAAGTGCTTTTCCTGAGCTGCTGTTGAGTTTGAACCTTTCTGAGAAACTTGAAGGAGGAATCAGAGCAATGCATCATGGTCCTTCTTCACCTGTCATGGCTGCAGGAGCTGCTGTTGGAAACTCTCTGTGACAATAATAACAGATTGAATCATTTGTGCTGCAGCCAGAGCAGAGGACATGATCTGATCTTCCATTTCAAACATGCACTGGCTCATGCACACACACACACACACACACACACACACACACACACACACACACACACACACACACACACACACACTCTCTCTCTGCCGTGTGCAGGTATGGAGCAGTGATTGGTTCGTCCCCTGTAAACAACAGAAAGGTAAGTGAATGGGGGGCGGGTCGGCCTCAGGGTGGAGACGCTGTGAATGGAGGAAGTGAAGAGAAACCAAGTGGAAGTGAAGTGCTGTCGTTTTCTAAAAGTTCTCCGTCCACGCAGAAACACGCACGACAAAGGGGGAAAACAGGACAAACTCTTCCTCTTCCTCTTCCTCTTCTTCCTCCTCCTCCTCCTCCTCCTCCTGTTGTCACAGCTCACTCTTCTTCATGTGGCCGACCGAGCGTCCGCTCTGCTCTCACTCTCTGCTCCGCTTCCTCCATCTTTGTTTTCACACGGTCACTGACATTTCAATAAAGATGAATCAGGTTTCTCTGACGCCGGGAAGAAGAAGAAGACGGTTTGGAGTCTTCCTCATCTCAGAGATGACATATTGGAAAACAACAAAAAGGGTCACATTGATCAGGTCCAATATTGATTTCTCGAGTATCAATTCTCCATGTTGATGATGATTTATTGTCACCTTGGGAGTACAGACTTTTGAGATATTAGGCTTCAAAGTTCATGCATTTTGAGTGCAGATATAACCTCATTATCAGAATTAAAAGGGTTTTTTTTTTTGCTAAACATAAATGAATCAAAAAATGTTCTAACTTTTTTCTCATTAGATATTTAAAAAAAAAGAAGCAAAACAAAAATATGTGTTGAAATACCATACCATACCACTACCTCATGTAACAGCACATGCACAATTATATGTTATTTATAATATTTACATATTGCACATACAAAACATATTCTACTACAGCCACAACTGTGCTATTCCTATCTGTATTTAGTTTGTATTATCATATTATTATTGTTACTCTTGATTTGTCTTTCTATTTTTATATGTGTTTTTATGTTGCTTATGCATTCGTGTGGACAGCAAATAAAGAATTTCATTGAGAAACATGTTTCCTACTGTGCAAATGAGAATAAACACTTTGACTCTTGAATCTTGAACTCGTTTATGCTATTTATTTATTGTTTTATGGTGATTTCACTTTTTGCTTATTCAAAAAAGCAGATTGTGCATGAAGATCAGTGCTAAATATTTTGTCCCAGTTAAAAGTAGGAATCATCTGTTTAGGTTTCCTTCAGGTTTGTGCAGCAAAAAATGACAAAAAAAACTAAACAAAATTATTCATTAAAGAATTAAAGCAGAAGTGAGTGATCCGGTTGTTTTCGCTAATGCTGCGTTCCAGGCAGGCTTTTGAAATCATAAATTACAGCTTCAAGTCACAACTTACGACTTTGTAGCGTTCCAGGCAACCCACTCGTGTTTTTCCGACCTGTTTTACCGGTGAAAGTCACTATAACGGCCACTCGTAACTTCCGACCCGTGAAATCGTACCAGTACGTCTTTTTGTACAGTCTATGTACCAGATCGAACTGGTACGACTTAACAGGTCGGAAAAAAACGAGTTTCCTTGAACGCACCATAACAGTCCTCGTCGCTACGTCGCCACATTCACGGCGTTCCTTGGCTGCACACACAGCCCTGCATGCCGTTCTCTCTCCTCATTGGATAAAAACTGTAGGATACGATAAATGTTTTCTCCTCGGCTCAGAGCAGAGCAGAGGGACTGACAGACCTGTGTTTCAGACCAAACACTCTATGTAAGTGATTGCTGTCGGAAGATATAACTATTTAAGACTTATATTAACACAAATATATCACTCACTTCTGCTTTAAAGTAACACAATAATAATAATCAGATTAATATAACAGACTTAACTCGGCCTAAAAAAATAGACTGATATTAATATTAAAGAAAACTGACGAAGATGCAGAAGAAGCATCGTTACTGAAACCAAATGTAAACATTTTGACCGCCATTAGAAAGTTTCTCTGGTTGTATGTTGAGAGGGAGGAAGAGGAGGAGGAAGAGGAGTCATGGTGGAGCAGAGAGAAAAGGCCACAAGGCTTTTGACTGCAGGAATCCTTCCTCCAGTGTTTGAGGGCAGAGAGAAGGAAGAGGAGGAGGAGGTGAAGTCTGCCATAAAACAGTGTCAGAGGAGAGGAAGAAGAGGAGGAGGAGGAGGAGGACACTGTAGAGAGCTTTAGTCCTCTCACACAAAGAGCATAAAGTGGGTTAACAAATTGAGAACAATGTGGAGGAATTTACAATGAGCTGAATGGGAGCGTGCTGCAGAGGAGCAGGCGCTCATTAACCAGACTGTTGTTTCTGAGAGAGGAGGTCAAACTGGAGAGGGCCTGGTTTCAGCAGAGAAGAAGAAGAAGAAGAAGAAGAAGAAGAAGAAGAAGAAGCTCAGACTGTAGAGAGATGATGAGCTGGTTTCAAAAGAGAAGAAGAAGGAGCTCGGACTGTAAACACCAGATTTCAAAGGTGAAGAAGGTTGAAGTGTAAAGAGCTGATTTCAAAAGAGGAGCTCAAGCTGCTGAGAAAGAAACTCATACTGTAAAGAAGAAGGCTGAGCTGTAGAGACCTGATTTTAGCAGAAAAGAAGAAACTCATACTGTAAAGACCAAAAGAGAAAAAGCTTAAGAAGCCTGGCTCAAACTGTGAACACCTGATATCAAAGGTGAGGAAGGTCAGAGTGTAAAGAGCTCATCTTGTCAGAGAAGAAGAAACTCAAAAAGCAACAAGCAGATTTCAGGTCTCGTCGTTACTGTCTTCATCTTCTGTGAAATCCAGTGAACACGTCAGAAACTGAGGTGTGATTTTCGACGAAGACCTTAACTTCCAAAAGCACATCTCTTTTATTTCCAAAACTGCCTTTTATCATCTACGGAACATTTCTAAAGTTAGATCACTTTTATCTGTATCAGACTCAGAAAAACTGGTTCACGCATTCATCTCTAGCCGCTTAGACTACTGTAACGCTCTTTTCCCCGGATTAACTAACCAATCACTTAATAAACTTCAACTCATTCAAAATGCTGCAGCCAGATTTCTATCAAAAACACACAGGTACGATCACATCACTACGGTTTTAAAGTCTCTCCACTGGCTCCCAGTCAAATACAGAATTGATTTTAAAATTGTACTTATTGTTTTTAAATCTCTTAACATTGTTGCCCCTCCCTATGTTTCTGACATGCTCACCCAGTAGCTATACACCTGACAGATACCTCAGATCCTCATGTAAATCTCTTCTCAATATACCACGTATACATTCAAAATCAGCTCAAGGTGCTTTCAGTTATTATGGTCCAACACTATGGAACTCTTTGCCCATTGAACTCCGCTCATCTCCAACAGATGTAGTGACCTGGTGCACAGACAACAACCTCCTAATCAACACATCAAAAACAAAAGAACTCATCATCGACCTAAGACGCCAGCCATCCCTCAAAACCCCTGTGCTCATTAAAGGTGAACCCATCTCCATTACCGAGTCATTCAAACTGCTCGGAACCCACATCACCAATAACCTAAAATGGAAAATCAACACAGAACACATCTACAAAAAAGCTCAACAAAGACTCTTCCATCTCCGACAGCTCAAAAAGTTCAGAGTCAGGTCCCATCTCCTGCTCCGTTTTTACACAACCATCATTGAAAGTATCCTCACCTCATCCATTACAGTCTGGTTCAGCAGTCTTGATACACTTTCAAAGAAGAAACTACAGCGCATCATCAACAGAGCATCCAGAATCACTGGCTCCCCCTTACCATCACTTGAATCACTTCACCACAAACGGACACTGCGCAGAGCCCGGAAAATTGTCCAAGATCCCACTCACCCTGCACACTCTGCCTTCCAGCTGCTCCCCTCTGGGAGACGCTACAGGACAGCGGCCTCCAAAACAACCCGCTTCAGAAACAGCTTCATCCCCACTGCAATAAATATCTTGAACTCTGTACACTATGTGGAACAAGTATGGCACTATAAGTTGTAATTGTATGTTTGTCTATACATGTTATATGTTTGGAACCTGTACCAATAAGCTGTACTGGAAGCAAATTCCACCAGCCTGGCTGTGTGGTCATTAAAAGAATCAATCAATCAACAACATCTTCTTTTAAGCGTAATCTTAAAACATACCTGTTCGCGCAAGCTTTTAATTAGTTTTTTGTTTGTTTGTTTGTCTTAACACATTGGCTTCTGTTTTAATATGCACTAACTTCTTGTTTTAATATGTACTCACATGTATTGCATCTTGGTTTTATCATGAAGCACATTGAGTTTATGCTTGCCATATGAAATGTGCTATATAAATAAATTGACAATTGACAATTGACAAAAAACACGTCACCAACTGACACGAGAAAGGGCGGCATTTGGTGTGTGACGTCACCTACGTGACTTGTAGTCTTTCTGGTTACGGATTCTTCAGAATTTTATTTTACAATAGTTTCACAACAAACTGCTGATTTCTCTAAGTGAAACGTGATGTTTTAAACAGGTGGAGGTCATATTTTTTTCTCATGGCACAATTCAATCGGATCACGAAATAAAACTTTGAGTCCCGTTCACTTACATGGAGACCTTTTCCGAGTTGAGGTCCCATGGCGACCGTTACTTCCTGCTTCCGCTTAGGCTCTCTATAGATCTGATATTAGCAGAGAAGAAGAAACTAGAACTGTAAAGATCTAATTCAAAGAGAAGAAGAAGCTGATGGTGTATCAACCCGATTTCAAAATAAAAGAAGAAACTCAAACCGTAAAAAGTGATTTCAGCGTTAAGGACCCTCGAAACAGAAGAAGATGGTTAAGCTGTTTAGACCTGATATCAGCAGAGAAGAAGAAACTGGAACTGTAAAGATCTGATTGAAGAGAAGAAGAACCTGATTTCAAAATAAAAGCCAAAACTCAAACGGTAGAGATTTGATTTTAGCAAAGAAGAAGAATAGAATAGAATAGAATAGAATAGAATAGAATAGAATAGAATAGAATAGAATAGAAAGACTTTATTGTCCACCGTAGTGGAAATTTGTCTTCGGCCTCTCCAAGACAACAAAGCATAAAACAATCAAAGCATATACAGTACATAAAAACTGAAATGTTGCGCAAAAAAGGTATAGACAACAACAGGGGTTGCCAGGTGCAGTCAAACAATCATAACATATTCAGAGCTTGTATGGCCCATGGAATAAAGGATTTCTTTCCTGGGAACTCTGAATCTTCGGCCGGATGGGAGCAATTCGAAGTCTGAGTTTAAGGGATGTGTAACATCCTCAGATATCTGTCTGACAACTGCGATGTTGAACAGCTCACCGAGTTGACGTTGTTGCTTACCGACCAGCTTTCCAGCAATATTTACTAGACGAAAGCTTCTTTTTTTGCTGCACCTTCAGGTTGCCATACCAGGCAGCTATATTAAACTGCAAAATACTTTCAACAAGGCCTCTGTATGTCATTTCCAATATGTTGACTTACACCAAAGCTCTTTAATTTCCTGATTAAAAACAGTCGCTGGTTCGCTCTCTTAAAAACACTTTCTGAGTTCTCATTGAAGCTCAAGGCGTGATCAATGATTGTGCCCAAATACTTGAATTGATCAACAACCTCCACAGTCTGGTTGTTGAGCAAACTCATACTTATTAAAAAGAAAGAAGAAGCTCAAACTGTGTTTCTCTCTCTACACACACAACTCCAGCCAACAGATCCTCCGGGGCAGCAGCTCAGATGTTCCTCTGAGGCTCAGTCCTCCTGCTGGATAATGACTTGTTGATAAAATAGGAGATTAACTTGAGTCTAATTGGTTCCTCTCAGAATCACAGTCTGTTTGAGTGACAGGCACCGCAGGGGGAGGGGGCGGGGCCAGGCGACAGGTAAACAGGTAAACACACGACAGTTGTTGAGACAAGAACAGAACATATGTCCAATAACAACTCGTTAGCTCAGAGCTCCACTGGGTCTGGACTCACCTGGGTCAGATTCAGTTATCTGAATGAGAAGATGTTGGAGTTTGATCATCGTCAGACCCTAAACTTAGAGAATCTGGACCCCAGACCCTTAACACTAGAAACCGGATCGGACCACAGACCCTGAATCCCTGACCCCAACTCTAACTTGAACCTCAAATCCTGAACCTTAGACCCAGATACCTAGAGGCAGGACCTCGGATCCTGAATCCCATGCAGCCCCTGAAAATAAGAGACCCTGAATATGAGACCCTGACTCCTCAAACCCTAAACCTCAGAATCTAGACCTGTTGTTGTGACCTGCACATTCACCACTATGAGATAATAACAGAACATTACGAGACAAGAGTTGTTTTAGAGGTAAATACAGAGACTGCTCGCTGAAAAACTGTCCCTGAAGGCAACGCGCATCAGCAGTTTTGCATGAATTTACCTCTAAAACAACTCTGTCTTGTAACGTTCTGTTATTATCTCATAGCGTGGTGAATGTGCAGGTCACAACTTGTCCACCAGAGCGTTTTGGAGTTGTTGGATTGTGTATCTGATGAGTTTGATGAGGGAAACCAAGAAATCCCATGAGCCTCCATTCTAAAAAATAGCTTGCACCGACAATTAAAGGTAACGAACCTACTGCTAAAACTATTGGGATTATGGCAATGGGCCAGTTTGCCAAAATGTTGAACTATCCCTTTAACCTTGATGAACCTCAGGTGCAGGTTCACACCTATAAAGCCGTCATCTGATTCGAATCCATGCAAGAATGACACATTGTTGCAAATTTTCAATTGGTCCGGTTTGTGTTCACAAAGGAGGAACTCAAGCGGTCCAAAAGTTGTAAACAAAAGTCACATGGCCACAAATGGTGTTCGGTTATTGGTCATACAGGTTAAGTGACAAAGTCCTTGCAATTACATCATAGAGCATCGTCAGCTTGTTTTCATGTTGGTGCCGATCTAGATGTATGTGTAAGACCACGGGCATTAAATGATGAATTAACACAAACATTTAAGACGCTCTGTAATCAGACGGTCATCACATCACAGAAGGCCACAGGAAGTAATGAGAGCCTATCACAACTTTATTTCTTTAGCGTACAAGTGGGACCGGTGAGTTCAGTGGACAATAATAATTTCATGATCACAAACATGTAAAGATCATGAAGTTGTCTCATCATAAAAGCAGCTCTTGTTTACAGAATCCATGCATCTCCATGACTGAATGGATGAAATGATCCAATCCAATCCACTTTATTTGTATAGCACATTTTAAAAACAACAAGCTTACCAAAGTGCTGCACAACAGATACAAAAACAGTAAATTAAAGAAAGTAAATTAAAAGCATATAAAAGCAATAAGAAAAACACAAGATCAGATATAACACTGAGAAATATAAAATACAATAAAGAAATGATGTATAAAACGAAGCATTTCCTTCCTGTTATTGGATTTCGGATTGAGTTCACACCAGAAATAAACCACTCTAGAGTTCACTTAAAGCAGAAGTAAGCAGAATGTTTGTGTTAATATAAGTCTTAAATAGTTGTATCTTCCGACAGCAATCACTTATATAGAGTGTTTGGTCTGAAACACGGGTCTGTCAGTCACTCTGCTCTGCTGTAAGCCGAGGAGAAAACTTTCCTTGTATCCTACAACCTTTATCCAATGAGGAGAGAGAACGGCATAAAGGGGCGGTCCTCTCTGTGTGTGTGCAGCCAAGGGATGCGCGTGAATGTGGTGACGTAGGGACGAGGGCGGGGACTGCTAACTCCATCGGCTGACAGGAAGTTAGCCAAAACGACCGGATCGCTTACTTCTGCTTTAATGGCGGACCAAGACCAGAGAGCGGTTCTTTGGTCCACAACAGAGTGCGAAGCCAGCGTTCACACTGACCCAAATGAACTGACCCAAGGGTGTAAAAGCTCCAGGGTTCGGTTCAACCGGACTAAACGAGGCTGGTGTGTGAACGCGACGCCAGATCTTTTGCAGGTGTCGTGCCGAACATCTTCATCTTAGTCTAGCTGAGGCTCATGGGAATTTGACAACACAAACTTCCAAACATCGAACAGTTGAGTCTTTAGAGGAACCTCAGTGATCTGGTTCTGTTCTTTAATGGTTCAAAGTGGACTCCTCACCTGAGGGCTCTCCTCCTCCTCCTCCTCCTCCCCCTCTCCTCACATCTCACACTGAGCTGCTGTGATCCACAGGTCAGAGGTCACTGTCCAGAGGTTACTGTTTGACCTTGAGGTGGCTGCTCGCGTTGACCTGGGATCAGCGCTGATGGGTAAGTGTGTCTGCTGTCGCCTTGGGGCGACAACGAGCCGATTGGAGGCTCTGATCTGGGATCAGAAACAAACCTGCAGAGTTTAAAGAGAAACGGATTTAAACCCTGAACAGAGTGGAGTGATTAATTTCACTTCCTGTCATATTTATCTTCTTATGACATCACTATCATGTCTCTGTAGTGACTGTGATCAGATCAAACTGCATCAGATACATGAAACATGAATTATTAAAGGGGCGTTTGTTTTACTCATCAGATCAGAGATGAGTCAGTGAAAACATTTAGACCTCAGGTTCTTCCTCTTCCTCCTCCTCCTCCTCCTCCTCCTCCTCCTCCTCCATCTGTTCTCCATTAACTATAGTTTGAGTCAGACTGTTGCAGCTCCACTGTTACAATGACTTCCTGCTGGGCGTCCAGTTAAAGATGGAGGAGGATGAGGAGGTGCGCTGTCTCCCTGAAGGCCCAGCTGAGCCCCGAGCTCTGAGTGTGTCACTGTATTCATCTATGTGGTCTATAATCAATATATTTGTCTCTCCCTTCCTCCCCTGTTTTATAACACACACACACACACACACACACACACACACACACACACACACACACACACACACACACACACACACACACACACACACACACACACACACACACACACACACACACACACACACACACACACACACACTCCAGGGAGTGCTGGGGGCCGGCGGCCTGCTGTCTCCTCCATCTTGTCCTGATCAATAGTTAATGAGGTGATAAAACAGTGAGAGCTTAATCCCCCCCCCCCCCCACACACACACACACACACACACACACACACACATACACACACACACACCACTAGATCCAGATCTCGTCACAGCTGACTGACACATCTCCACTGAACAAAATGTTTCTTTTTTTTTGACGAACCTACAAAACCACAACAGAACTCATTTTCCCATCATGCCCTGGGGTTTTGAATCTGGACCTTTTACCTGGAACTGAAGTGAGTCCAGAATTAGTTTGGGATCAACACCAGATACACAAACAGATATGCACCTGACCCATCTGTTTCTCTGTAGGCTAAAGGCTGAGGCTGAGAGAACTACAACTCCCAGGATGCATTTCACCACAATCAATCAAACAGAGCTTCACATTCTATAAAAAAAAACTTGATCAAACTTCAGACATATGTCACTTTCTGACTCTGGATCAGTTTGGGATCACCCTAACCCCCTAACCCTGTAGCCCTTTTCCTCGTGACAACAGCAGCTGAGGCTCATGGGTAATGTAGTATTACAGTTTTTCTCAATCGCTTTGGTGCTATTCTCAGATCAGAATGAAAGTTCTCATAACTATTAGTTCAACCTCCACAACATGTAGTCATTTGTCCACATCATAGTAGCAGTTTCTCCTTCCTCTGAACAAATTGCAAATGCTTTTGGGCATGTATCAGTTGCTCTCATACAATTCTCTGCTGTTTTACAACATTATCATTGGTTTATGTCATGTCAGTCAAAATGAACTATACTTTTGAACGCTGAATAGTCTTTAAAACTAATAGTCCTCATTGCATTGCTTGAGTCATTACATACAAAATCTGTCAAACTAATTTTAAATGTTGGGAGAAGCACTGTGAATTCAATTATTGAAACATTTACAGTAAGGAACAACAGGTATGTATGGTATTGGACAGTAATTCAGCACTACACAATCTGCACTGCTGTCATTGTGTCAGGCATTACTGTAAGATACAGTGGGACAAGAACTTTTTTACATTTACATTTAGACTTACAGCTTCACTAGAGAACAGATTTACTGTATTGTAATGTATTACAGCAACCACAGTAAAGATTTCCCATCTTTACAGTACGGTACTGTACTACAGCATTTTACAAGTAGGAAGCACTTTTACAGTATTGTACACTACAGTAATAATGGTTGATGCAGTACATGTACTGTACATTACTGTAATTTTACTCTGCACCACATAGGATTACAAGACAACCTCACAGAGGTGGAAGAGACTGAGCCCTTTTTACTCTGCTACAAGAACAAGACATTTGTGCAATGGTGATTACAAACAATGGCATAAGGTTGAAAGAGATACAATGTAAGGATGACATTACTGTATCTTTGGGAATATTGAATCTGTTTCAGAGTGATGTAGATGAAAATGTGACTGGAACGTCTGGATGTGCAGGAATGATTTACAGTACTCTGTAGGTTCAGTTACTATATGTACTGCAACATTGTTTACGTAAAGTTGTACCCAAAGAGTGTTTCTTATGTTTGTTGTAGATGACTGTAGTGTATTTTTCCTTTGCACAACACTGTGAACAAATCACAATTGCAAAGAGCATATGCAGTAGAAATGTGAAACATACATATTCAGTATCTCCACTAAATACAGTAATGTGTAACTTTACTGTAGTTTTCACATGGCTGTACTAGTAGTGTATAGTGCTGTCTGGAGCATTTTCAGGTAGTATCATCACTTTTTGCATTGGAAAACACTTAGATAATAAAGTGTCCTAATGAAAACATGACAAAGCCATTTGACTATCTTGTTCATAAACGATGGTGTCAGGACTTCTCATTTTGACGACACTGACAGTTTCAATGACATGAGTACTTTTGAGTAATTTTGAGGGATGCACAATCCATTTTGAGCAAGTGACGCGCTTTTGCAGGTCATCCACTAGGTTTTGCAGTTTGTGATAATTGTTCTGAGAAATGCACTAACTGTTGTGCAAATGTTAAGAGTGATGTGAGAAAAGCACCAAAGCGATTGAGAAAAACTGTAAAGTTGTAGTCCTATTTCAAACTCAGTCCTAAACCACCAGCTGTCAGAAAAATGATGATTGAACAGAAAAGATGAACTAATTCAAACAAACCCATCGTCAGAACATGATGTTGTCTTTTAGTGTGTGCGTGTGTGTGTGTGTGTGTGTGTGTGTGTGTGTGTGTGTGTGTGTGTGTGTGTGTGTGCGCCAGTTGACAGACTTGGCTTCATCCTCTCAGCGGCCACAATAGAAATCTAATTAAAACTTACTGGACCTCATTATGAGTCTGCAGGTGCACGCGAGCCCAGCGGCGGTTAATCCCGCTCAATTAGCGCACGGCCCCGCGCACACCGACAATACACCCGAGTCAGTGTCGGGGGCGCGCAATCAACGCGTCCCCGCGCACAGAGAGGAGAGATAAATTAAGTATCGGCGCGTTTAAAGTGTTTCTGTTTTTAAAAGTTTCTGATCAGCTGAAGGTTTAAAACCAGAATCTCGGACCCAAAACACTGCTCATAAAAACATCAAAATGAGAATGAATGATGAAATAGGCTACATAGTTTGTTTAATTATTAGGACTACATAGTATTGTCTTTTGAATTAATCTTCCCTGATATGAAAATAAATGCTCATTCTCTTCTAGTGTGACAGAGAATTGGCCTGAGGTCAGAAAACCTGCTGCTGTGAAAACCGTAAACTTGTGCTGCCTATTTAATGTAAATAGCCTAATACAAACACAGGTTGTTTGCAGGTAAATTTAGGCTATATATTTTATTGTATCTATTAAATATAACCCATAAATTATATTCTTTTGTTGCCTTTTTCGTGCTTAAATTCATATTTCTATTGTAAAATCTAAACCAAAATGAACTTCAAGTTTTATTTAAGTTTTTGGTCTTCAAAAATAAATTAAAGAATTAAAAAGTAAACAAAATCGAAAAGCGAAAATTAAATTAAACACAAACATCTAGGCATCATCATCATCGTCGTAATAATACTAATAATAATATAGAGTCCTTCTGTTCGGTCCAGCTCAATAAAATGCACCAGATTAATGCTGCAGGAGGATTATCGTCATCTTTTCTCTATTTTCTTTTCAGTTTAGTTCTTTTCTTGGCAGGAGTGTCCCACGCGAGTGTCCCCTGATTATCTGTCCATCCTCAACACGTGCACAGACAAGACCACTGCTGCTGCTGCTGCACGAGGAGGGAGGGCTGGGGATTAGGGACAAATCTCTCTGAACTTTACTGTTCAAATTATATTTTAGGCCTAATTTACATTTTTCTTAGATTAAATATCTTGTATAATGATTTCTGCCTCTCTTTTTTTTTTTGCATTAAAGCTGCTGCACAGACAAAAACACTGTTACAGTGTTGTTGTGTTATTTCTTTGTCGCTGTCGCCTCATTAACATGACACATAAAGTTCACAGCTCACAATGGACGATCTTTGTTTCCACCTGCTGCTGCTCCCAACGAGCCGTTATCTTATTAATATTAATTATCATAAAAACCTGTTAATGCATCTGAGCCCATTGTCTGCGGACACACACACACACGCACACACTCACACACACTCACACACACAGAGAGGAGATGAGGCACAGATTCATTTTCATAGAAACGTTATAACTTTTATTTTGTAGAAAAGTGGCGGCAAAGCTCCAAGTAAATAGAATAAAATCTCTTTATGTACAAAATACAAATTTCATGAGAGCAAAACGAAACGAGTCGAATAAATAAAAACAATAATCTAACAGAGATGGTGGCAGTGTCAGTGTGAGTGTGTCAGTGTGTGTGTGTTGGGGGGAGTGTGTGTGGTGGGGGCAGAATACATAATGAATGAGGGCAGCTCCATTCACTCTATTGTCAGAGCGTTGAAACTCGATTTTCACGCTCTTTTCTGCTTTATCACTCTACAAATTGTAAAATTGACTTTTCACCTCCGAGATAGAAAAAAAAACTGACTGTAAAAAAAACCCTGCAGACTGCTGAGGGAGGGCGGGAAAAAGTGCAAAGGTTTTTGGAAGAAATACACGAAATAATAATAATAATAATAACAATAATAATAATAATAACAATAACAATAAAGAACTAAATAAAGAAGAAATTAAGTTATTCTCATTTAGAATCCGTCAGCAGAGACATGTGTGAGGAGGAAGATAAATGAGCTCATAAGGCAAACAGTGATTCTCAGTCTTATTCCAGCGGGCTGTCCCCAGTCCCCAGTCCTCTGTCCTCTGTCCCGTCTTGTCTCTACATTGCTGTGGTCTGTGAGTGCGCGCGGGGCCGGACCCTCCTCAGTAGATGCCTGGCACGAGGCTGCGGAAGGCGAACAGCGCGTCCTGCTGCAGGTAGCCGCAGTCATCCGGCGCGCCGGGGCTGCCCGGGCTGGAGGTGCTGTAGGCCGGGGAGGAGGAGGACGAGGAGCCGCTGCAGCTCCAGGAGCAGGCGTCGCTGCCGGGACTCGGGGCTTCGCCGAGGCGCGCGGCGGCGCTCAGCAGCAGAGGAGCGTCGCCGGGCTTCCCGCCCTGCAGGTCGGCGATGCGGATGGTCTCCGACAGCGCCCAGATGTAGTTGTGCGCAAAGCGCAGAGTCTCGATCTTGGTGAGTTTGGTCTCGTCCGGGAAGGCGGGCAGCACGCCGCGCAGCTCGTCCAGCGCGTCGTTCAGGTTGTGCATGCGGTTCCTCTCCCGGTCGTTGGCCTTCAGCCGCCGGGTCTTCTTCACCACCGGCACGGTGCCGTCGCCGCGGCCGCGACCCCGGCGCCGCTTCTTCTGCTGCTGCTGCTGCTCGGGCTGCGGGGAGCGCGGCGCGCAGAGCGGCGAGGCGGAGCTCAGGCTGCCGGCCGAGTCCTCGTCGTCGGTGTGAGGGAAGAAGTCGCAGCTGTTGCTGTCGATGTCGGAGTAGACGGAGTCCATAGCGGAGCAGGAGGCGGGTTGTCTGGAGAGAGAGATGAAGTTTCTGATCCAACTGGACCAACAGGGTGTTGTGATTCACGGGAGTATCGGCACGCGCCTCTGTGGTTCTTTCTGCTCTGGGATCAGCTCGTGCGAGCCGGTGAGCCTGGCACACGACCGGCCTCAGCCCGCTTATATACGGTGGTCGGACAATGACCGGCCCCCTGCTCCTGTCCCCCCCTGTGACCCCCCCCCCCCCCCAAGCAGAGCTCAGGATGAGGAGGATGAATGCTGCGGCAGGTCTGCCCCGTGCCGCGGGAGCTGCTCATTAACATAATGACGCCTGCGGTGTTTGCTCGCCCCGCACAGGGAAGCGTGCCGGTAATCACGGCCAGCCAATCAGAGCCGGCGGCCGGCCACGCGAGCGACACGCACGGACCCGCACCCTCCTCCCCCCTCCCTCCCTCCCTCCCTCACCTCCCTGAGAGACAGAAAAGACCAAACCCACATTCAGAGTTAAAACCAAAAACATAAAAAAGAGAAAGAATGAAGAAAGAAGAGTCAGGAGGAGACCCCCCCTCCCCCTCCTCCTCCCCTGCCGGGCGGAGACACGCTCCGGAGGATTCACCCATCCTTCCACCCATCCCTCCATCCATCCATTCATTCATCCACACACACACACATACACACACACATCCATCCATCCTCCGGTAACACCACAAACACAGAGAGAAAGAAGAGAAACGATCAGCGGGAGAAGAACTCACATCCTTCACTTCAGTCACAGCAACAAGAGACGAAACACAAAGAGCAGTTTCTCCCTCTGTCAACAGAAAACCTCTCATCTCCACAGGTGAACCTGCATCACACGGAAAACCAAAGACCTTTATTCTGAAAGTCTCGAGAGGAGTGATGGAGGCTCAAGTTTGTGGAAGAAACATCTGTATCTTACAGCTGTTGCTATTCAGAAATCCTGTTTTGAACCAGTAAAGTGGAGATATTATGATTTTAATTCGTTAACTAAGTAATTACAGATTAATATATCTATCATTAAAAGGGAAAAATAAAATACTTTTAAAATGTAAAACTGAATTTCTCAACAGACACTCCTAAAGTAATCTCCTATCAACTACTTTGAAGCTTATTATTCGATAATGGTTTTTGACTCCAATTGTGAAGATGATTTGATTTCTCCTGAGGATCTTTCATTGTATTTTCGTCTTTTTGTTTTCTTCTTTTTCTGATCTGGTCCTGGTTCATGTGATTTTTCCCGGTGTCTTGGGCATATACGGTGTATGCGTGACACAATAATAAAATTGAATTCATTCATTCATGATCTTAAATTGTTTTATTTTAATTTTAATCTGCTGAGATGATCACATCCTCTGCATAAAAGAGAAATTCCATCAAAAAGACAAAGAAAAAGTCTCAATGAAAACACATGAGGACACAAGGACATGTCTTCAGTTATGTTTCTGGATATTAATTGTTCATAACAATAACTGGAGAAGTATATACTCTGCATTTCTACATTCACACACTTTGGCCATTTTGAATAAATTCATAAATTCAACTGATTTAATTAAACACTAATAAACATAAAATATAAGAAAACACATATTCCATAGTTGCACACCTGCCACACGTGTCTAAACAGTGTATAGGTCTTTACATCTGGTTTAGTCTCAAACACAAGGAGGGAAATGTTGTTATAACCAACACTGGGGTGTATTATGACATCATTATATAAGGATCAGAAGGACAAACTCTTGGTATTGATGCTTTTTAATTCAACACTTAAAGGCGCTGTATGTAAATTTTCTTTGCTGTGACTACAGAGCCGTGATCAGCATGAACTCTTTGTGAGTTCAGCATCAAACCTCAGTCCTTTACTCACACAGAAACAATTTGAATATCTGTGTATTGTTGTTAAAACTAACCCAGGATCTTACAGCCACAAGCTGGTTTACCCTTTAGTTTATACCATTAGCACCTAACCAGCAAGACAAAATAAATGTAATTTATACAGAGTGGATTACTCTCACCTCACCTCACCTCAAATGTGTTTTATATCTGTGTGTTTCACAGGCTGCTTCTTTCTCACAGGTGAATAACACTAAAGTGAGCAGGTGCCTAATCAAGTTTTACACCCATGTCTATGTCTCCACTATTTTAGAGAAACACTTAATCAATTTGAATGTTCTTTTATATTTCATGTAAATACCATAACTCTCTACATCATTACATCACAGTGTGTTTCATTTTGAATGCACTGGTTTAAAAGATACAGACAGAAATGTTTAAAAAGTTACAGCTCTTCCTGGTCTCACTGACTTAAGTTTGATTGGAGAGAATCTAAACTTTCTGAGATTGTTGGATTCTTCTGCAAAGATTTACACACTTGACCTCAGTGTCTCTAAACGTCAATGTGGTTGTGTGTAGTTTTAGAATAAAAGCGGTCCCACAGTTGAGCCCTGAGGTTCTCCGCAGTGTGAAACATCGCAGACGTGTTTCTCTTTAAGATAAATAAGGTGTGAACCAGTTGAGACCAGATCCAGAGGCGAAAACCACCATCAACAAACCCCGACGATCCGACAAACCCATTAAAAGTGACCCTGGTCTTTGGAGTCTGCAGACGGAGCGATGCGGGTCATTTTTATCCGACGTGAACAATTTCAGCTTCAACAGTTTCACTTTATGAAGTCTGGCTTTTTGTTTGTCTTTTCATCTCCTCGGGCAGCAGTAAACCCGTCCAGCGTGAGCGCACACAGGCCAATTTTCTTTAAGTGTTTTTTAAAGACATCTTTATGAGACAGGCATACAATTTTCCATTAATTATTCCATTTATTCAGTTTGCAGCTCAGCGGAGAAGAAGCAGAGACCTGCAGAGTCTTTCTGCTGCAGGAGAGGGGGGGGACAGTCATTTATAAATAATTACACAATGTTTAGAGTCTTCAGGCATGTATAATATATCAAAGCGATTATAAGGTGAATTGTTCCATTGTGGCCGTCCGCCCTGCACTTCTTTTCACTCCTCTCCTGATTTGTCCCTCGTCCAAATTCAGCTCCTCTGGCCTTTTGTGCAGCTTTCTTTCTGCCTCAGCCACTCTATTGGCATCATTCTTATTCAAATGGGCCTCAGCAGGAACAAAACCAAACCCAGGCTGCACACAAATCATCTCTGCCCCGGCTGCAGGGCCGGCACAAGCCTCTGTGAGGCCCCCAACAACAAGTCTGCAAATCCTAAATCCTATTTCAGCCCAAAGAGGATAAAGCTCACTTTAAAGAAAAAGAAAAAGAAGAAGAAAAAACACACCCAGATACAAATACAAGTCCTGTTTTTCTACATTTATACCGAGGTTAGAGCGAAACACACGTCTGCAGGGTCGATGCTGCAGCATCAGGAGACATGAAACTGTTCCACAATGTTTGATTTCACACATTAGCAGCATTTTATTACTTAAATTAAATATAAGTTATTAAAAAGGGGGGCGGGGGGGGATAAATATAGATAAGAATGAAGGAAAAGCCTCAGAGGAATGATTTGTTTTCCAATCAGGAGAATAAGAAAGAAAGGAAAGAAGACTTAAAGGATCCAGGTTAAATTAATCTCTAAAAGTATATGAAAATAAAACTTAATCAATTACATTAAATCAAAAAAATCTTTGTCATCAACTTCAGAATAGTTGACAAACATTCAGGATCCACCATCGTCCTGCAGGAGGCGCTACAGGACACCAGCCAGGGTCCAGGCTTCAGACTACATGGTCTGAAGCAGAGCCTGCAGAGTCTGATGAGTTCATTGAGTCTGGATTTGGGAAGAAACCAGTAAAGACCCTTGAACGCCTCAGTCACCTGCTTCTGTGTGAAACTGTTGTTGTTATTGTTGTGTTGCATCTGTTGCTTCATAGAACCCACAACAAGCTTGTTTCATGAGTTCATACGAAAGATAATGTGTTGCAGAACGATCACATGACGTCTCTCCTGTAATCCCATGATTGGCCCACATGTGTTTCCTACATTTGATGGCGCGTCACATGGTTCAACATGTTTCATCTTTACATTTTCAACAGGTGTTGTTGTCTGACATGTGCTGCACATTTGAAATTCATGTGGTTTCAACAGCTTCACCACAAAAATGCTCCAAAACCAGATGTTTCCATGTATCAACACATGTATGCAGCACTATTATAATGTGATTTTAACATGTTAAACTTCACATGTGCAAAGAAATTACATGCACACGTTGAATTTGTGTGTGTTTTTTTTCAGTAAGAGATGTTTCTGCAGATGTGTATATTTCCACACATCAATATGAAACATCCAGATGTGAGAGGCTGTAAGAACTTTTTCTGTAACTCTAAACCATATCTCATGGTCTTCTTCAGGTTAAATGAGTTTTTATGAAGCTGCTTTGTCACAATCACATGAACCACACACAGAGTCCCTGTCCCGGTGTGAGTGTGTGGGAGGAGAAGCAGTTTAAACCCTAAGAGCAGCAGCAGCAGAAACAGAAGACGAAGAAGCAGAAGAAGAAGGTGGAGGCAGGTTTCTCTTTTACAGCCTCCATCACTTCAAAGTGATCAAACAGCTTGTCAGGCTGCAGTTAAAGTGAAGGGAAACGGTTTACAGCTGTGATTTTATTGGCTGAGATCATGACGGGCACGTGGGTGGCACAATTTAGATCTACATTACATGGACTGAAGTGTGTGTTTGTGTGTGTGTGTGTGTGTGTGTGTGTGTGTGTGTGTGTGTGTGTGTGTGTGTGTGTGTGTGTGTGTGTGTGTGTGTGTGTGTGTGTGTGTGTGTGTGTGTGTGTGTGATCCTGGTTCTAGGAGGATCTGGGTCTGACCATGAAGTGTTTAATCACTGTTGTAGGATGTATAGAGACTTTAGGTGGTTCTGCTTCTGCTTCTGCACAACACATCAGTCATTCAACAGATCTAATATCATTTCCTGCTGCTGCTCTGGGATCAGTCTTAAGATAAGATAAGATAAGATCCTTTATTCGTCCCACAGTGGGGAAATTTACAAGGTTGCAGCAGCAGACAACAGCAAAGAAATGTATAGCACAGATAATAAATAGCAAATAACAGCAGCAAAAAGAAAGCAGTATTTATAATAGAGTATGATAAATGAATAATAAGAATAAGAAAAAACACATATACAATCATGTTTTGTGCTGAGAACAGCTTTTGTTGCCGGTCACTGACAGAGCTCTTTAGTCTGGATCCAGTCTCACTGAGATATTTCAGATTTGTTTCAGTCACTCGTAGATCACTAGACCAGTGTTAGACTGACTCATTCTAACCTGAAACCTAAACCACTTGATCTCCAGACTAGCTTAGACTGATGCTGCAATAGAAACAACCAATGCAGTAACATCCAACAGCAGAAAAATGATCTTTGGTTTGTTGACTGTTTTATAAATGTCTAAGTCTGTCGTCTTTTTATACCAAAAAATATAATCTTAATTTATTCTTTATTTATCTTTATATAGTTTAAGAGTAAAAAAAAAAATTTTTCTTCATGTAACAGGTGATTTTAGATGTCTATGTGAAGTCTGTATTTATATAGGGTCACTGCAAAATGTGAACTAGCTGGTAGTCTTGGCATACACATGTCTAGCCGATGTAATAATCCACTCCACATCCATGGAAAGTTGGAAGAGAAAAAAACAAAAAACTTTGTTTCACAAGCGTCACAAAATATCGACAGAATTGGCCTTTTCTTAATGAAAAACTATACAGGACAGGACACAGTATGAAAACTGTGTCTCCAGCCACTGATCAACAGCCCATGTGTGAGGCTGCTTTACCCAAGTTCCTCCAAAAACTCAATAAAATATCCTGTTCTAGACAGAAAAGATTAACAAATAGCCTATAGTCAAATTCCACAAAACTTATCCATAACAATTAGGCCATTATTTGAACTTCAAAACCCAAACATTACACTAAAAAATGTATATATTAGAAGAAGAAATTGCCTCATACAATTCATTAAAAGTCTCTTTTTGCCTCTCAGATCAATGAAAACACAGATTTCATACAGCAGTTTAATGTATATTATTCTGTTAATGTTGTTGTTAAAGCAGCTGATCAGAGAAAACACATCAGATTAAATTATATGATTTTTTTTTCAGATTAAAAGCTTTATTTTAGACAGTGAAACCAGTGTTTTAAACCAGTTTACAGTGAGTTACTGCAGCATTGGACACTTGTTATGGTATTAAAACGGTCATGATGTCACAGTCACCTGATACACAACCACTTATGACATATACAATAGTTACACTTCCACCAAACCTCACTCAGGTTAGTTTGTAAAGGCCTGAATTGAGACGTGAAACAACACCAGATCAAAATATGTGTGTTAAACTTTCCAGTTGTTCAGTGTTAGGACACTGTGTCTGTGTTGTGGTGCCGATCTCTTCCAGTGTGTGAGGAGCAGGTTTCTCCTCTCGTACATCATGTAAAGTGATGTTCAGGTTGTGTAGTTGTTGTGTTACAAGATTAAAACAGTTGTTAATCAGAGTCTGAGCAGATTAGACTTTTTTCTCTCCTTCAGTTCAATCACTTGTTTTTGTTTCCTCTTTTTCCTGAAGAGTCCTCCAGCTTCTTTCTCTTCAGTCTAAGGGAGGAGGAGGAGGAGGAGGAGGGTGGGGGTGCAGGATGGAGGTGGTGGGGTCTTTGCTTCATTTCATTCTGTGTCATTTTCTCACGTGTTTCACTTCATTGAAATTCAATCACATCTCGTGTCGCTGGGACTTAATCCTGTCAGAGCTTCACCCCAGACAGACCTCTCACTCTGCTTTTTTTCCTCCTCTTTCTCTTCTTTTCTTTTCTTCTCTTTTCTTTCTCCACCAGTCCGGTCTTTCTCCTCCGCTGTTCAGCGTTCCTCACGATCTCAGTCGGTTTGTTTGTTTGGACAATCAGCAACACAAACTCTCATATTTAAAAAAAACCAAAACTAAACCAAAAGTAGAGGATGAATCTGTTCGCTGCCATAAATTAAATAAATAACCTACTTGTATTGCAGCAGGACAGATAATTGGGTGGATCCTTTGTGATCCTATCCCAAGATTCATAGTGCAAAGCAGTGCAGACAGAGAGGCACTTTTAAATAGGTTACGTTTAAATCTAAGTTTCAAGCTTCAGTTTAACAACTAATTATTGAATAGTACAACGGTGAAACTATAAGCCTTAAAGGGATAGTTCAACATTTTGGCAAATTGGCTTATTGCCATAATCCCTATAGTCATAGCAGTGGGTTTGTTACAGAAGGGGAATGCGCATCAGCGGTTTTGCATGAATTTACCTCTAAAACAACTCCGTCTCGTAACGTTCTGTTATTATCTCATAGCGTGGTGAATGTGCAGGTCACAACTTGTCCACCAGCGCGTTGTGGAGTTGTTGGATTGTGTATTTGATAAGTTTGATGAGGGAAACCAAGAAATCCCATGAGTGTCCGTAGCGTAGCTCTGAGCAGCTCGCCGCTCTGCTCCGCTGTTCTAAAAATAGCTTGCACCGACAATTAAAGGTAACGGACCTACTGCTATGACTGTAGGGATTATGGCAATGGGCCAGTTTGCCAAAATGTTGAACTATCCCTTTAAGGTGTTTGTGGGAAAAAAGTTATATGTCGTCAAGTTTGCAAGGGAAAGTTGCAGCACTGGTCCTCCATAAACCAGACCAGAGCCAGCCCAAGGCATAAGTGAACTGAGCACCTGCTTAGGGCCCCGTGGCCACTAACAGTGGTGAACATTCCTGCAAATCTGCATCTTGGTTTCACGTGGAGTCGACGGACACCTGTGATAAGTTAACAGTGTGGTGGAGCTGAGGACAGATGTGGCTGCGTCATGGACAGGTCAGGACGTAAAGTTGCTGACTGATAAATGAGAGGCAGTGGGTTCAAATCCCACTCGTGCCTGAGGTGACATGAGATGCGCGAGATGTGCTGCAAGATGTTCTTCCGTGTTTACATCATGGTTTACAACGACAAACGAACATCTCGCAGCAAATCTCACGCATGCGCACAAACATCAACAGAGCCACTGGGAGCTACTGCTACAACAAGGATAAAAACAGATCAAATTAATTTTTTCAGAACAACTTTTTCATGTCGTGGCTTCAGGACACTTGGATCAGTACGGACGAGCAGTATGGAGGTATCTGGATGTTTCATACTGTGTGTTTTGGACAATTCAAAAGTGAGCTCTATCCACCGCCATTATATGAAAATCCGTTGCCATCCGGACCCCCCCTGGAACTCCAAAAGCGTTTTGATGACTCAGAAAGTTCTCCAAACCCTCCTTGGCATGACGGTGAGTAGAAAATTGGTGCATTACTGATTTTGGGTGAAGTATCCCTTTAAGTTTGATAAGACAAAGCTTCTGTAGCGGCTTTAAAGCAGTTATTTTATGTACCCGACAAGTTTCTTGAAGAACCTCTTCTAAAATGGACTTTTGTACGTCCAAGTTTAAATGAATAAAAAAAAATAATGGATTTCGATGTGCCAGAATTTAAAGTTTTATTTTGGTGAATTTGGTGAATCCCGGATCCAGAACAAAACAAAGCAAAATCCAGACAAAATGCATAGTGAACGTAAACCAGCTCTTCTCCGCTCAGTATGAAGAGCCTATAGTCTTCAGAACCAATGAGGAACCAGAGCGGCGATGAGGAGGACGAGTTTAGAGACGGACAGACTGACGCTGTAGTTTAACAGTTTGTTTCATATTTCCACATTTTTCATCATTCCACCTTAAAGTGATCAATCTCTTGCACAGTGATTAAAGTTGAACTCTGCACTCTGGTGTCTGGCGATCCATGAGTCTTTTCAGGTGCCATGTTTTCTGGCCGTGGCGTTGCCATGACGCCGGCCCGGCCGCAGATAAACCCCTCGGTCCAAACTGTTCCCCTTTTGTGGCGGCTAATGCAGGGTAAACCGGAGGTAAATTATAACCCTGAGCAAACAGCCCACAAGACAAGTGAATAGGAAGCCGCTGCTCCCAGAATGCAACAGCAGATTGATGGAGGTGGAGGCCGGAGGGTTGAGGCCGCGCGGTGACGGCAGCGGCGGCAGCATTCAGCAGGCTGATTCACAGCGGCGTTCCATTACATTAAAACCTTCCTGAACAACAAGGCGGCTGTGAGCGGAGGGGAAGATATTCATAAGAGCAGACAGACGGGACAATGCACTGTATTTGATCACGCCTCGTGTTTGTGTGCAGGGACGTGATGAAGGAGGACGAGCTGTTTACCGAGCATCGCTCTTCAACCTGCGTCGTCGCCTACGACCGAACTGACAGACGGACACAAACCTTCTGCCGCGGGTTCACACACACACACACACAAAGAGCGTTGCTTCTGCTCAGGAAGAGAGCGCTTTAAAGGCTTCTTTTTTCAAAATTCAGTGACGTTTTGTTTTGCCTCATTTTCACCAGAGTTAGTGAGTTTCCCATGATGCAACACTGTCACTGTGAACCCAAAGCTTCTAATGCACTGAGCATGATGGACGGTTATAACTTTCACCTCCACATATGCATGATAAATAAAAGTTTATTTACCCTGGCAGCCTCTTTAAGTTTCATTTACATGTCCTCCAACAATGTGGCCCCTCTCTTTGTCTTAAAGGTGCTACAACTTGTTTTTACAGATGGCTCACCACTCGGCTCCTGTGCCGGATACTGTCGATTATAATCTCCGTCCAAACTGCACCTCAGGGTGTCACTTAGCTTCAGACAATCCCTTCTCTGATGTTTCACACTCAGCTACAACATCCAACCACCTCTGCAACACAACAAAAACTGATGAGCCAACAGAAAAATATAATTATCTCAAGAAACAACCTGATGTGTCGGAGACAGAAACAAAAATGTTCATGGGCAAAATATCAAAAATTCAACTCTTTGCTTTTGTTCTGCTGATGATTGATTATTGATCTCTGTTTGGCTTTTACAACCTTTTTACAACCTGCTGCTAATCTCTGGTATTTTTAAGTGAATCTGGCTTTAAAAGCAAAACAGAAACATTTTCAAAACCTCTTTCCTCCTTTTGGTTTGTAATTGGCTTAAGGTTAGGGTTGCTCTTTCTATTGTTGCTGTTTTTCCTCATGTATTTGCATGTGATCAATTTGCATCAACTCATTTCAATAATCAATAAGTGCAGTATTTAGTAAATGATGTGCTGCGTTATGTTTGTGTGCTTGTTTTCATTCTGTGTGTTATTGTATGTATTGTGTTAACATGGTTGAATTGTTTAAACTAAAGTTCGTTGATGATATACGTCCAAAAATTCTATTAAAACTTAAATGACAAAAAAAAAAAAATCAATAAGTGAACAATGCAATGGCTTTTACTGCAGTTTTCTTCTAAGTTAAGAAAAAGTAAAGCAAAACAAATATATAACACAAACATAAAACAGTAAAGATCATAAATGTCACTGCACAACAAGTTTTAAACAAAAACAATAAAACTTAACTCCACTTGAATTATTCACCCAACTACAAACAAACAAACAGATGCACCTGAGCAGAAAACATCACAAAGTCAGTGTTTCTCCTTAAAGTCAGACATGTCTGAGGGGGACGTGCGAGGTTTGGTTGCACTGGTAGAGCTCAGAGAGAGAGAGAGAGAGAGAGAGAGAGAGAGAGAGAGAGAGAGGCCATATGGTTTGGAGTGCAATAACTTGAATTCGCTGCAACAAAGGAGTAATTGAGAAGGGGAGAAGGAGCTGTGAGTCTTGACTCGACAAAGCTGCGAAAACTCTCTTCTTTCAGCCTGATGAAGCTGTTGTCTGGGGCGGTGGAGGTGGAGGTGGAGGAGGAGGAGGAGGATGGAGGAGGAGGAGGTGGTGGGAGGTGGGAGGTGAGGGGGGGGGGGGGGGCAGAGGATAGAGGAGGCCGAGCAGCCCTGGACGTGATTTGTCATACAATCTGAATCTTTAGGAGGGTCGCAGCAGAGAGACCTCCTCTCCATATGTCTGCTTCGTTTGCATCTGAAAGCTGCAGGGCCGAAGGCTGGAGGGAGGGGCAGAGAGGAGGAGGGGGAGGAGGGAGGAGGGAGGGGGGGGTCAAACTGCCTCCCTGCATCATCAGGTCTGAGGGTATTTGTGCTTCTTGTTTTTGTTTCTTTCTGAAAGAGCTGAGACGCAGAGTTTCTGCTTTATTAACAGTTTCTGCAGAAATCTGAAGAGAGAGAATGAGATGAAATAAAAAATGAAATGAAAACAGTCAAATACGTGAAAAGGTCACATATCTGATCTTTAACATTAATCTTAGACATAGACACATTTCCAGAGTTAAAGAGTCTAATCAGCTCTAGTCTGTGAGATGTTTTTAGCAGAGTTGAAAAAGGGGAAGAGAAATTGATTTAATACGAATAGAAAAGAGGAGATAGAGAGAAGGAGAGAGGGAGGAAAAGAAAAGGAAAGGAAAGAAAAGAAAAAAGACGACAACAAAGGCTTCATTTCCACCACAGGAACTTTCCCTGAGGAACAGGAACCTTCACGTTTCCACCAGAGGAGCCACAGCCTCAGGGTGGTGGTGGTGGTGGTGGTGGTGGTGGGGGGTCGAACAACTCTGACTGGTGAATAAATGTACGATCATGACATTTTTACAAACACACAACCACCTCAGTGATTTCTACACACTGAAGACACAAGGCACTGGAGATGGTTGATCTCAGGCCATTGATTTAATAGAGTTATTTTAAGTAATGTTGACTTTTGAAGTTGTTCCACCTTAAAAATTAGTGTTGTACCTCACTGTAGGATGGAGCAAAAGAAACAAAAAGACTTTTCTCTGTTGCTCACCCTGAGGTTTCTCACGTTTTTTTTTTTTTTTTTAGGTGTTTTTCCTGAGTGGATGTGAGGGTTTAAGGGCAGAGGATGTTGTTATGAACTGTTTGTCATGCTGGATTGTTTTAATACTCTTTGCACCAGTGGAGCTTTGACCCAGAACGTCCAGGAGCCTTCAGACGTTCAGAGGTCAGTGAGAGACGATAAACCAGTTACAAACTGTGGAAACTGTATAAAGTGACTACAAAACGATATGACTGCCTGGGCTGTTGTCTTAAAGGGATAGTTCAATATTTTGGCAAATTATCACCATAATCCCTATATTCACAGCAGGAGGTTCATCACCTTTAGTTATCGGTGCATGTTGTTTTAAGATCGGCGGGGCAGAGACGTGAGCTGCTCAGTAACACAATGGAGGTGAACAGTACAGGTCCCCTGTCCCTCATCAAACTCATCAAATACACAATCCAACAACTCCAAAACGCTCTGGTGGACAAGTTGTGACCTGCACATTCGCTATGAAATATTATGTAACATAACGACACATGAAGCAAATACTTGCGCTTTTGAAATCACTCCGCAGAGCAGCCGTGTCTGGAATGTAGTTCCGGCTGCATTTTCTTCTAAAACAACTATGTCGTGTAATGTTACATGATTATCTCATAGCGTGGTGAATGTGCAGATCACAACTAACCCTCCACCAGAGCGTTTTGGAGTTGTTGGATTGTGTATTTGATGAGTTTGATGAGGGACAGTGGACCTACCGTTCACCTCCATTATGTTCACTGAGCAGCTCACGTCTCTGCCCCGCCGATCTCAAAACAAGATGCACCGATAATTAAAGATAACGAACCTACTGCTACGACTATAGGGATTATGGTGATAGGAGAATCTGACTAAATGTTGAACTATCCCTTTAACGTCTCTGTGCTCAAGGAGCTGTTGAGCCGATTTAACTCTTGGTTTTGCAGCTCTGCAGCTCTTATGTAACATCTGTAGCTGCAGCCTGAAGGACAGGACGTTGACATGAACCCACTGTGGTTATCTACAGGTGTGTGTGTCGCAGAGAGAGGAGCGAGGAGGAGGAGGAGGAGGAGGAGGAGGAGGAGGAGGAGGAGGAAGAGGAGGAAGACTCGACTCCAGACCGGGACACATCTCACAGTCTGGTCTGGATCTTCAGACCCGACGAGACGACACGTGAGGTTTCTGTAATGAGGCCGGAGCTTTAAATCCTCCTCCTGCTCACAGACAAACAAAGAGCAGCCTGTGTGTGTGTGTGTGTGTGTGTGTGTGTGTGTGTGTGTGGAGGCGTTCACACCACGATGGCGATGAGGATGATGAGGATGATGATGGTGATGAAGGTGGTGGTAGTGTTGATGATGATGACATGCAGATGGGATGGGGGGGCGGAGCTGACACCGACACAGAGGTCGTGACCCCGCGGCTCTGAGCAGACATCTGTAGCTGCTGCACATTCCCTGACATCGTCCTCCGTCCAATCAGCTCTCTGCAAGAATGTATGACCTGCAACCCCCCCCCCCACACCCGAAGACCACGCCCCCAACCCCCCCACCCCTCCCCTCGCCAACACACAAACACACACACACACACTCATCTACATGCATGGCTGTGGTCCTGGTCTGTATCTGACCTGCCGGGCAACAATGGAGGACAGCAGCTGATCTATGGCCGCCGCCCTTTGTGCCGGCGACACAGAGACACTAAAGAAGAGACGTGAGGACGAGCAGGAGGAACTTCCTCTCAGATAAATTAGTCCCAAACACTTCACAGTCACAGCTCAGAGACTTGTGGACACGTCGTCCTCGTCCTGTCCGTGTCTGTCCTGCTGCTCAGACTCTGCTGCCCTCTGCTGCTGCAGCCCAGAAATACAAACACACACAGGTGCATCTAGAATATCATGGAAAAGTACATTTCAGTAGAGTCAAATAGAGCCAACGAAGTTATGGTGTGCATATAAATGGACATACTTTTCAGAAAGCCAACATTTCCATATTAAAAATGCTTTTTGTAAATCACTGCTTTTGTAATATTCAAATGTTTTGAGATACTGAATTTTAGGTCTTCATTATTTTTTTGTGTTATATATTTTGCACCATTACAAAAACAGAAATGAAACAAGAATAGTAAGTGCAGGAAAGGTTAAAAACCCAAATGTGCAAAGATTCAAAAACAATTCAACAACAACAAAAAAGAAAGCAATACAAGTGCCTATTCATAACAAAAAGAATGGGAATAAAACTAAGAGTATGTACAGTTTAAGTGTAAAATGACATGAAACAAATGATGATGATCCAGTGATAACTATACTAGGAAAAGAAACTATCAGGAGTCTTGATATATCAGATAGGATTTCATTATTAATCAAGGATGAAGATATCGTTGCTACATGAAGATGAGAAGTCCAAAGTGAAGAACCTCTGTACGCAAAAGAAAACTGACTGAATGTCAGCCATAATCATTACAATTGAAATAAAAAATTAAATAAATAAAGGCATGTTGTGTGTAATGGATCTATTCACTTTTTTAATTAAATTAAAGACATGAATAAACTTTTCCATAATATTCTAATTTATTGAGATGCACCTGTACAGTGACAGCAGCATGAAGCACTGAGCTCATCTACTGCAGGAGAACAGCTGTGTTATTAACAGTGTACAGATGTGGAGTCATGTGACATCATCAACTGTCTTCTTCCTCCTCCACATCTGGATCCTGCAGCTACTCAGAGGAAGAGGACGAGTCCACTGTAGTGACTGTTTCAGCTGTTGCAGCTCATTTGAACCTGACTGCAACTATTTCACATACTTTATTTACTGATTATTTTCTTGATGAATAAAAAATCTAACATATTTGGTTTAAAAACTTTTTAAAAAACTGAGAAATGCCATCAAAAGCCTAAAATAAAACATTTATTATGATGTTTTATTTCAAATGATTCAAATTAAATCAAAATTACTGCAAGAATTCAAAAGAAAAACATCAGCTTCTCACAAATGTGGTAATGAAAGAATTAGTAAACAGTTTCTATATAATAATAGTAATAGTTTCTCATGAATTTTATGTGATTTAATTGATAATTTAATCAATTGATCAGCTGTATTTGTATTTTTGGGTTATTTCTATAGCAAAGCATCATTTGTAACCACAATGATTAAAGTTTCTCACTCTGACATGATGGAGGAAAAGTTCAAAATACCAGCAAGTGAATAATTAGTCTCCTTTTAACTTTTCTCTTTTAAACTTTTTTTATTTTATTTATTTTTAACTTAATGTGTTTAATGAATATTTATTGCTATCTTTTTCTTACTTGTTGGTACTTTTGCACTTTACATTTTGACCTGGGAGCTTTGCACAGAGGATTCCTATGTGCCTGAACTGCATGTGTGTGTACAAATGGCAAATACAGTTTCTTGATAAAAGTAACTCAGGTAAAGTACAAGGTACCTTACCTGGTAATACCTCACAGATACAGTGATACATGTGTTGTCATGTTGTTGTGCAGATGTGACACTTCCTGTCAGTCTTTTTCTCTCTCTCTCTGGTGTGAAGTGTTAGATTTGAAACACAAACTGGAGGAGAAACAACAGTGAACAGCGCCGCCTGCTGGACGACAACAGGACTGACCGCTCCTCTTTCTCAGTGTCTCAACAGGTCGAACGTTCATTATGATTATGTATAGGAGCTGAAATAGAAATACATTTAGCTCCTGTTTCTTTTGTGTGGGTTTATTACATCATGGCGTTGTGATGACATGATTGCATGGCTGTGTTGAGGGGTGTGGTTATTTTCTTTTCTTTTCTTTATTCTGTGGTGGCGTGAGCAAATTTAGTTGCTCAAATATATTTTGTTGACCTCCCTGTCATCATCATCATCATCCTTATTTTATTTATTATCACTGAAACACACCTCGTTCCTGTTTTGCAACAACTGCTTGTTGGCTCTCTTTTGATGTTTTGTTAGAATGAACACTTTAAACTGATTATATACTCTTGGATTATTGGATGCATCACAAAATACGAGCACTAAGTTTCTCAGCGGTTTATGCTGCATCAACAGGTGTGATTGTGTTTTTGTATAAAGTCTTTTTATTCTACAGGTTCAACAGTGCAGCAGGAAGTTGCTTCAAAGGAATCAGGTTGTGTAAATGTGGAACAACACAACTTAAACATGTACTTTTTGAATATTAAATGTAAATATTTAAATAAACTCATTTCCATAAGTGTGTGTGTGTGTGTGTGTGTGTGTGTTAGCAGGACATGACACGCTCAAACACTGAGGGTTTTTCTCCATAAACATTTATTCTCAAGTAGTTTAAGAAAAAATAGATTTTTTTTTACAACGTTTTTCTTTATATGACTTTTTATACAGTACTTTCTGTGCATTTAGAAAAAACTCAACACAAACATCAGTTAATGAGGCAGCAGAGAGCCTGCTGCTCCGAGCAGCAGGGGGACAGAAGAAAAAAACAGAGAGGATGCTGGGAAGATATCAAGAAGAGCAAGAGAAACTTAAAAAAGAAAGAAAGAAAGAAAAGAAAACAAGAGGAAAACAAAGAGAATGAGAAGGAAGCTGGATCCGACTTTAATCTGGATCCGATCTAGAGGAAAACAGTAAAAACCAGAAGAGCTGAGAAATAAAAAGAGTTTGTGTTTCATCAAAGTGCAAAATAAAAGAATGTGAGAGTGAGACATCAGCCGAATCTAACACAACCCAGTTTGATCTGAACCAACACAAACACAACAACAACAACAACAACAGCAGTAACACAACACTCCTCTCAGCTGAAATACATTCACTTACCACACACACACACACACACACACACACACACACACACACACACACACACACGGTCGTACACACGCTCTCACACACACGGACAGACGTAGAGGTGGAGGGTTGCAGTAACTAACGGTAACTGGACTCTGAACTTGAAAACATGCGAGGCGAGCGCAGAACTTTGGCAACACGTCAGGCTGAAGGTCGAGTGGCGACTGAAAAATACGGCAGACATCTTGTTGACGATGTCACAGTGCTGACTGGAGCAGGGGGGGGGGGCATGGGAGGGGGCGAGGGCGGGGTCACATGACGTGTTTCTGGATGCCCGGGGTGAACTCCTTGGCGTTGGGGTTGAGACTGCTGTTCATCTGGAAGACAAGGAGAGGAGGATGAGGATGAGTGTCGACACCCAAAACTGATCTTTAGTGAAACGATGTCATACCCCCGACCACTGAGCCACACCGCTACATGTTACAGTCCATGGACGTAACAACATCAACTGACTACTGTCGGTCCCTCGGACACTGCGGCTGAATCACGTCGATCGTCACATTCACGACTCCCAGTCAACATTTTATCGACTTATAATGTTTGGAGTTTGAATACGGCAGAGGAAGCTTTCTGTCTTCTCTATGTGTGGCAGTGTTACAGCGCCACACACGCTCCACACAGGCCTCTTGAAATGATGCCCCGTTTACGGAGATTTTTCCCACAACAAACAAGAAAACGATGGTTTTGGGTGAAGCTCAGTTTTCGTGTGGGGACGAGGCCTTAGAGGCACGTTTACAGGAAGTCCGGGAGCGTGAGAGGGCTGTTCCATCGCCATCGTCACCCCTTAACGTAACTTAGCGTATGGAAATTAACCCACAGTTCATAGTGTTGTGAAGTCAAATTCAGGGGATGTAACGCGAGTGTTAAAAATAAATAAATAAATAAACTGTAAATAAATAAATGTAAACAGAGAGAGCTCCAGGTTTCTTTATTGCTAATGGACAGAGCAGGAAAAATAAATTTACTGTCTCTATTAACGCTGCTCGTCACAACTTTGTGTAGTATGCGATTACTGTATCTGATGATTTGGTCGGATCTGATCCAGCGACAGTTGTTTTGAGTCTGTCCCTCACACACCTTGTTATTATCAGACCCAGACCAGACAGAGTCAACAACATTTTATTCAGTCAGTGAGGGTTCAGGGCCTGAGGGGAGTCATCGAGGGGCTGTAGCTGCTGCTGCCCCCTGGTGTCTGAACGGTGCAGCTGCTCCGTCAGTCGACTGGGGTGTTTTTTAATATTCATTTCTGTGTGTGTTTGTGTGTGTGTTTTATCACAACCCGATGAGTTGCTGGACCAGTCATGTGACGACAGCCCAGTGTCGGCAGGTAATGATGTGTTGTCATGGTGACAGTGCAAAATAGCAGTGAGTGAAGGAATGAAATGTTATTTTGTCTGTTCTGTGTGTTATTTGTCTTTGATGTGGCTCCAAAACCAGAACCGGGTCTGCAACACATTTTCTTCTTAAGCTCCTCTCTCTCTGTCCTCCCACCAGCTCGGTGCTGGACAACAACACATCATGCTGATAAACAAACACAACTTCAAGGTCAGGAAATCATCCGGTTGTTGTTGAGCTGAGCCGCCACAGACTTTTCCGAGCTGCACTTGAACGTGACATGTTGAAACAGTGGAGAACGACAGTGACCTGAAGGGTTAAAGTCCGATCCCTGGATCCATCCTGGGTTTTCTGTCCAGTCCCAGTTTACATGTATGTTACTGACACTGTTCATTTAAGAATAGTAGGCAAAATAAGATGAAACTTCAGCTTACACCTTTTTGGTCAAGGTTGTTTTGTTTTGTATTTATACTTAAAAGGAAAAAAAGAAATGAATTATTGTTTGTTGTTTATTAATGTTTAAAACATATGTGTATATAATGTTGTTTATTGATCTGTATATTTGATTTTACAAGACCGAAATAAACTCACTAACCCAGTTTAGATGAAGCTCCGCCCTCGTCCGTGTGGAGCAGAGCTGCAAGCCCCGAACGGAGGCTGATGGGATTTCTTGGTTTGCCTCATCAAACTCATCAAATACACAATCCAACAACTCCAAAACGCTCTAGTGGACAAGTTGTGACCTGCACATAGAGGTAAATTCATGCAAAACCGCTGATGCGCGTTGCCTTCGGGGCAGTTTTTCGGGAAGCAGTCTCTGTATTTACTACTAAAACAACTCTGTCTGGTAACACTCTGTTATGATCTCATAGCGTGGTGAATGTGCAGGTCACAACTTGTCCACCAGAGCGTTTTGGAGTTGTTGGATTGTGTATTTGATGAGTTTGATGAGGGAAACCAAGAAATCCCATGAGCCTCCGTAGCGTAGCTCTGAGCAGCTTGCGGCTCTGCTCCGCCATTCTAAAAATAGCTTACACTGACAATTAAAGGTAACGAACCTACTCCTGAGACTATAGGGATTATGGTAATGGGCCAATTTGCTAAAATGTTGAACTATCCCTTTAACGCCTCGATACAAACCACCACAGCCAAGTGGGACGTGGTTTCATGTGAACGTCCAGTTTTGCCCGACTCTCCGACAGGGACAGTGAACTCACCACGACGTCCAGGTCTCCGTCGTCGTCCTCGTCAGCGTCCAGCACCATGAGGCCGATCTGCTCCTGCAGCTGGGTGATGGTCTGAGAGGGGAGGTCTCTGGACGGGATGAACCACTCCCACTGTTCCTCCTCCTCCAGCATCTCCTGGAAACAACGCTCGATGAACTCCTCCTCCCACAGCTCCTCCTCCACCTGCGCACACACACACACACAGTTGGGTCACATGAAAAACTAGACCGGAGACATTTCTGTGATTCATGACTTCATGAAGCTGCAGAACAAGGAGACGACTGTCCACGGACAAAGCAGGAAAACACTTGAACTGTTTCCACGATCACTGGATCTGTAACACTCAGACACACTGAAGTAGTAGTGATGATGATGATGTTATGTAACGCTGGAGCGGCTCCACAGACAGCAGTCCTGCAGGTTTGACTGGGTTACAGTCAAGTCACTCTGACTTTCAGCTTTTCAAAACAAAGTCACAAGGAGGAAAAAAAGCAAAGCCTGGTCCCGACCAGGTTATGTTCAGAGTTTCATCCTAAAATCGGCTATAAAAGCGCCACTGTTTCACTATTTAACTCATTTACAGCTAGCGTCACCTTTACTTTGAAAGTCCAGTAGAGCTGGATCAGAATAGAGCATTTGATCCGCTGCTGTTGACTTTCTCTCTGAGCATCTCCGCCTACACATGTTCAGCTGAGGGAATATGCTGCTCAGCTGTTGAGCCCAGCGTCAGGAGCTCATATATATATTTTACGTTTATATAGGACACTGAAAAAAGTTGTGCGCTCGCAGCATGACAGATAATCAGATGGATAATTGGTAAAGTTAATACAGTAATTTCACTTTGATGTGCCCAAGAATCAACTATTTTCAATGTTTCGCCTGTTATATGGCAGCGCGACTGTAACATGTTATTGTGTGTATTGACTTGAATGATTGTAACTCACATGCCTCAGTTTTATTTAGTTATTTGTTTATTTTTTCATCTTTGATCAACAGGTTACGAAGTATACATACATAGAACTCAACCCCCCACATGTCATGATCCCTCACAGAGGATAAATCAGAATAAATCAAATAAAACACACAATAAAACAAGCTTAACAACATATAAAATGAGCCTTTCACAGCAATCAGAGAACCAAAATAACATCCAAACATATACCCTCAAAACACAACAGACACTGAACACAAATAAAACAAACAAAAAAAGTGGGAAAAATAACCCACAAGTGTCAAAGTTTGACTAAAATAACCCAAAGTGTGTAGCCGACTCTTCCTGTGAATGAAGAACAGACTTAGCAGCGACATCCCATGACATTCAAAACATTTTGCATTTAGTGATTTAACAACTGTGATGTGACGACTCAACACAGACGGTGGAGAGGGAGAGCGAAGGGAAATGGGATCAGACCTGGAGTGACGTGGAAATGCGAAAAAAAAGTGTTTCCATTACACTTTGATATCGACACGTCTGAAAAATGTTTTAGAGAGGTGTTCGAAATGTAGGTGTTTCCATTACCTGTTTTTTATTGCGATATTTAGGTTTTGCGCATTTTGCATAGGGGTTAATGGAAACACAACTACTGTCTGCAGGAGAGGAAAGTGGGTCAGGCCACAGCAGGAACTCTGGAGTCCAGATCCCCACAGAGACACGAGCTACAGGACTGAGGGTGAAGTCCCAGACGGACGCTGCAGGAGACGATTAGAGGAAACACAAACCTCCGCCGGTGTGTTTATATTAAAGGAAACTCTATAATGAGGTGAAGAGGAGGCAGTGGGAGTTCAGTGTGTCGTGCGGAAAACACACTCGACCCAAACAGAACAGGCTGAGAAACTGCTGCAACAACAACATCCGACCAACGTGTTTTAACCATTTAACTATTCAAAAAGCCAAAGATCGTCAGTATGTGGAGATTGTTAAAGGAAACTGTTGCTGGTAATCTTCTTTAACCAATTAATCAATTATCTGTTTCTGCTCTAGTTAAAGCTGCAGAGAGCTGAGTGAGATGAGATGACCTCATACTGCCGTTTTCAAGGTCAAAGGATAAACTTTTACACGCAATATCAATATGAGTCTTGAAATGAAAACACATCAATGCAGCTCAGAGTCACAGGGGACCATCTGATCAATATGTGATGATACGTGTATATATACGTACATATAGAGAGAGACATTAGTGGCTTTTATCAGGGTCCAAGCAGCTCGTGAGCAGTTCAATACCATTTATAACATAATGCTATTGAATATTTGTATGTTTTTTTTACTTACACCACCTGACCTCGGTGGCCTTTAGAGGAGGTGAGTCAGTCAGTGATTGTTGTGGAAAAACGTTGAGTTACATCCAGATTGACTTACTCACATAGCTGTCATCATGTATGAATCATACATTATGAATGAGAGGACAGGTGTGTCCTCTGCTCTGCCATGTAAGGTCAGAGAGTTTCACATGAAAACATCAGTGATGACAAACAAAGACCTGCACACTGGAGTCAAACTACACCACAGGATCTAGTCCACACATGTCAAACTCAAGGCCACTCACACTACAAAACCCATAATACACTGCAATAGCTACCATTCTGTTGTGACCAAGCAATAGATTGAAAAGCACCAAAATCGGCCAAATCTCACTCTCCACTCAGCTCGGTGGTTCGAACACCAAACATAAATGATACAGATGCCGAGTATCTGGCACTGGAGAGAAAACCAGGGTAAATTTATGTGTTTTGTTCTGTTGTTTCATCACATGTGATGTATTTTCATTTTGTGTCATTCATTATATTCTGATTTTATTTTATTTTCATTGAGAAGATTGACAGTATGCTATGCTGGCTGTTAATATTCATATTTCTGATTAAAACAACGCCAGTTTTAGTCTTTTCAATTCAGATCAACACTGTTTGGCCCTCGACATACTTAGTGTTTTAAACTTTGGTCCTTTGTGTGATTGAGTTTGATCTAGACTGAGACTAGCAAGTCAAGTGGTGTAACTGGTATTTTTTTCACAAAAATTTGACCAAATACAGGAAAATAAATCTGGACTCAAACGTGGAATAAATGTCATTCACTTCTGCAATGCAACACTATGATTCTTGACAAATTTTTACATAATTTGTCACATTATTTAGAAAAAAAAGTGGTGTTTTTAGGAAGTGTCCTGCCCAGTGCTGCTAAAATGCAATCAAATTACATATAGAAACACAGCAAGAAAAAATCAATTTCAATTTAATGTTTTCAGAAGAAAGTATTTTTTCTGAAGTACATTTAAATCTACTGTAGGTGGATAAAATATTTAATATCTGTCATTATTTTGTGGTTACACCATTCAACATTTTCAGGGCTTTCAGTCTGACTTTTGCTAAAAATGTTTCAAATGTCATTTTAAACGACATGAAACAAACATAAAAACAAAATGCACATTTTAACAAATCTGATGCATGCTTTGAAAACAATGTTTCAATTTCAATTTATTCAAAACATTTATCTTATTTGTCACTGACCCTAATAGTTATCAGCTGTGTAGTGTTTGCTCCTGCTCTGTAACAACCTGAACACTGTCAGTGCCTTTGTGGTTCAGTGTGTGTGTGTGTGTGTGTGTGTCTCGGTGTTGCTGTGACACTCTGAACCACCAAGTATAAATAACAACGAATGGATCAGTTTCAGCTGATTGTGTCTTAGCAGCAGCGGACGACGTCAGGAGAGTCGCCGTCGCCGCTCTGCGTCTGTTTATAGAAAATACACACACACACACACACACATACACTGACCTTCACTGGAGGAGAAACCAGGCCTGAGATGTGTGTGTGTGTGTGCTGTAATGTATAACGCAGGAGAATGTGGTCAAAAATAGAAGATGTCGCCTCACCTCTATGATCATCCATAAGTTACAGTGTCGTGTTACTGGCAGCTGCTCTGCTCGGAGATGAGCTGCCACCTGACTCCTGTTGGATTTATGATACATTATTTATGAAGGTTATGATCTATAATGCGTCATGACAACACCTGGATGTGAAGGTCAGAGGGGACAGGTGGTTTTTACTCTATATTATAAATGTAATTAGTTGAATGGGAAAATAAAATAAAAATAAAATAAACACACCCTGAAACAACAACAACACCACCACCGCCCACTCTCTTGTTGTTGACTATCCTGACCCTGTCAGCTGGTGATGTCATCAGGTCAGGAGGTCTTGGCCTCAGACGTCACTGATTTGTTTTTAGTTAATTATTTTTTCCCCTTTGACATTTTCACCTAAAATAATGTGGTTTAGTGTTTGTTTGTTGACACCGACTTCACCCTTGTGCCACAAAAACAACACGGCTCTGGTGATGTGTCTTTTTGTTTCTAACCTGTGCTGTGCGTCAGGCAGTGACCGAGTCAAGACCAAGACTTTGAGGAGGGCGAGACCACGATTTTTTCTCAAGACCAAAGCTGCATCTCTTTTTTTTTTTAACTGCAAATGTCTCTCTGTCACTCGCTCACTTTGGTTTATATGATGTAATTCAATAACTTTAAAATGATTAAAACCGTCCTACAAGAGTATAGGCTTGTGTGTGTGTGCAACCATGTGAAAAAGTTGGGGTGGGAGGAGACTTCAGCAGGTTGTGTGCTGCTGTGTTGTTCTGTTAAATCCAAATACGCTTTCGATTTCTATATCATCTTTTCTTTTTAGCTGAGGAATAATGTAAATATCAAGCCACATGATTATTATTATGAGTACTGGTACTGAATAGAGTAATGGTCTTGAAAATGGTCTTGCATTGGTTTTGTCATGTCTTGGTCTTGTCTAGGTTAGGTGGTCAGGTCTTGACTTTAACACTAACAACAGGTGGTATTTGTTCTATATTATAAATGTAATTAATTGAATGGGAGATAAACACACACCTTGAAACCACAACAACACCACCGCCCTCTCTCTTGTTGTTGTTGTTGACTAACTCCTGAACCTGTCAGCTGGTGATGCCATCAGGTCAGGAGGTCGTGGCCTGGATTTCAGCCTCAGGCGTCACTGATTAGTTTTTTTTTAGTTAATTGTTGCTCATTTTACCTAAAATAATGTGGTTTTAGCGTTTGTTTGTCTGTTGACACCGACTTTTTGTCCAGTGTTTCTACCTGGCTGTGCGTCTCGTCAGGTGTGTGTGTGTGTGTGTGTGTGCCGTGGGCTCCTCGTGGCCTTACCTGCCTGTTGAACTCCTCCTCGTTCTCCATCCACATGTACTCGGCGAACGGGTTGTCGTCGGAGCTGAACTGGCCGCTCAGGATCACCTCGTTGCTGATCGTCATGTTTGGGACTGAGACGTTGTTGTTGTTGTTGTTGGTGAGACTCGGGTCTTTCATCTCTCGGTCGCTGCTGCGGTCCGGTGGAAGAACCTACAACAACAAAGAGGGAATAAATAAATACGTAAATAAGAAACAAATAAGTCTGTTTAACGGTTAAACACTGTGCGGTTCGTCCGTTGAGACACCGTCCGGTCCGTCCCGCGGTGTGATGGCCGCTGTCAGACAGACAATAGCAGGCAGCAGCTAACAACGGCCGCCGCTCACTGACTCTGCCATTTTCACAGTCTCTCTTTTCCCCCCTCTCCGCCCAGAAAACACACAATTACTTCGACATAAAAAACAACGAAAACAAACACACAACGGCGCCACAGCAACCCCCCGGTGAGTAAACAGTGTGTTTTGATGACTGTAAATACCTGACAGGCTGATTTCTTCGACGACACAAGAAGAATCCAACGGCAACTCTCTCTCCCAGTCCAACAACTCTTCTCTATGAGCGTAATGGCCGCGCTGCCTCTGTTTGTTTACATCGCCTACGTCACTCTGTGCTCGCTCATGATTGGACGAACCAATGCTGCCTTCATGTACCGCAAGACCTCGTTAGAACCAAAGGGACCGGAGCGTCGGAAATTAGATCACCATGACGCAAATAAATTAATAAACAAATTAATGTATTTATTCATATATAACGATTAATTATTTTAAATAAATACACTTATTTGAACACATTTAAAATGTGTTTATTTGTCTATGAATTAATTAATGTATTAATGAATGAGTTTATTTCGAAAGCGTCTAAAATAGAAAAAAATAGTATCATCAAATCATAAAATACACATGTTCGAAAAAGGAGTAGGAATAAGTATGCACAAGAAAACCCCACCCCTTTCTAACACATGCTGTCAATATATGTGTGTACTGTGTGTATATAGAGCGACATAAATATCCATTTCAGTAAACAGTTGTTTATTTGACCTCTGAACCCATCGTGGTGATAAAAAAAATATTACTTTGTTCAAGATAAGATAATCCTTTCTTCGTCCCACAGTGGGGAAATTTAGTGAGGTTGCAGCAGCAGACGACAGCAAAGAAATGTATAGCACAGACAATAAATAGCTAATGGCCATAGCATTAAAAAGAAAGCAGTAGCCTATTTGTAATAGAGTATGAATAATAAGAATAAGAAAATGGTTATACATCCCAGTGCAATCATTTTGTCAGTATCTATGTAAAAGTTGCAAAAAATTTAAAGGACCATCAAAATCAAATATAAAATTTGTTGTCATTGTTAACTTTGGCCAATGTTTTTTCATTGAAAAACTTCATGTGCTCCCATTGTTGTTGTCTGTTTCCCTCCGAGGCGCCAGGGGGCGACGCCGTGGTGAGTTCACGGAACTGCGTCAGAGCGGTGAAAGGTTGAGAGTCTGACAGCGCCACACGTGTGTTGTTGTGTTGTTGATGCTGGGTATTTAAAAGGGCTTGTTTTCTGCTAGCTGTGTGTTCTCGGTGAGTTTTATTGTCTTATTGTGACATTTATAAGTGTCGTAACTTTAATTTTCTGTCCTTTTGTTCTGATATCGTCGCTAAAAACGCGCGTTCCTTGTAGTTTAATATTAAAGCTAGTAGCTCCAGCTCCATTATCGGACAGCCTGCGCACTTTTTATGTAAAATCCGATTAGTTTACACAGTAAATCACAAAATACCATGTGTTTTACACCGTGAAATGATGCTTAAACTAATATGACACCAATTTCGGTTTGTGTAACCTGTGTAACTGTTGTGTGGGGGTGATGCTTTTGTACTGATGTGGTGAATAAAGCATTGCCACAGGGTTAGAGGAAGGTGTTAATACCGTAATGTGTCGTTTTAAAGAACAAAAAGATAATTATGTAATTTAAAACATGTACTAAAATATATTATAAGTCTTTCATTGTTTACATAGGGACACTGTCATCCCGACTTTAATTTTAAAAAGCCGGTTTGGCGGAGAGGGCTGTCCGATAATGGATTTATGTGATGTAGCAGTTGTGTTAAAATCTTTCAAGAGCATAATTAGTCGTCTGAAAACTACTTATTTATCTATTTATTGAATACCCGTAGCCTTTGAATGACAGCTGAAATGTTTGTTTTCATGTTTACTATTGATGTTTTATGTTCTCCATGCATTGTGTGGCTGCAGTGTCAAGCAGGTATTAGCATTCCCTATTTGTGTAAAATCAAGAAAATACAGTAAAATAAAATAAAATAATAAAAAATGACAGGAAAACCAGCTCATTACTTCATGCAAAACGATATCCCTGATGATTCCTGGTCCTTCATCACCCTCCTAATGTTACACTGCTGTGTTGCTGAGCTCTGTCTGTAGTACTTGATGTGTTTAATTGTTGATATTTCAGGTGTTTTGCAGCTCGCGGGTCCAGACTCAGGTTCAGTGACTCCTCCGTCTGTCCCGAGGTAACATGAGGAACCTGAAGCTGCTGAAGAGCCTGTGCAGCTCAGAGCTGCAGGCTCCGGGCTCCCCGCAGTGTTTCTCCGTCCGGGCCGACACCGGCTCGATGCTGGTCGCCTCCCAGTTCTCCATCACAGAGTACGACCCCCGGACCGGCCAGGTGAGCTGCTGCTGATGAGATACCGTACCTGCCTCTCTGTCTGGTTGACGATGGGAGGTGGGACGTTTCTTGACATTTCTCCTCCTTTCTCCTCTGCAGGTTGTCAGCGAAGCCTCGTTGACATCGGATGAGTTCCTCCCGGAGGACGGCAGCGGCCTGGTGGTCGGACTGCAGGACCTGGCTGAGCTGGAGTCGGCGTGTTTGGCCACAGCCGGTGGTGACGTCGTCCTCTTCAACCTCAACACGTGTCAGGTCAGCAGCACGAAAGCTCACTTCTTCACGGAGGTGTTTGGTGGTGAAGAATCAGTTTTAGCTCCAAGTTCAGAGTTTGTTTTGAGTTGACGTTTGGATAAAGAGTTGAGGAATGTTCATTATTGCTGCTCTCTCTAAATTGAAGCCCCTTGATGCACTTTTATCATCCTGCTCTTCGATGTATTACTGGAGATGTGTTCTGTACCCGTCACTGTATTTTTTATAACAAGGTTGGATGGCCATCTTTAAGTGTAAGAAGGGAGCAACACTGCATGTTTTTTATTTGCAAAGCCTTACTTGAAAATGTATGTGTTTATCTTACCAGTTTTATCTCAGTTAGAGTTTGTAACTTGCACACTTGTTAGCAGGATACCTTGGTTTTACACACTCCTAGTGTCAGGACAGAATGAGGGAAGACTGCCTTTCAGTTCTATGCCTCTCAAAAGTGGAATAACTTACAAAACTGTCTGGAGCATGATCAACCTATTTCTCTCGATAGCTTTAAGAACTAACTATCAAATGTTCTGCAGTCTGTATGTAATTGTGGATCATGATTTTGATTGTATTTGTATATTTGTGTTGGTTTTGTAATCAGGCCTTCATTGAAAAAGAGAGCTCGCTCTCAGTTGACCTTCCCTGAATAAATAAAGGTGAAATGAAATGAATAAATATTTCAATGTCTTTTATTGTGTCTCACAGCTGGAGTGTGTCGGCAGCGTGGACAGCGGTCTGACGTCGATGAGCTGGAGTCCTGATGAAGAGCTTGTCATTCTCACCACCGGTCAGTCTTTGAAAAATAGTTTATTTATCAAATTCTTAAACTTATTATGAGAGTTATTTTGTCCTTGTTATATTTTTATAAGTCATGAAGAGAAACAGAAATGTTATTATGGCACCATTACTCAAACGTCTCAGGTTCCTACAGAGGAAAACCTTCTTTCTTAGACAGAGCGTAACTTTAATAATAGACCAGTTATTAGTTAATCAAGTATTAACTCCAAGATCTAATCTATTAAGAAGCTGTGCAATTAGTGAATAAATAATATCATATATTATGACACTGTCTTTTTATTGTTCTCTGTTGTATTTTATGTCATATCTATTATTTATTTTATGCACCACAGTAGAGCAGCGCTCCCAAAGTCATTGTATTTTAAATGTGCAGTGACAATAAAGGCTTTCAATTCAATTCAATTCAATTCAATTAATTTGTTGTCACAGGTCAGGAAACGATTATCATGATGACCAAAGACTTCGAGCCGATCACGGAGGTGGGAATCCACCAGGACGACTTTGGAGAAGGTACAGTCTCAGATTAGATCAGACGTTTCCACCACAGGTCACAAGATGATTTAAGGAAAGCGGAAATATTTGTGTTCACACTGGATGCCGGTAACGATTCTGTATTAAATCTTAAATATTGTGTGTTTTCGTAGGAAAGTTCATCACGGTGGGCTGGGGGAAGAAGGAGACTCAGTTCCACGGCTCCGAGGGGAAACAGGCGGCGCAGAGGAAAATCCAGGTCACGATCCGAACACAGAAACATCAGAGTCTGAATAAAAGTTACTGATTTGTTTAATAATAACGATATTTATGACGATGATGTAAACCTGAAACAGGAGGTGCAGCCGGCTGCGGCGTGGGACGACCGGCGGCCGCGGGTGACGTGGCGAGGTGACGGTCAGCTGTTCGCCGTCAGCGCCGTCTGTCCTCAAACCGGAGCCAGGAAGGTGCGGGTGTGGAACAGAGAGGGCGTCCTGCAGGCCACGAGCGAGACGGTCAACGGGCTGGAGCAGGCGCTCTGCTGGAAGTAAGAACCGCTTCTGTTAAATCGTTAAACTATCTTCTATAAAAAAAAACTTCCAGAGTCTTTCATGAATCTTCTCCTCCGGGGGTTTCAGACCGTCCGGCAGCCTGATCGCCAGCACCCAGCGTCACCCCAACAAGCACAGCGTGGTGTTCATGGAGAAGAACGGACTCCTGCACGGAGACTTCACGCTGCCCTTCAGCAAAGACCAGGCCAAGGTCTGACCAGAGAAATATTTACATAAAACATCAGACATCAGCAGCAGCAGCAGATTATCAGACTGATGTGTGTGTGTGTGTGTGTGTGTGTGTGTGTTGCAGGTGAAGGAGCTGCTGTGGAACAGTGACTCCACCGTTTTAGCCGTGTGGTTGGAGGACATGGCGGCAGGAGACGACGGACAGATCAACACCTACAGTAAGTTCACAGCCTGAAGTTGATGCTGCATTTACTGTTTTCCACCACCAGGGGTCAGTACAGTCCAACATCTTACCACACATGGACGTGTTCAGATGAAATTTAAAACCCTCATACACTGTAATTCAGACTGGACTAAGCTTAATGTCTGACTATCAGTGTGTTAACATGGACTTGAGTATCCTATTTCTGTGTTTGTGCATGTAAAAATCATATCACAATTTTGGAAACCCGGATATGCCAGAAACCTGGTTTTGCTACCTGGAGAACTCCGAAAGAAAACAGGATGCTGTGGCATGTGAACGCCTTATCCCCGTTTCTGCGACGATCTGCACAGGCTTGGGCAATAAAAAAACACACACGTCATATGTCACATACTGTATGTCACACAGTCGATAAAGATGCCCTGAAAGTTTTCCCTCCATTCATAATCCATTAAAGGTCCAGTGTGTGTAAAATAATAATTATAAGGCCACGAAAACCAAACAAATTTTATTTTATAGCGATTAGACACTTATACTAATATATTCATGGGTAGCATATTCAGATTTTGCCAATAAACCTTGACAAATATTACACACTGGACCTTTAAATCCACTAACACGATCCTGTATCACCGTTCGTTCATGGCTGCTTATTTTCATCCGCCTCTCCCACGTCCAACACGGTGGCAGTGACAGGCGGACATTCGTCGTCGCTCTCCCCTTTAAATATGCTAAATATAAGATGAGTGAGCCGTATTTGCAACGTGATGAGTGTTTAACAGTGCCAAACCTGCAAGAGCAGATGTCAAAATGACCAAGTTTTGTGTTACATAAACATCACAGGCGCCTGAGCTTTGATCAGAAACCAGGACGCTGATGTTCATCATGCAAACAGGGAAATTAATACCCAGGTTTCTCTGTGCATGTGAACGCAGCATCCGAATATGATCATAAACAGGATATTGCTCGTAACCGGTAAACTTAAACACACTGTATATTTGATTTTCTGTTAAATGTAGCAAACAAAAATGTAAATTTAAAGGGACATTTTCTCTAATTTCTTAATAAATTCACAAATGAGTCGTCGTCTGAATGAGGAACTGTCAGATTTCTTCATCAGTCTGTGCTGATCTCACGTTGATCCTCCTCTTCAGTCCAGCTGTGGAGCGTCGGAAACTACCACTGGTATCTGAAGCAGAGCCTGGACTTCGGCAGAGACCCTCAGAAAGCTCCGGTCGGTGTCTGCTGGGACCCTGAACGCCCCCTGAAGCTCCACCTGCTGACACGCAGCTGGGCCACCATCACCTACGACTGGGGCTGGACGACGGAGCGCAGCCCCGGGCTGGACGCCGCCGACCACGCCAACGTGGCTGTGATTGATGGAGGTGAGGACCAATGAGAGGAGGAGGAGGAGGAGGAGAGAGGAGGAAGAAGTGGAGCTGCAGGTTTTAATATTTATCTTTAAACCCTTCAGATAAAATCCTGGTGACGACCTTCAGGCAGTGTGTCGTGCCTCCTCCCATGTGTTCGTTCGAGCTGCAGCTGAAATCTCCGGTCAACCAGGTGACCTTCCTCTGCCGACCTGAGAGGACCAATCAGCTGGCAGCGTTCACCGCTGACGGACAGATCTCAGTCTTCAGCCAAGGTGGGCCATTCTACACTGTCTACCCAAAATAAAAAAATAATAAATAAAAATTAACGTTGATATTTATATTTAGGATGAAGTCAGACATGATGTTTGAACAGAAGAATACTGAAGGCAGTTTTTTTTATTTAAAGGGATAGTTCAACATTTTGGCAAATTGGCCCATTGCCATAGTCCCTAAATCAAATCAAATCAACTTTATTTATAGAGCACTTTTCATGCATGGACATGCAACACAAAGTGCTTGCCCCTAGTGCCCTGTAGTCTTAGTAGTAGGTTCGTTAACTTTAATTGTCGGTGCAAGCTTTTTTTTAAAATGGCGGAGCAGAGCTGCAAGCTGCACATTCACCACGCTATGAGATAATAACAGAATGTTTCCAGACAGAGTTGTTTTGGAGGTAAATTCATGCAAAACCGCTGATGCGCGTTCCCGTCGGGAGCAGTTTTTCATCAAGCAGTCTCTGTATTGATCTTGAAAACGACTCTGTCTCTTAACGTTCTGTTATTATCTCATAGCGTGGTGAATGTGCAGGTCACAACTTGTCCACCAGAGCGTTTTGGAGTTATTGGATTGTGTATTTGATGAGTTTGATGAGGGAAACCAAGAAATCCCATGAGCCTCTGTAGCGTAGCTCTGAGCAGCTCACGGCTCTGCTCTGCCATTCTAAAAATAGCTTGCACCGACATTTAAAGGTAACGAACCTACTGCTATGACTATAGGGATTATGGCAATTGGCCAATTTGCCAAAATGTTGAACTATCCCTTTAACCTTCATATTTTCTTGTTGATCCAGATTCAGGAGATCAGTCTGACAAATCAGCCAACGGGTTCAGGATCATGTCTCGTCCCTTGGTTCTCCAGAAAACCTTTAGGTGAGACAACATGTTTTCTGTTTTGTTCACCACAGATCACGGCCAGTCGATTTGTTTTTTTACTCCTTTCACCCACACCTCTCCCTTCTTCTTCTTCTTCTTCATGCTGCAGCGTCCCGTCGCTGCACAACGACCCTCTGTCCCTGCGGCAGCTGCTGTGGCTCGACGATGAGCTGTTTGTGGGCGTGGCCTCCGGTCTGCTGCCGACCTCCTCCACCCTGAAGCTGCTGCGTCCGGCTCAGGACTCCAACGACACACTCAGTGTCAGGTCAGCAGCTTCCTGTGGTTTCACGTCTTCGTCCTGCAGAATCTTAGAAATTAAGCGAATGAAACTAATTATAATGAAACTAATTATTCCTCAGATTTCTTAAATTCTATTGTTTCCTCGTCAGGTCTGAGTTAGAAGTGGACGGGGTCGTGGTCAGTGTGGTTCACTGCTCTCAGACTGGGACTGTGGCTCTGCAGCTGGAGGACGGACAGATCAGGAAATTACTCTGGGGTCAGTCACCTACACTGAAACTGTGATTTTTGAATCATAAGAGATTGTTTGATTTAAGAATTATAAAAAACAATTATATAAACCCTTCATTCTCCTCGCACATAACAAAGATCTGTCACCTAGTAGAGTTAAAAACAAAGGGATGTTTATCCACTGTAGATAAAAGACACAAGTCAGACATTTTGTTCCACTTCTTTTCTTTTTTTCATTTCTTTTTTAACTTTCTACCTTAATGAGACTTGTATTAAGGAATATTAGGGCCAGACAAAAAAAAAGGAAGAAAAGTAAAAGTATTTACAGCTTAATCAAGGCATCTGTAGAGGCAGCCATGGCTACCGAGTATAGTACTTTGATATTTTCTCAATTTATTTATTTTTATAGCTGGCCCTTTTTTTTTTTTCTTTTGCCAGAATTATTATTTTTTTTTTAGCTGGCCCTAATACTCCTTCGTAGACTTGGTTGCAAACAGTAATAATAAATCTGATGGGTCAAAAAGTGACAGAAATTAAATAATAAGATTCAAATAAAAGAGAAAAAGTAAATAAATTAAAAAGACAAATTAACACTTAAAGCAGAAGTAAGTGATCCGGTCGGCTAACTTCCTGTCAGCCGATGGAGTTAGCAGTCCCCGCCCTCGTCCCTACGTCACACGCATCCCTTGGCTGCACACACAGAGAGGACCGCCCCTTTATGCCGTTCTCTCTCCTCATTGGATAAAGGTTGTAGGATACAAGGAAAGTTTTCTCCTCGGCTTACAGCTGAGCAGAGTGACTTATAAGTGATTGCCGTCGGAAGATATAACTATTTAAGACTTATATTAACACAAACATTCCGCTTACTTCTGCTTTAATATATACAACGTCAAATAGAAAAAGTAAGCCAATCCAAATAATTAAATCCAAGAATGAAAAGTTGGGTCAAACCTGTACCTTATTCAGTTTTCATTGATTGAAAGAATATAAACTAGTTCTTTCAAACCTAAAGATTTCATTAATTCTGTCAACCCACCCTCAGTCGGTGTCATTTCCCTCCCTGTGTCACTTTGAATCTAAATTAAACATCCACCCACAGAAGCAGCATTATTTAGCAGCTCTGTTTGATTCTCGTCTTCATCACTGAGGTCGATTCTCTCCAGATTGTCCTGAAGCATCAGTGGAGGAGTGGAGCGACTCCGGTGGATGTAAAATCAACTTCCCTGTTCCCTGTGTTCAGACGGCGCTCTGCAGCATCAGTGGGGAGGTGGGGAGACAAATACCCATTTATAATAACATCATTAATCATTGATAGAGGACAAAGTGGATATATTTCAGTTTGATTTGCTGTTTTGTCTTCAGGAACATCTCCTCGGCCTGACGGACAGATCTCACCTGTATGCTGGAGACACAGAGGTAAAACTGTCCACTCCAGTTTCTCTCTGTGTGTTTATCCATAAACCAGGAAGAAAACACGTCTCTTTCTTCTTCTTCTCCTCCTCCAGCTGGCCTCCAACGTCTCCTCCTTCGCCATCTGCAACGACTTCCTCCTCATCACCACACACTCCCACACCTGTCGCTGCCTCCAGCTGAGCGCGCTCACCGTCAAAGGTAAAGTGGAAACGAGCGCTTCTTCTTCTTCTGCTGCTGCTGCTGCTCGTCGTCGTTGCTGGTGTGTATTTATAGTCCAGATGAGTTAAAATGACCTTTGACCCCTCAGGGCTGCAGGCGGCCTTGGCCTCAGACGGAGGTCAGAACGACGAGACGCTGCGTCGGGTGGAGAGAGGATCCAGGATCGTCACCGTGGTGCCGCAGGACACCAGAGTCATCCTACAGGTCTGTGACACTCACACGCGTTGGTACTGTCACTGTTTCCTCTGTGAAATCAGTAGATGTTGGTGCGTTTTCATGCAAATCTAAGATAAATAAACATTTTCAGATTTAAAAAAATGACAAACTACCATGAATGTTTCATGTGTTTGTGTCCAGATGCCTCGTGGGAACCTGGAGACGGTTCATCACAGAGCTCTGGTGTTGGCTCAGCTCAGGAAGTGGCTGGACAGGTGAATTTGAATTGAATCCATCATATCACAAATGTGGTTTCTAAATAATATGTTGAATTACAGTAACAAACAGTCCTTGAAGGTCAACTCTGGTCAACTACAGTACAAAAAGTTGTTTTCTGTTCCTCCAGTTTAAAGTTCAAGGAATCCTTTGAGTCAATGAGGAAGCTGAGGATCAACCTGAACCTCATTTACGACCACAACCCGAAGGTTTGTACTTTTTATTCTTCTAACGTTTGTAACAACAAATCTTATATTTTTTGCAGTAGGAAGCGAATAAAATATTCACAGGTTCATTATCAGAAAGGAACACACTGCTTTCTCACATTAATAAAACATCCTGTAAATATTTAAACACCAAAAAAAGATAAATTAGATTTGACCTGTAAAATTAAAAATAAAGAAAACACAGGAACAAACAGGATGAATAATTCAATGACAAATACAATTTACAGAAGCCATTTGGAAAAACTCACAAAACTGACAGCAGCTAATTTAAACAATTTAAAAAGCTTTGACAGAATAATAATGCTGTGATCTCTCAGACTGGATTTTATGATTTATAAAATATATATTTATATTTATATTATAAGTATGTACATTAATAAAAACTACATTTGTTCTTCTCCTGCTGCAGGTTTTCCTGGAGAACATTCAGACCTTCATCACACAACTCGGCTCCATCAACCACATCAACCTCTTCCTCACTGAGCTCAGGTCAGACCTTTAAAGTCAGAAGTGGAATAATTGATTTCCACATTAAAATGAATAAATCTTATATTTTATTCCATGTGTTTTGCCTCCAGGGAGGAGGACACCACCAGCACCATGTACCCCCGCCCTGACAGCAGCCCGGTCCAGCCCCGGCCCCCCTCCGGCCAGAAGAAGGTGGATGTGGTGTGTGATGCTCTACGTATCGCCATGGAAACAATGGATCCAAACAAGTCAGTGATGTTATATATACTGTATATATATTAAAGCAGAAGTAAGTGGTCCGGTCGTTTTCGCTAATGCTGCGTTCCAGGCAGGCTTTTGAAATCGTAAATTACAGCTTCAAGTCACAACTTACGACGTTGTAGCGTTTCAGGCAACCCACTCGTGTTTTTCCGACCTGTTTTACCGGTGAAAGTCACTATAACGGCCACTCGTAACTTCCGACCGGTGAACTCGTACCAGATCGAACTGGTACCACTTCACGGTCGGAAAAATACGAGTTTCCTTGAACGCACCATAACAGTCCTCGTCCCTACGTCGCCACATTCACGGCGTCCCTTGGCTGCACACACAGCCCTGCATGCCGTTCTCTCTCCTCATTGGATAAAAACTGTAGGATACGATAAATGTTTTCTCTTCGGCTCAGAGCAGAGCAGAGGGACTGAGAGACCCGTGTTTCAGACCAAACACTCTATGTAAGTGATTGCTGTCGGAAGATAGAACTATTTAAGACTTATATTAACACAAATATATCACTTACTTCTGCTTTAACACAACATGATGTCAGGACTCATTTATTTTGTGTTTATTTCGAATATGCAAGTACAAAGCACAAATGTATAGAATAAACCAAGGATGTGCCATAAAAACATGGCAGACAATATTCAAATATGATTTCCCTCATCAAACTCATCAAATACACAATCCAACAACTCCAAAAGGCTCTGGTGGACAAGTTGTGACCTGCACATTCACCACGCTATGAGATAATAACAGAACGTTACGAGACGGAGTTGTTTTCGAGGTAAATTTGATGAGTTTGATGAGGGAAACCAAGAAATCCCATTAGCCTCCGTAGCGTAGCTCTGAGCAGCTCACGGCTCTGCTCCGCCGTTCTAAAAATAGCTTGCACCGACAAATAAAGGTAACGAACCTACTTCTAAAACTATAGGGATTATGGCAATGGGCCAATTTGCAAAAATGTTAAACTATCCCTTTAAATGACGATGATGATCTTTGTCCAGATTCTGTCTGTCGATCCTGACGACTCACGTGAAGAAGACGGTGCCAGAGCTGGAGATCGCTCTGCAGAAAGTTCACGAGCTCCGAGGTGAGAACACGATGAACACACTGAACGCCACTACACATACACACATATACCGTTGTAGCTCATCAATCAGTTTGTGTGTGTGTGTTTGTACAGAAAACCCTCCTGCAGCTACGGGCGCCGTGAACGCTGAGGAGGCGCTGAAGTACCTCCTCTTCCTCGTCAACGTCAACGACCTGTACGAACACTCGCTGGGAACGTACGACTTCGACCTGGTGCTCATGGTGGCCGAGAAATCCCAGAAGGTACGAGACACCGAGGAAAACACCCGACTCAGACATGAGGAGTGTGTGTCACTGAGGTCGTTATTAATCAGCAGCTGATTGACTCATCATCATACTCCAGTTTCTCTTTTACCTTCTCATCACGGGGAGAAGTTTTACATTTTTCCCTCATTAATATGTAGATTTATGCACCAGAGAGAGAAATGAGACATTTAAGATCCTAAATATGTGAAGTCACACTGCAGGGTGCACAAAGATCTAATTAGATAATCAGCTCTAATAAGAGGTAATTAACGTTTTTGTAATGCACCAGTTTTGTGTGAAGCAGAAAAATAATTTCCACTTTATTTCCAGTTTGTGTTTTTGTAACTGAATTGATTTCACCACTTTCCTCTGTGACTGAGCTCTAACTGGTGATGAACTGGACGTGGTGTCGCCTGCTGATGTTGGTTCGTCTGTATCTCTGCAGGATCCTAAAGAGTACCTCCCCTTCTTGAACATGCTGAAGAGTCTGGAGCCGAACTACCAACGCTTCACCATCGACAGACACCTGAAGCGCTACAGGAAGGCGCTGCTGCACCTCAGCAAGTGTGGTCAGTCACAGTGTTTTATCATTTTAGCCACAAGTGATTCAAGCTTTATATCTGAAAACTTTCCTTCAGTTAGGTTTAAATGTTTCTAAGTTACTCCAGATATTTAAAGATGCACATGATGATGATGATGATAATGATAATGATAATAATAATAATAATAATAATAATAATAATAATAATAATAATAATAATAATAATAATAATAATAATAATAATAATAATAATAATAATAATAATAATAATAATAATAATAATACATTTTATTTAAAAAGCGCCTTTCAAGCCACTCAAGGACACTTTACAGAAGAGAACATATGAAGATTAATGCACATAAATCAAAGTTACTGTGAAAGGAAAACAACATATTTGCAGTTGTTGGAAAAGTCCGAGCTGAAATCATCACAACAACAGTTAAAGGGACTACGAGGAGTTTCGGAAAGCAAAGTGTTTTCGCACTACATTTCCCATGAGCCTCCGAGCGCACATTATCATGTGTCATCCACATTAATATGAGACTCTTTTATAACCAAAAGCAAACTTCTCGGGGTCATGTATGTATGTTTTGGGGATGGGGCGTTCACTGCACCAGGAAATATCAAAGATATAGACTGTCGGACTTAGATTTAATTAGCTCTCAGGGTTTTATTTATATAATTTGTCCTATTAAATGTGTCACAGTTTCCCTGTTTTAACTTTTTATATTTGTCAAAGCACCTTAACCTGCGCTCTGTTTGAAAAGTGCTATAAAAGTTTTATTTAGTTAATTTGTCACACAATGCTGAAATGCCCTTTAGAGGAAGCACAAAAATCTAGTAATCTCAGTTAATTTGCATATTTCAAAATAAAAGGCAGATTTGCAAATTTAGTTGTTTTTTTTAATCCCAGCTGATGACGACAACATGATGATGATGGTGTTGTTGTTTTATGTTTTGTGTCCAGGAGAGGAACATTTCCCTGAAGCTCTGCAGCTGGTGAAGGAGCAGAAACTTTACAGTGAAGCTCTGAGACTGTTCACAGGAAACGTTGTTCACTACAAGGTGCAGACACAACGATGCATTCAGGTCTCCACGTAAAACCCAAACACACCATGTGAAACCCGACTCTCACCTTTGACCTCTGACCTCCTCCAGGCTCTGAGCTGCGCCTACGCCGAGCACCTGGTGGAGCAGCAGCAGGCGGAGCAGGCCGGCCTGTTGCTGTGGCGATGCGGCGAGTCGGTCGGCGCCCTGCAGGCGTTCGCCGGCAGCTCCAGCTGGAGGAACGCCATCTGTGTGGCGCAGCAGATCCCGCTGCCGCCGGACCAGTTGGCGCTGCTGGCCCGGGACCTGGCAGGTAACCATGGCAACGGGCCGTCGATGAGTAAATCAGACAGGTAACTGGTTCCTAACGGGTTTCCGTCTCCTCCCCCTCAGAGAAACTGACTGAACAGAGACGGTTCTCTGAAGCCGCTCTGCTGTTGGACCAGTACGCTAAAGTAAGATCCTCTCCACATCTGGACACAGTGACACGTGAACATCTGCTTCTTAATCAAACACAACTTCTGTCCGGGTCTGTGTTGTTACTCCCTACAGGACTGTGAGGAAGCCATCTTGGCTCTGATCACTGGTGCGGTCTGGGAGGAGGCGCTGCGACTGGTCAGTGAGAGAAATGTCTGATTTAAAATACAATCATTTAAAACTTGTTGCTTTACATTTCCTGTTTGTTTGTCTGTTGTTTTCCTGTGTGATGGTTTGTGTCTTGATTGTTTGCTCCAGATTTTCATGCACAACAGACAAGACATCACTGAAACCAACCTGAAGCCTGCTCTGCTGGAGGGTAAGAAAAGTTCAGGGCATTGTCTCTGTTTTAAGATAATTTCTTATATTCGCCATTTTAAAAGGTACATAACATAACATAACATAACATAACATAACATAACATAACATAACATAACATAACATAACATAACATAACATAACATAACACTTACTGCTTTATATTACAATTTAGTGAGAACAGAAACAGAATCTCAGCTGCAGCAAACAAATCTCTTGTGAAAACAAACTTACTGATGTGGATGACTTGTTTTTATATTTGCAGTTAAAGGTTTGGGTTCCTAAGAATATCGCTAAATATATGAGAAAATAGTAGATGAATATATAATAAATACCTAAAATGAAGCACAAGCTGTTTATTAGCGTCTAGCTCTGACTGTATTGCACATGATCTTGCAAGAATATCAACTGAAGAGTTTCCGCAAAATCTAACATTTAAATCACACTTCTTTGGTGCATTATGAGAAAGATGTTACTAGAAAGCATTGAAGAACATTAACAGAAGTTGTCATGTATTTGTTTTGATGTCGTCTTGTTTTAGCCGTCGGCACTCAGACTGTTTTCCTGGAGGCTCAGGTGGCGACGTTCACGCGGCACAGGACGAGACTGGCTGTGGTCCGAGAGCAGAAGGAGAAGGCCAGACTGGACATGCTGGGTGAGTCAGAGCTCAAACGTTAACGTCCAGCAGGTCCAAGAGGACGTTGGGGGATAGACGAAAGAACTCAAATAGTCAAAAGACACTTCAGTTTTTCATCTGAATCCTATTTTTTTTGTTGATCCTGTGTTGTGTGTGTCAGATGAGGACGGTCCAGACTGTCCTGACGCTGAGCTCTACTCTGAGGCCAGCAGTGTGATGACCGGCTCCAAATACTCCCAAAGCAACTCGCGCATCTCCTCGTAAGACAAAACCAGTTGTTCTCTCTCTGTGAAATTACTATTAATATATTAACCTGTGTGATAAATGATGTAATATATTGGTTTGTTTTTTTCCTGTTGATGCTCCGGCTGCAGGAGATCGTCAAAGAACCGACGGAAAGCCGAGCGGAAGAAGCTCAGTCTGAAGGAGGGAAGCCCGATGGAGGACAGAGCGCTGATGTACGCGCTCGCCGAGATCATCACCACCGTGGACAAGATGAGAGGTACCGAATTCAGTTTTCTGCAGTATTAAAAATGTTTTTTTGAAGATGCACCTGTAATTAATTCCTGCTGGTCGTTCTTGCCCCCCCCCCCTTCCCCTCCTACAGAGGAAGTGCACGGCCTGCTCAAAGCCCTGGTGCTGTTCCAGTTCGACAAGCAGGCGGAGAAGCTGCAGCTGGCCTACGAGGAGGCTCTGCACCTGATGGAGACGTCGGTGCCCGAGGTGTGGCCGGACGGTCTCCAGAGCAACCAGGCTCCGGTAACTTGACACCAGACTTCATCATTATAACATCAGTGTAGGGACGTCACGATTATAGATTTTCTTGGTACGATTATTGTCAGAGAAATAATCATGGTATTACGATGATCATGATTAATTAACACTATTAATGTGTAAAATCAAATATAGTCTAAATACAATTACATTACTAAATATTTACACAAAATATTTTAAGTATTTATTAAAATGTGACCAATTATTAATCCCCCAGGGGAGGTGTTTGAAATATTCAAGTCATTAATTGTCATCTATACAAAATGTTTAAGTTAACTTTTTTTTTTTCAATTACAAATGACACTCTAGCATTTAAATTCAATGTTACCTAAATGGACCAGTAGTATCTGTGCATTTACTTTTACTTTGGCGCACATCTGCCAATTATGGTTCCATTATAATCTTTTTTGGAAAGTGGCGGTATTTAGGAATCTTTACGATTAATTAATTGTGGGGCGTTTGATACCGCAATAAATTGTGAAAACAAGTAATTGTGACATCCCTACATCAGTGATGCGTTTTCTTCACACTTCTGACTTGTTTTTATGAACTGTTGAGTTTGTTTTTATGTATTCCTCCCTCTCTCCTCCTCCTCCTCTTCAGCTCACGGGGCCAAACTCCACAGCCAACAGCATCATGGCGTCTTTCCAGCAGCAGCAGCAGCAGAAACCTGCAGCTCCACAACCAGGTCAGCAGCAGAGAAGTGAGCGTTCGCCGGCACAGACAGTCACAGCTCACTGTTTTTTAACAACTTCATTTTATTCTCTTAATACACATCTGATTCTTCTCCTTTTAGTGATTTTCCTGTTTTGTTTTTTCCTCCACAGACGTCGAGGTCCCGGCGCCACCAAAGATGAGAAACGGTGTCAAGTGGAAGCTCAGTCTTCTGAAGTAGATGAGTTTCTAATGTTTTTACCTGTAAAGTCAAATGTTAATTATGTAATAAATAAAGATTCAGTTCATGTCTCCTCTGACCAGATTCTGTGGAGATGAAGTTTTTTTTTCTCATAGCACAAACATCACACTTCAATTAATTAACATAAGTGCATCTTTGTTTAATCATGTTATCTTAGATTTGTGAACATGAAGCTTTTATTTTGAAAGAGTGACTTGGTTTTATCTTGAACAAACACTTGCAGAGGCTAAAAAGTAAAAAAGAAAAATAATTAAAAAGACAAAACGTTTCAGTGGAGCTCACGTCCACTCGTCTCCTTCGTTCATGATCATCTGAAAGTGAATCTGTGCGTCCTGCTCCAGAGACGGAGAGAGAGTCTGAAGTTCAGTTTAGTTCAGGAGTTATTTGTGTTTGTGAACGGCCGACTGTTGAAGCACAGTTGAGCCTCTCCTCATGTTTACTGGCAGCTTATCTAGAAAAACACATCGACTCCTCCTGACGCAGCCTCGTCTTTCACAACATTAACACTTAAAGCAGAAGTAAGTGGTCCGGTCGTTTTCGCTAATGCTGCGTTCCAGGCAGGCTTTTGAAATCGTAAATTACAGCTTCAAGTCACAACTTACGACTTTGTAGCGTTCCAGGCAACCCACTTGTGTTTTTCCGACCTGTTTTACCGGTGAAAGTCACTATAACGGCCACTCGTAACTTCCAGGATCGAGCAGGATCGAACTGGTACGACTTCATGGTCGGAAAAATACGGGTTTCCTTGAACGCACCATAACAGTCCTCGTCCCTACGTCGCCACATTCACGGCGTCCCTTGGCTGCACACACAGCCCTGCATGCCGTTCTCTCTCCTCATTGGATAAAAACTGTAGGATACGATAAATGTTTTCTCCTCGGCGCAGAGCAGAGGGACTGGGAGACCCGTGTTTCAGTCCAAACACTCTATGTAAGTGATTGCTGTCGGAAGATATAACTATTTAAGACTTATATTAACACAAATATATCACTCACTTCTGCTTTAACACAGCAGCTCTGGAGGATGCTGTGATTTCTGACAGACCATGAACGCATCCTCGGGTCGTGAACTACTCCGCTGCTCCACAGCAGAAGATAAAACTCTCTGTATATCAGGTGTGTGTTTGAACATTTGTCGTGGATAAATAACAAACTTTAAAGACTCGAGCGAAGTCCAGTTGCCATGGTGATCTGAACAAGTCCTGCTTTGTTCTCCTCCTCTTCCACCTCCTCTTCTTCTTCTTCATCACACCCTCTTCGCCCGTCTGGCGGCGGCGGCGGCCCGTCTCTGGTTGATGGCCTTGGTGGAGACGCGGAGTTTGCGCAGACGCAGCTGGCGCAGTCGGAGCTGCAGGTCTTTGGGGAGTTTCCCGCCCTTCGCCAGAATGTCCTTCAGCCTCTGTCGGGGCATCTTGGTGAGGCGGAAGTCGCAGATGGTCGGGTAGTGGTCGTACATGACCTGGCAGGGGCGGGAGGAGGGGAAGTATCCCTCCGCGCTGACCGTCACTCGGTACTCGCCGGGGTTCAGCAGGCGCCAGTAGTCGCCGTCGGCAACTGTGGAGGAAGATGGAGGATGTGAGTGTGGATGTAGAGTGTTGTAGCATGTTTTATTATTATTATTTTAAGATTTATAGCACCATTTATTGTATCTTATTTTTTTATTAGATCTAAACTAAGTTTTATTTCAATTTTTATTCCTTTAAATTATTAATGTATTTATGCACATACATTTATACATTTTATTCAATCTATTTATCTTTATTTTATTTCATTCTACTCCATTCACCTATTTTATCTTGGTTTTTATGCACTGCAAAGTACAAATTGTTGAGTGTAAGATAACATTTCCTCCGTGTTGAATGTTTGAGCATGTGAATGTAGTATATATAGTATATTTTTTTCTGGGCTCATATCCACAAAATCCAGAAGCTTTTCTGTTGTAAAAGCTCCAAATTGCACTTTAACAGTAAAAAAGACTCAAAAACGGAGTGATTCAATGAAAATTAAGTGTCATTATTTAACACTTTTCTTATACAGTATTATTATTATTGTATTATTATTAGAAATGGTTCTTTAATTTAATATGTGGTGTGGGATGTAAACCAATACCTGATCTGATGTGATGATCAATGTCCTCGACTTTGATGATGGCGTCTGCTATTCCAGCCTCTGTGTCTTTGTCCCGCACCACACCTTTGATCCCACGATGCACCTGGACACAGAACAATGAGACTACAATCAGTGTTTTATTGAAGCTGTGGACACAAAACAGCAACAAATAAGATGAGATTTTAACTTTTTATTGTTTTATTCCCATCAAAACACCAGAATTAAAGAATGAAAATGAGTCGGACCTGCTCCATGTAAACCAGCAGAGACTCTCTATTGTTCTCCCACTCGATGGGAAGTTCACTGGCGTGAGGAAACTTATCACAGGACAACTCCACCGTCACCTCGAAGCAGTTGGTGTGCAGGTAGCTGAAGTCGTTCATACCTGCAGGGAAGACACAAGAGAGTTAGGGTCAAGTGTGACAGGAACAAGAATGTTTTCACTGAAACACTGAGACTGATGGAGGTAATAGAGAAGGAAACAAGAGTCTGAGGGTTTTTATTATCATCTACAGCAGTGGTTCTCAAAGGTTTTTACATCAAAGACCCCTAAATTGACACAAATTAGACCTTGGACCCCCATTGGACAAAATTTTGAAGCAAATGCCAGAAATACACAAATATTTGTTCTGAGACTGAAGAATGTTACATTTTTAGTCAATGTACGACATTCAAATTAGGGCCAATAGCATGAATTTGTGGAAATATTATAGAGAAATTTCTGGAAAAAAGTGGAGTTAATAAAGTTAGACAGCTCTGTCACACATAAAAAAATAAATAAACATGATATAGAGGTTTAATAGAGTTGAGCTGAACCACACCAGAATGAACTAACACACACACACATCTTACTTCCTGGTACATTGTGCCAGTCGGCTCCGTTGATGATGTTGTTGTACCTGAGGAAGTCCTTGTTGTGACACGGCCGTCGGTCGGGGTTGGACATCACCTGGTCACATGAGAGACAACAAGAGGTTAAAGGTGAGATCTTAAAAACTAAGAGGAAGATGAAGACGTGGAGGAGGAGGAGGAGGAGGAACCCGGTTGGTGCTGGCGTAGGCCGTGGCCAGCCAGCGGAAGAAGCTCTCGTCGGCGGTGGGCGTGTCCTCCCGGGGCGCCCAGTCGCGCGTCATGTCGTACGGGTAGGTGACCACCAGCTCTCCTCCGTGGAGGTTGGCGCTGAGGACGAACGGGATGTTCTGCATCCAGCTGATGACGGCGCGAGTCTCCGAGGCCACCTGAGGATGGAGGATGAGTCACTGACGATAAACTCTTTTATATGTTTTATTTCTGTTTGCCATTAGCCATGGAACATTTTACCATAGAGCTCTTATTTCTATTTCTGAAAACCTAAAACATGTTTTTATTTTATTTTATACCCATGTTGTTGGATAAATGAGCATCTATTGAAAACCTTAACAGTTAAAGCAGAAGTAAGTGGTCCGGTCGTTTTGGCTAATGCTGCGTTCCAGGTAGGCTTTTGAAACCGTAAATTACAGCTTCAAGTCACAACTTACGACTTTGTAGCGTTCCAGGCAACCCACTCGTGTTTTTCCGAACTGTTTTACCTGTGAAAGTCACTATAACGGCCACTCGTAACTTCCGACCCGTGAACTCGTACCAGATTGAACTGGTATGACTTCACAGGCCGGAAAAACACGAGTTACGAGTTTCCTTGAACGCACCATAACAGTCCTCGTCCCTACGTCACCACATTCACGGCGTCCCTTGGCTGCACACACAGCCCTGCATGCCGTTCTCTCTCCTCATTGGATAAAAACTGTAGGATACGATAAATGTTTTCTCTTCGGCTCAGAGCAGAGCAGAGGGACTGAGAGACCCGTGATTCGGTCCAAACACTCTATGTAAGTGATTGCTGTCGGAAGATATAACTATTTAAGACTTATATTAACACAAATATATCACTCACTTCTGCTTTAAATAATTTAGCAAATGAACATTCAGTGTCAACACATCTTTTGAGCCTCTCAGACAAATGTTTGCTCCTTATTAGTGAGGTGAGAATTAATTCTCTTTAATAAACTATACATGAAATTAATGTTACATTTTCCATTTTATTGAGTTTTTTCTATCATTTATCACATGTTAATTTTGACTGAACAAATCTTGTTTATATTAAACCACTGTGCATATATGTTCATGTGATTTAAGAGTGATTTAAAAGTGATTTTATTTGTTTGTTTTGTCTATAGAAACATGAGACAGAGTTCAGGCTAATAACTGGGGTTTCAAATGAGATTATAATGACAGACACATTAGTTTCTACAGAAGTGGTACTAAAATTAATAGCCTATTCAATAACAAAACTCTGTTGCTACATGATGCAAATAGATGTAACCACACACTTAAATAGGAACAACATGGTTTTCCCTAAAATCACTGCACAAACAGGAGAATAATGCACATTTATTATTATGTTACTGTAATTATAGCTACTTATCTGTCTATAAAACTTACAAAGGCGTCCTCAGACGTGTAGTACTCGGGGATGGGGAAGTAGTGGTTGATGAGTTTGGAGCGGTCCGTCTCCAGCTCGATGGCGTTCCACATCACTGAGTTGATGTCAGCGAAGTTGTGGTTCATGTCGATGCCTTCGTAGCTGTAACGTCCCAGCGCCCAGCCGGCCAGCTCCGAGCCCTGAGGGTCAGAGAAGGAAACGAGAGTCTGAGGGTTTTTATAATCATCATCTGTATCATCATACAGCAGGTGTTCTCAAAGGTTTTTACATCAAGGACCCCTAAATTGACACAAATTAGACCATGGACCCCCATTGGACAAAATTCTGAAGCAAATGCCAGAAATACACAAATATTTGTTCTGAGACTGAAGAATGTTACATTTTTAGTCAATGTATGACGTTCAAATTAGGGCCAATAGCATGCATTTTTGGAAATATTATAGAGAAATTTCTGGAAAAAAAGTGTATTTCTCTAAAAACATTTAAACATTTCTAGAACAAGTAGGAACAATTCTGATAAAAAAAATATTAAAAAAAAAAAAAAAAATCTAGAAAAAAAAGTGATATTAAAAAAAAAGTTTAAAATTTAATTTTAAAGAGAAGTAGTACAAAATTTTCGAAAACAATTCTAGAAAAAGTGGTAAAATTTTCTTTAAATTTTCTTCTTTTTTAAAGGTAAAAAAAAAAAAAAAAAAAAAAGAGTGGTAAAAATTTCTCCAAAAACTTTATAAATTCTAACAAAAAGTGGTAAAATTTCAAGAAAAAGTTGCGGTCCCCCTGGGGGTCCCTGGACCCCACGTTGAGAGCCGCTCGAGGGCTTAGAACCAAAAGGGCGTAAGTGACATTTGACAAACTTTACAGGAGAGGCAAAACAAAATTTTGACCAGACTTCAATCAACTGTATTCATTAACCTTAAACCACAACATTGCAACCACAGACATGCTTATATGAATGAGTATTTATGTAATAAACTTATGACATATTATCACAATTAACATGTTCTTAAACATTTTAAAATAAAAAAAATATGTCAAAAACGTCACATACGCCTTTTTGGCACCAAACATTTCCAAGTCTTCTAGGACATATTGGGCGTATCTGCTGAACAATGCATTGAACTGATTGAATAATTAACACTTGAATAAGTAATTAATTGTCATGTAACTCATTCATTAATTATTTTAAAAGGGTCCTATGTTCCCCGCTGTTGCTGGTCGATGGACTCTCTCTACTTATCTGGACTGTCTCTATCTATCTGGCCTGTCTAGCCTCTACCTGGTCTTTTTACTGTACTAAACTTAAAGGAGCATTATCGCAAATACAGCAGTAATAGCATAAAATAAGATGAAATATGCAAAAGATGGGTCGGGGGGAGCCATAACTAAATTTACAAAAAAAAACGCCAACAGTATAGTGTCCGTGGGGCAAATGCAGCATTTGTCTTTGTTATGATCCAAGCCGGCCCGGCGCTTGCTGCGTTAAAATGCACTCGGAACTCGCAAATCCGACCCCCGAACTGGAAAAATGCAACAGTAAATAGTAATGTAGCAGTGTGTTAGGCTGCTCACAGTCACTGAATCGCTGGTAGAACACTTTGTCTCCACGTCCCTGTGTCTTTCTTCAGCTGTCCTCTCAGCGTTATTAAGGAGGAGGACGTTTCAGTTGCTGTTGTGGTTGTTGTGGTTGTGCGCGAGTAGAGCTGCCGCTTCCACTAGCGAGTTTTCTTTTTCCCGCGATTGCACGTTCATTCAGCCTGGTGAGGGAGGAGGAGGGAGGAGGGGGAGGAGGGGGAGGGGGGACTAAACGAGGCTGCTCTCTCTCTCCGACAGCTGCCCACTTGTTTATATCTGATAAGCTCCACCTGGCTCCATCTAGTGGCCGAATTAAGAATTTGGATTTGCGATAATGCTCCTTTAACCAACTCCTGTCTTTATTGCCTAAACCCAACCAATGGGACAATTTCACTTCTCACTCAAAGTCACAACTCAACTTCTCACTCAAAAATAGGCAAAAATCTGCAAAGTCACAACAACAAAACATGGCATGTTGCCCTGGTCTTTTGGGGGAAAAGCGGGGAACATAGGACCCTTTTTCTATGAAAGGGTTCTATGTTGCCCAGTCACACACATAACAGGTACATAGGAGCCGGGGAATATAGGGATGACCCCAGTAAGGCTCTCAAGGCATGATTCTGTCTTATTGTAATCACTCTTGTGAGGGCACACATTCAAAAACAACTCTGACTCATCTTTAACTTCTTTAATATAGGATTCATCAGTTTGTTTCATAATATTCATCAAAATCTTTTCTGCCTCACACAGTTCCATGTCTGCAGTTTTCTCAGCCATTTTCAATGCTGTTTAAGGGCAACAACTACACTTAGGCCCTTCTGGCTCTGAACCAACATGTGGGTCCGACATGTATTTAGATGTATTTTTCAGGGCCAGAAGGGCGTAAGTGCACTTACGCCCTTCTGGCTCCAAACATTACTCACATTTTTGAGTTAGGTCTTTATTGTTTTGTTGCTTTATTCAATACAGTTTGATCTCAGATGGGTCATTTTGGCATCATTGGATAGAGCTCATCAAGACCTTTCTTTTGATATATAGAACTCATTTTCGCCCAAAATGTCACTTACGCCCTTTTGGTTCTAACCCCTCGCGCTGATCTACAGGACAGTGTGTCTCTGACTGACAGCTGCTGCAGGCCAAGCACCTTTTTGAAGGCGATCTCGTAGCCGTCGGGGTTCATGGAGGGCAGCAGGTGGATGCGGGTCTCTTTGACCAGACGGACCACGCGCTGGTTTCCCTCTCTGTACTGGTGACACATGTACTCCATCAGGTTGAGCAGCAGCTCCCGGCCCACCACCTCGTTGCCGTGCATCCCCGCGACGTATCTGAACTCTGGCTCTCCTGCAGGGGGCGCCACAACAAAGACACACAGGCTCTAACACAACTGACCAACTGGTTTGGCTCATTTCTTATTTCTTGAAAAAGAAATTTCATTCTCAAAACTCTATCATTTGGTAAAACAGTCTTACAGTTCAGCATAACACCATAGCTCACTTGCAAAACCTCATATCTCTTCCAAAACAGTTCACTCATGTGTCAAAACTAATTTCCTTCTCATATAAATAGTCACTGCCCCCAAAATACATCGTCCCTTTGGCGTTGTGTCACTGCAAGTAAAAATGTTGAGATGTTTAGTCACTATGGCAGAGGAGCATTGGAATATCCCTCATGTCCACCTCTCAGTCCTAACCCAGGGCTTCTTTGACAATGGTGACTAGTTTCTTGTTTTTGTTTTTTTTGTCCAGCTAACAGAATACAATTGTGTATAAGACTGAAAAAAAGAAGAAGAAGATTTTATGGTAAGAGCAGCCTCCAAGGTTTGACATCACACATTGCACTCATACTGCCAACTGTAATATAAACACACATTAACAACAAAACAAGGACATTTTTATGTAGCATACAGTGATGTAAATAATATGGTATTCATGGTATATTGTTCTTGACAAATTTTGAGACTATTGTGCATGTGATGGCTTATACAATGAGTTGATGCTGAGATGTTTTGGAGAGAACGAGAACAACCATTATACTGAGAATCAATCCATCAGTTTAGATCAACAAGATCTTTCTATTTGGAAACTGTGCTGAATGTAGGCTACCTGAACTTAATCATTTGCAAAGATGTACTGAGGCATTTGCAATGTGATTAAATGAATGATAAATAGTTATTTTGTGAAGTGGTTTGCAGGTTTGTCCATTTTGAGAATGTCATTTCCGTTTCAAGAAATGAGCCAAACCAATGGAGAACAACTACAACATGTAGTGTAGCTCTTCTTCTGCTGTTGTTGCTCATCATGATCTCATGAATCCAAAACAACCAGGAGCCTCAAAGCCCCAAAACTTTATCCAGCTGCAGTGTCTCAGTCTGCACAGATCTCCTCCACTTGTGCAACATGAAAGACCTGGACCTGTTTCCTGTTTTCTCCACATACGTTACAGTCACAGGCAGCTCTGAAATCTCACACGTCCTCCACAAAACTGTTTAGTTTCAGCTCCGACTGAGCGCAGGGATGAGTTTCCTACACTGAGGCTCTGATCAGTGCACCAGAACTCTTGAGTGTACAATCTGTGAACTGATATTATTTATTCAATACATAAGATTATCATTGTAATTTAGATATAAGATGTATTTATTATTATTTATAATTCATTATTATTACATGCAGAGATCTGCTATCATATAATATATAATATATAATATGTATGAAATAACCCCAGCCACATTTCTTTATGTATATACACTACCAGTCAAAAGTTTGGACACACCACGTGTTCCTTCATAGTTTTGATGTTTTAAGAATGAATCTACAATGTGGAAAGTAATAAAAATAAAGAAAGACCATTGAATGACATGTGTCTAAACTTTTGACTGGTAGTGTATATTAAGATCTGACACATACAGATGTGTTTTGCTTTAAAAACTGAAGCTGAAAATTCTCAGACAAACTTCTCAGATCATTTTATCATAATTTATCATTTCATCAAACAAAACTTGATGTGAAATGAGCTTCAGTTTTGCTCCGTCTCTGAGACTTCACCCTCTGATACTTGTGGGCTTTGGTCTGAGCCTCTGAGGGTATTTAGTTGTTTTGCGGCGACATCATATGAAGGATCGAAAATCTTCATCGCAGATCATTTATAATTACGAGAGTTGTGTGTAAACCGATGCTGTTTGTTATTGAAAGGCATTAGCGTCATTGTCTCATGAAGCAGAAAGTGGAATTTTCTTTATCTCATCACTAGAAAACCAAATAAACATTTAACTCTGAGCTGAGGAAGCTTCATAACAACAAACTGTGTGTGTGTGCAACGAGCTACAGACACTCATGAGTTACATAATGAGTGGAAAAGTGACGAGGCCGACGGTGAAGCCAGTCTACATGTTCCTACTGTGACCACTGAGCTAAAGAACTGAAGGAACGGTCAGTGGAAGAGACTGAACCAAACTAACCAACACTGGTCTGTGGAAGAAAAGAAGACTCCGAGGTGGAAGAAGAAGAAGAAGAATCAGGTCTGAGACTGAAATTAAAAACTGATCTTAGGCTGTTGGTTATTTGTCAATACAAGACAGGAAGTCCAATTAAAGTTGGATCTTGTGACATCCACATGGACTCAAGGAAGAACTAGAAGTTGGTGATCAAAGGTCAAAGGTCACTGCGACCAAAAAAACAAACTCAAGAATCCATGCACTAATTATATCACAAACCTCTGAAAGAATAACATTGTGCCATTTCATATCCAAAGGGTCTATCTATCTATCTATCTATCTATCTATCTATCTATCTATCTATCTATCTATCTATCTATCTATCTATCTATCTATCTATCTATCTATCTATCTCCTTCTGTGCTGCCTTCACTGCCCGTGTGTTTTGGCGGGAACCTCTCTCTCCTCCTCTGCCATGTGCTCTGAGCTGAGGAGGCCAAAGAAAACATTTGTCCACCTCAGAGTAAATGAAGAGCAGGTTTATGTTTCACACACTACTGGACTGTCTGTGCTTTAGTTTTAGGATACAGTGGCAGCCAGTATAGACCACGACCCTTTGACCCCTCTGACTCTGATCACTCTGGGATCGCAAACCCGGATCAGTTCAGAGCATGAAGCTGCTCCACAGACAGAAACAATCTCACCAGCTTCTCTGTAAATTGTATAAGTGATCAATGAACTGACAACAGATGCTGAGTCTCCTCATCGCGTCTCACCCAGCTCGTGTTCCCCGGGGTTGTCAGAGATCTCCATGACGTAGAGCTTCAGGCCGGTGTAGCTCTTCCCGATGCTGTAGATGCGGGTGATGTCGGGACACGCCTCGTTCACCGACTTCATCAGCTGGAAGGAAAAAAAAGTCAAATTTATGAATGATCTTTTGATTTTATGGATTCAACTACATGAAAATATGATAGATAAATAAATAAATACAAGTGATCAGGCAAAACACAAAACTCTAAAATTTAAAGGTCCCTTTTTGAGATTTCTGTTGATTACATGATATGTATGATTATCAAACGGAACTATGGTCTGTATTAATACTCTGTATCAAAATGTTTGCACGTATTTAGAAACTGTCGCTTGAAAAAAAAATCAAGGGCTTTTGTTACTTTGTGTCACAATGAAACCCTGCCATCACTGCCCACAGCCATGACCCCAACATAGTAAACACAGCCCTTTTTGTGCTTGTTATCATTTTAGTTTTAGCAACAACATAACACCAAACAGTCATGGTGAAGGAGCACACTGAAAAATCATTGGACGTCTTCCTGCCATCAAATATGTTATTGGAGATACAATAGAGACCAGTGGAACAATTTCTTTTTTCTGGGATGCTGGAGTATTTTAGTCTGAATTTGACCGTCTGTTTAGCTCATTTAAACATTTATTGACCATCACCATTTGTATTTAATGGTGAAGTTTTACAGAGGCTGCAAGATCAATACAAATCCTTGTGTTCTTCTTAGTGGAGCTTCAGAGAGAGGAGACATAAAGATGTATTTGGGGGCTTAAAGCGACAAGTACATCTTGCGGATATCAAACCCTCCAATAAAACACTTACAACTGTGTAAATTATGGGACCTTTAAACAGAAAATGCTGAAGAAAACTGCTCTAAATCAAAATCAAACTATTTTTGATTTTAAATTCACATTCTTTCCTTTGTGATATTGTAATAATTCACCAAGGTGTCTCATCCAAACAGATGTGTGAACCACAGTCTCACCACCCTTGATGGAGATCAGTTGATTGATTTATATGTTTATTGAGTGTGATGTGTAAATTACTCTCAGTGACTGTGGACTCAGTGTGTTTGTTTCTGTGGGCTGTTTTCTGACCGTCTTCACACAGACCACAGGTAGTGGCGGCCCAGTGAGGACGCTGCCACGATGGAGTGAAACCTCCCATAATATTTGCTCTCTGGTCAGACGAAGACCAGACCCCCCCCCCACACACACACACAGTGGGAGCTTTCTAGAGTGACTGTGAGAAGCACAAACTGGTGTTTATGTCAACATGGGGCTGCAGTTTTATTTATAACTGACAACACAGCTTCCTTAAAGGAATAGTTCACCAAAAAATGAAATTCACCCTCATGCTGATGAATACTCCGGAGTAGTTTTGTATTCCTCAAAGTGCATCTGGAGACCCGGGAGGCCGGTTCCTAGTCCAATGAAAACTTTATATGAGAGTAATAGGGCCCGACACAAAAACATCCATAAAACTACACAAAAACCATTTACGTAATATTCCTCCACACTGCTTGTCCACTGTAATCCAAGTGTCCTGAAGGGATATAGTCCAGAGTTTACTCGAAATGACATCATTTAGACAAGTCCGGTCACGTCCACGTGCATCACGTGAACACGAGAGGGCGCCCCAGGCAAATTCAATACAGGACTCTTTGTAAAAATGTCCTAAATGACGTCGTTTCCAGTAAACTCTGGACTATATCCCTTCAGGACACTTGGATTGCAGCGGACGAGCAGTGTGGAGGAATATTAAATGGTTTTGTGTAGTTTTATGTGGCATTTTTGTGTCGGGCCCTATTACTCCCATACAAGGATTTCGTTGGACTATGAACCGGCCTCCCGGGTCTCCGGATGCACTTTGAAAAAACTACTCCGGAGTATTCATCAGCATGAGGATGAGTCAATAATGACTGAATTTCATTTTTTGGTGAACTATTCCTTTAAGACGTGAAGCATCAAATCCCCTGCAGATCAGACTGTCCCACCTTTCTCATCTCCTTGTAGTTGTGGTGTCTGAAGTCCAGTTTGTCTCTGGACGGTGGCGGCTCCGTCTGCCAGGGGTAGATGTTATTGGGATCTGTTAGGAGAGGGAAAGGTGGGAGTCACTGCGCTGGAAAAACTGCATGTAAAAGCTGTTTCCAGCTGTTTGCAGCTGTTGTCAGCCTGTATTTCCAGCCTGTACCTGGCACCTTGCAGCCCAGCACCTCAGCTCTGAGGCAGATGGACCCCTGCGTCCCGTTCTCGTACCAGGACTGCGGGTTGATCCGGATGTACCGGGCCACAGTGGAGGTGTTGAACAGGGCCAGGACGGGCGTCTCCGCATCCTGGTTCCCTTTGAACACCTTTAACACAAAGAGAAGTGATGACATACGAGTGAATCTTACGACTTCTCTGCACAAGTGATTTAAAATAAAAACAGGAAAAAATGGTGCATTAATGCAAATTATGAATTTCAGCATTTCCTCTTACTTTTATTTTCCTGTGTGAGATGGAGAATTTTCTGGTCAAATTATGGTCGACAAATTTTTTTAATTTGCTTCTATGAATAGATTTGGTGATGGGACAGAGGGGAAAACAGGACGAAAACATTTAATTGAAAAAAAAAGAAAGGAAAAAAGCCTGATGGACAGTTTGTGGTCAGCTGTGGTGCACATGGTAGAAAACCAGTGCAATAAACAAACCTCAGCAAAACCAAACAGTGCAACCTGTTTTATCGCCTGAATAACCACATGCATCACACAACTCTGACACTGTGGAGGATAATGAAACAGTTATTTCTTCCTAACAAAGCAGCAGCAACACACACACACACACACACACAGCAGTTTATCCCCCATTAACCAAACTTTCCTTTACAGGCCTTTGTTGGAACGATGCTGAACGGCCTGTGGGAGAATTAGACTGTGATGATTTTTCATTATTTCTTATTTTCTTCCATAAACTGAAATTCAACATCTGCTGTACGGCTTTGAACAGTTGTGTCATAATGTTAAATGTCGGCTCATACTCTAAGTACCAACTCAGACAGCAACACTAAGACAGTTTGCAGGACATTTAGCTCGAGTTCATTACAAGTGAGACAAGAGACAAGTTTTGCCCTGTCCCAGGAGAAATCATGTGTTCCCAGAGTCCATCCTGGTCTTATAGAGGATCCCTGTCTCAAAATTTGGTTTTAAGACCCTGTTGTTTGAGTTTATAGTGAGGCAACAACAAGCAGTTACTTTAATTATTAACTTCTCTGATGATTGTTTCCTTTAATGTGACAATGTTTATTGTCTTTTTTCTATTGTCAGACCAACAGTTTAGAGCCAAAAACTGAGTTTACTCTCACAAAAAACTTGGACATTTTCCTATTTGAGAAGCTGGTGGCAGGGCAGCAGATTTTTCAGATGCCAGCTGTTCATTCAGATTGAAAACAACTGGCAACATCTGCCTGTGGTTTGCACCAGCACATTAGAAGAAAACTAAAAACCTAAGTTAGGGAGAAAATGCTTCACGTTGTAACCCTCCAAACCTTTGTCAAGGTCGTTGGCTGAAAATGTGAGGATAGAAAAAGTAGGAGAGAGATAAGAGTTCAGGAAAAGAACGAAACATTTAGCTACTCACAGCCTCCTCTGTCCCGTTCATAGATGGCTTCCAGACCAACGAGTCGTTACTGAACTGCACCTTGTAGGTGTGAACCACATCCCAACTGTGTGTGACAGAGACACAAGTCTACAGTCAATATGTGATTACAGAGGAAACGTGTGGAGGAGCTAAATTTCAAAATAAAAGAGAGAAATGTCCTAATTTGTTAACCATTTGCATATTTACAGGAATTAATCACCAGTATTGAAGCCGAAGCCTTTAATTGAACTGGGGTAAAGCATATTGTCTACAGGACTGGACTTCACATCATTGTGTCTGACCTTTGACCCTCGGCACTGACCTCCAGATGGAGCTGCGACCCTGCAGGATGACGCCGGTGAAGCGAGTGAGTCGCCGAGCGTCGACCTCCAACCACTGTTTGTTGTCTCTGTACTGAGCGCACCAGGCTCCGTCGTAGATGTCTCCGTCCTCTATCCCAGACTGAAACACACACACACACACACACACACAGACACTCAGCACTGCTCTGATTAAAGGGATACGGCAACATTTTTTTTTCGTGTCTTGCCTCACTCCCGAGTCCATGACAAGCAGATAGACACCATCTTTTCGACCGTGCGTGCAGTAACAAGGGAGATACGGCGCACAGCTAATTAGCTTAGCCCAAATGCTGGAAGTGCATAGGTAGTGTTAGCATCCTACCCCAGCCGAAAGCAGCAGTCAGAAGCTGATTTCATTTTAGCTCTAAACTCTGCAGATGTTTATCGGCATCTCAAACATTTTAGGCGAGAAAGTTAGTTTAGATCAGCAGTGTGTTGTTAATTTGTCTAAATACCAGCTGTTTACAATATTGTTCCGACGAATTTGGCGCTACTCAAGCTAGCCGTTGTGACCAACGCACTTCCGGTTACTTTCACAAAATAAAACACCCATTGCCCTTTAAAACCATGACGATAGAATTTGTGCTTTTACTTGGAAATAGGAAGCTAACCTACCCTCGATGTAGCTAGCTTGAACCAAAATAAACCGTCTTTGCTTGAACCCTCCGTTTTGACCGATCTCGTCCCGTTACCGGCATTTGACCACTCAAGATGGCTTAACGTACCGGAGAGTTTTGTCAGCTCTGAGACAAAGATCAGCCCGCCGGTTTCCGTTTAGAGTTGATGAAGAGTTTCTCTGATGACTTTAAGTGGAGGCAGGCCAACCCTTCCTATACACTTCCAGCGTCAGGATGGTGTCTATCTGCTTGTCATGCGGGAGTGAGGCAAGACACGAAAACAAAAAAAAATGTTGGCGTATCCCTTTAAACTGAGCTGTTGTCCTTCTGCTGTTGGACCGTGTGGTTACCTGGATGTTGAGGCGACCGCGGTGAGGACCCAGGCCTCTGCGTTGGTAGGACGACGCTCTGAGCTGAGTGTCTTTGACCCTCAGTGACTCCAGACCCAGCGGAGGACATTCTGACACCATGGACAGACAGAAAGAAAGTTAGTGACCATTTCATCATCATCGCTCAGTGACAGTAGAGGAGCAAAGTAGCCTAAGTGGGAGCTACAGTATGAGATAGCAGCTGAGCTTTAACTTCTCTCTATAAAACGAGCAATGACTTTGTAAAACAAATCACAACATGAGACACCGTGGCTTTTAAATGCTGCTGCTGTTAATCTATAATTTAAGCTCTTAAAACCCCGATGAGTGCTTCATGTTTTGTCTTTAATTATTGATGTATTACACAACTTTTGTTTTGTGTTTTGTGGTGATTACAGCTGATGTTGCGCCTCTGACTGCAACAACAGTGTTTAACGCCTTGACACATTCAAAAGTGACGAGAAAAACAAATCTGCAAAAGCATAAGCAAAAAGAAGATGGAACTGGTTTCACTTCCACACACTTTGCTTTATATATATACAGTATACTGTAGTACATGCATTTGCACAGTGCAGTAACTGTACAAATGCGTACACTGATGTGCTTATTGGACATACAGGATATACACATTACACACACTTGATTTGATGTTTGAGTAGCTGAGAGTTAAAACATCACAGGGTCAGTTCTCAAAAGCTCATGAGAGAGGAGGGAAAAGGTTTAAATAACATTATATAATGCACATTAATTAGGCTATATAACATTAACAAGAACATATCACATTTTATCAATGTGATATATCAAAGTTGACAGGCTGAAGTAAAGAACCAGAGTGAGTGAAGAAAGGTAACATTATGTAAGCTGATCTCAAATCAGCAGACTTTTAAAATATATATATTGTATTTGTCTATATTGAGGGATTAGATACTTTTCTGTTATAGATCAGTTCAGAGAAGTGAAGGGCAGGACAGGAAACTTTCTTGTAACATTTCTTTAAACCTGCCCGTCATCCTCTGCTGCCGTATTAAAGCCTCAGACAGACTCTCATTGTCTGGAGGGTTCAGCTCGGTTCACGCGGCCTCTTCCTGCCAGGAAGCTTCACTGCTGCTGGAGAAATGTCGGGGCCAAGGTATAGAAGCAGATTTAACGTAGGTGGCATGTCCTGTAAAGACCCAATCCCCTCTGCTGCCTTGAAGTCCAACTGGTTCCTCAGATTTTAAACTCTTTGTTGCTGTCGATCTCAGGCTTCCTGCCAAACCACAACTTTCTGTCTGAGCCAGAGATGCTGAGGGGGAAAGTGATAATGATGATGCCCACAAGATAAAAACATTAGCAGCCCACAGCCCAGCTGATTATGTGGGTAAATAAAGTTTACACTCAGTGAAAAACTGAATCCAGATTGTTTGTTGGTTTGGGGGCAAAACCCTCTGAGTGCCTGATGGTGTTGAAATACAAACACAAATGTTGTTTTGTGGAGAGAGAAGTATCATCTTATCCCACTATTGCTATTTGAAATAGTTTAAAGTCTAAAGGAACAACAAGGAGCTCATAAACTCCAGCCTGTGATGTAACTCAGTTTTATTATCTGCTCCCTAGAAACATTTTTTACCATTTCCTTTTCCCTTTTCTCTCATATTAAATGAATCTGCAGGAGGAAGATGGAGCCATGGGATGTTTCATCATCAGGAACCTCATGTTCCTCAACATCCTCACAGCTTCATCTGCTGCTGATCACATTTCATAAGGTTTTTGTTGGTGACACAATAATATTCTGGAAATGTTACGCTTTTGTACTGAAGCATTAACTGTGTTAAATCTAAGAATGGGTCCATGTCTGTGTCCAGAGTCACTCACCCATTCACTTGTCCCCTCAATCTATCCATTGGAGCTCAACGTAGAGGAGCAAACAAACGGCCATGTTCACCTGAAGCCCCGCCCACTTAGACCGCTTCCGGCTCGAATGGCTTTTGCTAATTGCTAGGTAAGGAGGCCGTTTGGTCTGACACCTTTTTTTCTGAGGCCGTTTGGTCCAATGACTTTTTTTCTGAGGCCGTTTAGTGTGACGTCTGACAGAGGTTTTCCTGAGACCTTACGCCTTTTCATCTAAGGTCTTGACGCTGAAGCCTGACACCTGAGGATGTCCTAACATGTACACCATAGTGCTGCCCAAGGTGGACAGACAGTTTCTCTATATGGTTTCTCCATATTTTCCTAAATTTGCCCACTAATGCGACATTTACCGCCACTAATGGTGATTGTGTAACTGCTGTGTGGCACCAACGAGCTCAGTTAACAAAGAACCAAAGTGAGAAAACTGTTTTCTTCTGATAAAATGGAAGACCTTCTGTATTAGAAGAATGTGTTTTAGCCTTCAACGGCTCATAAAATGCATCTGTGAAGTAAAGAAGTTTTTTTTAATATATATAAAACCACTAACATTGTGGGAATTAGTAACAATGATTGTTTTTTATATAAGAAATTGGAGCTACAATGATACACTTAATAAAATTCTTTATAAACTTAAGTAAGTGTGCGCAAATTAGACTAAACATCTCCAAATATCTTACAAAGCAGACCATGGGAGTGAGGTATAGCAGAGATGACATTAATCTCTTAAATTGGATTGGTTCTTATAATATCAAGTAGGCCTATTAACCTGAAGAGGTTTCAACTCATTAAAGCTCATCATTGTTTGAAAACCTTGCAACACTTGGGAGGAAAGCACTTTTTCTACTTTTCGTTTCTCCTGACAAAGCCGAGTAGGAGGATGTGATATTATTAGTCTGTTCTTTCACACTTGTCCTTGCTCTTCCAGCTTGTCTGGCCTCATCACTCTCAGCTAATCTGACTCCAGCTCCGTCTGACAGGCCTGAATGGATTTTAATGAGGATCAGCTCTGATTTCACATGACATGACAAGTTGCTTACAAAGCAAAGCTTCAACCTTTCCCTCCACATACACACATTATCCTGCACTGTATATACAGACTCTCTATATACACAGTTACACACACACACAGTTTCACAGTGGGCTTAGCTTCCTGTGCAGCACACCCATATATGCGTTGGGGGTTACAACACATAGATACACAACACATAGACTGAGAACAGTTGCAGTTGTGAAAGCTGAAACTGAGCAGAAGAACCAAACTGAAAAAAGTTTGGTGGTGCACATTTATATACAAGAAAAAAAAGAGAACAAGCTTCAGAACGAGAGAGACAGGTTGAAGCTCTTCACACTGGATTAGTGTCTAAACTATAGATATACAGTATGTGCTGCATCAGTCTGAATCAGATCTGGCTCTGAATTTAGTGTTAAAAAGGGCAAATTGTTTCTCTCTGCCTCAACTGGTGATTCAGTGTCCAGCTGAGCTTCAGACCACCTGAATTGTCCCGTTGAGGTAAACTATTTGCCACTTCTAATATCTGACCCTTGTCTGATTGACATACTGTATACCTGAGGGCTAATCCCAATACATACGTGGGACTGTCTCTGATTGGCTGTCGCTTTTTTTGACCTGTGCTTTGGTTTTCTTAACAACCTTTGGCTTCTTGGTGACGATGACTTTGGCTTTCTTCAGGACCGGTTTAGGTTTCTTCTTCTGTACGTTAACGCTCCTGATGGACCTCCTAGCTATAAAAAGGCAAACCATTTTATGCACTACAGGAAACATGCATGTAGAACTTGACTTGACTTCAAATAAGTGTGTTTTTTGGAGGAAGTGATTAGTAGGAAAGTTGTAACTGCATGTAAAACCAACAGAGGATTCAGAAATCTGAGGCTCCATTCATGTAAATACTGTGCTGGAGTTTTCTGGCTGTATATGCTTGCATCTATTTACATTTATGCAATTTGGCTGCAGCCACAGTGAGTGTACAGTTGAATCTGTGCCTTCAGGAACAACATTACAGCCTGAAGGGTCTTTTTTTTTTTTTTTTTTTAGGTCTGAATGTTATCATCTGGTTTTCATCAATAGAAAACACATGGCCAGAATGTGGGACATCCTCCCCCCAACCCTCGGACACTGACTCTCTGACCGCAGATATGCAAATACCAACAGAGACTGTTTTACACTCTGAGAACCTACGGGGCTTTGAGGAACCCTGAGGGGTGGTTAGTCCGGGACGTTTCATTAGCAACATGGTGATGTTTCAAAGGGATCTATAGCATCATCAGGTGGGAGAGAACCCAAGTTTGCAGACACTTTGTTGCATTTAACTTGCATTAAACGGTACACATTCCCTTTAAATTAATGTTTTAGGTTTTTCCTTTACAGGGAAAGTTAAGAGACACATGGGACAAATATTACTAAAAAAAAGAGCAATTGTGCAGATCATATAATATTTTATATTAGATATTCCTATAACATCAAATTCCACATTAAAAACTATCAAAAGCATTAAAGAAATATTATTTATTATTTCTATTATGAATCGAAAATATTTAAATTTCCAAAATATAGAACAAAAATAGTGAAAAATAAAACAATATATTTGATATGCACTCACTAAACTCCAGAGGATCTTCCTCCTCTTCTTTGGTGTCTTTTCTGTTGCCTGCTCTCTCTGCTGTTTTCCCACTTTGCTCAGTCACATGTTCAGTAGTTGTGCTGCTTGTCAGAGGTTTGGTCGTTGTCTCACTATAACTGGTTGTGGACCCTGCACTGGGAGCATCAGTGGTGTTTGCAGTCGTCCCTGCAGAAAAAAGGCTGAGAGTCTTAGTAAAAGCGGCAGCAGCGTCGGTGTGGTCGTCAGGAGGGCGAGCTGTGACCAGGTCAGATGATCCGTAACACAGAAACAGAAGCAGAGTGAGGTGCACAGCTCCTGCCATAGTAACTCTTCCCTGCAGAAACACCACTAACACTAAAACACTCTCATTCTACCCTCCTGAACCTGCAGCGTCAAGGCGCCCGGCGTGCAAAGACGACTTCTGGTTACAGATCTACAAAATAAAAGCTGGGAGGACATGATTTTCCGTGCGAGGCAGAGGTGAAAAAAAAAAAGACAGACAGTAGAATCAACATTTACCACTTCAGTCATCAAAACTAACTGGTGCCAGGTTCTGAAATTAAAATTTTGTTGTTTTTCTTTGTTACTTTTGAAACCAAAGAAGGTTCTTGATAGTTGAATAAAGCAAGTCATTTTAAAATATTTTTAATATTTGATTAGAATGGAGACTAAAGTTGGCTTTTTGATCTTTCTTTGACAAAAGAAAATAATCAGGACCTAAAATCAGTTGTGAAAATAAAAGTTGGTTGCAGCAATTGTTAAAAGTTCAATTGCTTTCATCCGTGAAAACCAAAACAAAAGTCATATGTAGGGCATGACGTCTTGTCAATGATCAAATTAGATGTTTCATACTGATCAACTTTTAAAGAGCAAGTTTGAAAATATTGGTCATAACAGAAAAAGAGATTTAACCTCAGTAACTGATACTGTCGATAAGTGTATGCTTTTATTTTGAAGGAGTAATAAAATCCCCGGCCTTTGTTTTGCTGCTGACTTGACTCTCTTCTCTGCAGAGTTGTACTAACAGAGTTTGATCCCTGAGTAAACTCTGCTCAGACTCCTGTCGACCCTTCTCTTCATGGAGCAGCAGTTTGCAAACTTCTCTCTGCTGCACAGTGACAACGCTGGACGATCTGGACTGATCCACGCTTTCTTAAAACTCCAGAAACAAAGATACTCAGTGATGGTGATGAACAGTGACATCTGCTGTCCTTATTTCTTTGATCCTCTTAAACCAAGTACGGAATTTCTTAGATAATCTTATAATATTAGCTCAGATTAAAATGAGTCTATATTGTGCTTCCAAACCAACACAGGGCAACACAACTTCTAGATGTGTATCTGGTTAAATAGCTTTAATGGCACAGACATGAGGTGTTACACATGGGGTGTCTAGACATCCAATCAGTTATGAACCTTTGATTTGTGAGAATTTCTGGTCATTCCTGCACTTCAGGATGCGAGAGACATTTCCAAAATGACCCAAGACCTTTCAGCTCAAGGAATAAGAAGATAAAAAAGATATTCTGAAAAAAGTAATCAAAGTAAAAAGAAAGTCTAATTTCAAATGACATGTATTGAGAAAAACACCTCACAATATGATGACTTATAAAACTGAAATGTGTTATTCTATATTCCTGAATTCACATTGAGATCTTTGCTGACAAAATAACAGGTGGTTATGACATTTAGATCATTCATGTTTGATGAACAGAATAATTCCAGGAATCATTATAATATTTCTTTGCAGTGGGAAAATTTGCTTAAACAAAGAAACAAACAACTACAAACTATTTAACCAGGTCTTCTTGGAAAAAGAAATATTAAAAATATATTTACACAAAATGGAATTATCAAAAACAAAAAAAATAGAAATAAGTATCGTTTCTACACTCCTGACCCCAAAAAACGTGACACCTTATGAAAATGTCTGTGATGCCCAACAGCAGAACCGTATTTATGTCACCAGCAGCTGAAAGTGTGTGATGTAGGACTGCAGTCGACTATCTGGAGAAATATGTTATGACAATATTAATAATAATGAAGTTTGTCTTTTTCACAGTTTGAAGTTTCTTCTTAAAAACCACATCTAGCTCTTGAATAACATGACACTCAATCTTACAAATTCATAAATATTTAAGTCAAGTGAAGCAAATGCTGCTTTGAAAAATAAACATTTGTTAAACTGAAAAGGGCAGATTATGGAGTAAAAATTTAATATTTTAGAAATTGCATGATGCATTTCAAATACATTGAGACAAGAAGTGAACATAAATCTAAAAAAATAACTTTTACTTTTGAAGTCTACTGTAAATAAGGTTCTGCTGTGAAAACTCCCCAGTGTCCAACTGTCAACTTTCAGCTGCATGTTTTCAATAACACGAAAAGCACCTTAAAAAAACACCCGTGCACTCTGTATTGTTATTCTATACACACACTCACAACCCATTTCAAAGTGAAACATGCAGCTAAATGTGAAAAAGCTGACGGTGAACCTGAGATCACAAACTTTTACGTCCAAACGTTTTGAGTCCACACAGAGCTGTAAAACGACACAAACAAAAACAAAACAAAAAAGGGCAGAGAAGTGTCCAGAGGGAGGAGAGCAGCGACAACGTCCGGTCTCTGTTTAGGGTCGGCGGCTCAGGGCTTCCAGAGCTTCAGCAGCCCGTCCTCGCTGTAGGTGCCGATCAGGTTCTGGTGGGGGTGGTGGGCGATGCCGATCACGTCCTTCTCATGAATCTGGAGAGGAGAGGGGGAGAAGTGAGACACAAAGAACTAGGGCTGCAACTAACGACTATTTTCATTATCGATTGATCTGTCGATTATGTAGATGCTTTATAAGATGTTAAAAATGTTGAAAAATCATCAATCTGTGTTTCCCAAACCACAAGATGATGTCCTCAAATCTCTTGTTTTGTCCACAAACCAAAGAGATACTCAGTTTGTTGTCATAAAGGAACAAAGAAACCAGAAATATTCACTTTTAAGAAGCTGAAATAAGAGAATTAATTGTTTTTATTTCTTAAAAAAAAAACCTACTCAAACCGATTATTCAATTATCAAAATAGTTGATCGATTTGATTATCGTTTGTTTAATCGATTAATTGCTGCAGCTCTACAATAAACACAATGAAGGATCATGTGCTGGAGAAACATTTAAAATGCTCATTATATATCTGTTAAAGTTAGTAAAAACCTCTTAAGTGTATTTAACAGTGAGGTTACCAACTATGATTTGTTCTGGCACAAAGTGTCACCAGTAAAACACAAGATTTATTTAACTTTAAATTCAGGAATGAACCAAATCTGTCCAATAAAACTAAAACAAAGTGTGGTATGTATGTATAAGTATAACATTCTTGCTGTATTAACTAACTTTATTGAAAACATAGCACATCTAGCTATTCTAACTGTTCACGTAAACAAGTTTTTATATCCTCACTAGTTAGAGGAGTCCTGCAAACAAGACATGATTTAAACCTGGTTTATATCTGTAACATTTACAGTGAAATCCTGATTTTATAACTGCAACAAAACCAAAAAGATAACCTGAAACACAAAGTCTGAGCTGTGATTTCAGCTGCATTTACTTATAAACACTCAGAGAGAGAAAATTAGAAGAGACAGAGTGTCTTTCTTTGTTGTTGCTGTCAAAGTGAAAGAGACTGAAGAGAGAATGACACACAGCAGAGGGGTCAGAGGTCGGGCTGCGACCAGCACACTGGGTCAAGGCCTGAGCCCTCGGCAGGTGAACTACAGGGACGTGTCACCCAGCTCTCAGCCTCCGTCTTTGTTTACCAAGTCAGGAGAAGACAAAGCAGCTCCACATTCAACACTTGGATCTAAACTTCACAGTGTTTTCCTGCAGCAGCAGCAGAGGAGTGTGTGTGTGAGCTGTGATGTGTTTGATCTCAGCTCCTCGGCTCGGTAACGTACCGTCAGCGTTCTCTCCAGTTTGCCCGTGACTGTGCTGAAGCAGTAGAGCACAAAGTCTTCGCCCACACAGTAGATCCACTCGCCGCGGGGCGACAGCGTGCAGCACACAAAGTCACCGCCTTCCCTCTTACCGGAGCTGAAACTCCTCACGATCTGCAGAGAGAGAGAGAGACGTTCAAACACACACAGAGCAGAAATGTGAGGGAAGGTGGTTCATTACAGTTTACAGCCGTTTAGTGTTTACTGTGCAGCGCTTCAGGGGGAAATCTTAACTAATGAGATCAAAACATATTAATTTCTATATGCTATAGCTTTCAAGTGTATAATACCAAACTAAAAAATGTGTTTCCATTTAAGACCCTGCTGGTTTGTTTGATTTTCTCTATTATCTGCTTTGTTTTATTTGCTTGCTGAGACTGCATGTGTTGTTGCCTGTGATGACGATCAAACCTGCGTTAAACTATCGAGGAAACTACATCGAGAAAAGACGGACAAGAACTTCATCTTCACATACAGTAACAATCTGAGTTCAAAGAGTATAATTATGAACGGACCTGTCCCTGCATGTTCATGATGACCACCGTGTTGGAGCGGTTACACACGACAAAGTGCTCGGGGTTCTTGGGCAGCAGAGCCACGTTGTTGACGGTGATGTCTGTGCCGGCCGACGTGCCCAGAGGTTTGAAGGTGTTTGAGCACTCGGTGGTTTTCATGTTCCACACCTGGAGCGGGTTACACATGAGCAGAAAAGACGTTATGAGTCATTATGAAGTATACATGATACTCTTAAAGGGATATTTCAACATTTTGGCAACTTGGTCCATTGCCATAATCCCTATATATATATATATATATATATATATATATGTTTGTTACCTTTAATTGTTGGTGCAAGCTATTTTTAGAACGGCGGAGCAGAACCGTGAGCTGCTCAGAGCTACGTTACGGAGGCTCAGGGGATTTCTTGGTTTCCTTCATCAAAATCATCTAATACACAATCCAACAACTCCAAAATGCTCTGGTGGACAAGTTGTGACCTGCACACTCACCACGCTATGAGATAACAACAGAACGTTACCAGACAGAGTTGTTTTAGAGGTAAATTCATGCACACAAGCAGTCGCTGCCTTTACCTCTAAAACAACTCTGTCTGGTAACGTTCTGTTGTTATCTCATAGCATGGTGAATGTGCAGGTCACAACTTGTCCACCAGAGTGTTTTGGAGTTGTTGGATTGTGTATTTGATGAGTTTGATGAGGGAAACCAAGAAATCCCATTAGCCTCCGTAGCGTAGCTCTGAGCAGCTGGCGGCTCTGCTCCGCCGTTCTAAAAATAGCTTGCGCCGACAATTAAAGGTAACGAACCTACTGCTATGACTATAGGGATTATGGTAATGGGCCAATATGCCAAAATGTTGAACTATCCCTTTAAGCTTGGTTATTTCTCAGCTGCTGCTCCTCTTACCTTCACTGTACCGTCGGAGGAAGCGCTGATGATGTGGTGACCGTCTGGAGTGAACGTGGCCTCGTTGACGAATGAGGAGTGGCCGCGGAACTCCTTCAGAGTTTTCCCCGACTTCAGGCCGTGGATTCTTTTGGAAAACAAACAGGATTAAATGTCACAAACAAACATATAATCCATAGGAGGTGCTCAGTTAGGAGAAGGAGGCCGGAGGTGGCTCACCTGATGGTCTGGTCGAAGGAGGCGCTGAGCAGCTGACTGCTGTCTTTACAGAAGCTCACGCATGTTACTCCTTTACTGTGGGCTCGTTCAAACCTCCTCAGACACTGACCGCTCTGGATCTTCCACACCTGAACACACGCACATGAAATTCAATTCAGTGGAGGTCAAGTTGCTAAAAAGGGATTTCATGGTTTAATTGTTGATGGATAATAATCTCAGTTTGCGGATAAAGCGAAGCGCCTAAAAGAAATGAGAGGGGAAAAGTCCTCTACCTTGATCTTTCCATCTTGTGCCCCAGTGGCCAACATCTCTGTGTCCCGACTGAAGCACATACACAAGACGGCGTCGTCCATCATCATGAAGTTGTCCTGAGCCTGGTACTTCAGATCCTGTCGGCCACAGTGCAGAAAGTTGTATCAATAACGCAGAGACGTGTGCATGTAGGATGGTGTTTAACCAGATGGTGAATCCAGCTTGTGTGTCTCTCCTGTGCATCAGTTACCTTTCTGATTTTACCGGTGGTGAAGTTCCAGACCTCGATGAATCCGTCCACGGAGCCGGTGACCAGGTACTGACCGTCAGGGGAGAATCTCGCACACTCAACGTGAGACTTCTGTCCAAACTGTAGAAGGGAGGAAAAAAACATACAAAAAAAAAAAAACATCATCAGTGACGGCAGCTCGGCTGAACGCAGAGTTGGAAACAGTCCGTGCTTTAAGCCAGTGCTGGTACCTTGATGTGTCTGCTGAGCTGCGTGGGGAAGCGCTCCTCCTCCACGTCCTTGACTGCAGCTTTACCTCTGAACAAGTCGATGGTCATACCAGGAGGCAGGAGTCCCTGATGCTGCTGCCACTTCAGCGACTGAAGGAGACAAACGTCAGAGTTGAGATGCAATTTTGAGGTGTCTTTGTTTCCCTCATCAAACTCATCAAATACACAATCCAACAACTCCAAAGTGCTCTAGTGGACAAGTTGTGACCTGCACATTCACCACGCTATGAGATAATAACAGAACGTTACCAGACAGAGTTGTTTTAGAGGTAAACTGATGAAAAACTGCTGATGCGCGATCCCGTTGGGGGCAGTTTTTCAGCTAGCAGTCTTTGTATTTACCTCTAAAACAACTCTGTCTGGTAACGTTCTGTTATTATCTCATAGCGTGACCAGAACCAGTACCAGAACCAGAACCAGAAACTACTGTATAATAACCACCCTGGTTTCTGGAGCTCTTACCTGCCCCAGCAGAGCCATGAGACGAGAGGGCGGCACCACGCTGACTTCCCCCGCCAGCGCCTGGGCGATGGCTGCTCTGCGCTTCTCCTTACTGCTGCCGTCTGGGTACGCCTGGATGACAAGACACATCATCATCACTAATTCAACCTCCAGACAAAAAACCAACAGGACAGGTTACACCTAAAGATCTAAAATGATCCAACAGGGATGAAGTGAGGACTCACCTCTCTGGGGTCAAAGTAGGAGCGGGCCAGCAGGTTCTCCAGGTGGATGTATCTCTCTGGTTGGGTTTGTTTAAGCATGATCATCGGGTCCGTCTGTCTGAGAAGTGAACGAGCAGCTCCCAGCTCTCTCAACTCGATCAACTCCAACACAACCTGGTGAGGAAACGACACAGAGAAGATGATCTCAACTATTTATAGTAAGGCACGACTGGTGAGATTAATAAACTAAAGAAAGATTAGAAAAGACATCAGCAGAAATAAACAGGTGGATGACAAAACTAGAGAGTTCAGTTATCACAAAGTACTTAATCAAATATCTGATTAATTGAATTTATAATAACTTTATTTCTATAACACTTATTGTAATTAAGGGCGTATTCACACCAGGCTCGTTTGGTCCGCTTGAAACGGACTTTTCCTCTGGTGCGGACTTTTTGGGGAGGTGTGAATACAAACTACCGGACTCTGGTGCGGATCAAACAAGTTAACCGAGACCACCTCTGCAGCTGGGACTCGGTTCACTTGTTTGGTCCGCACCAGAGTCCGAAACGAACCCTGGTGCGGTTCACTTACGGTGTGAATGCAAACCGAACCTTTCCCGAACCAAATGCAAAATCCAAGCGCCTTTTTGGATTCAACAGGCTTCCGTTGTTGTCAGAAAATGTGGAAATGATCAATAATGAGCCGTGGGTCAACGGAGCACAGACAGACACGCTGCCTCCTTGATATTTGGTCAGTGGAAAACATTTATCAGATGCTGGAGAGGACGCACCCGTCGCCATTAAGGATGCACATTCTTAAACCAACACTAAGGAACTTTTCAACCTTCACATAATATTTTCATAACTTTTGTGATGATACATCGACTTACAACAGGTTGAATGACACCTCTGTCATGGCCTGAGGGGGTCTGTATCGCCTTCACTGGCACTGAGCAGCTTTGAGGAGCATGGCAGGAACCCGGCTCTCACTTAAGTTTCACTTTCACTTTTGCGAGTCACGACGAGGAGGGAGCAGCAATGCGGCACCTTTCCATCGGATTGTGTATGTGTGTTTACTGAGAAATGATCCGCTGGTAACAGAAACTTAGTTTGGACGTCTTCTGTTAATTTCCATGCACCGGGAGATCAGGATGTTTACGGCGCTATGCGCTGGTGCTCATGGGAAATGGAGTCTTCCTTCAGGCAAAACACTACCGCTTTGGGCCACTGGCGCCGCCAAGTTCTTAAGTACTGCTTTAATATTTTTTTAAAACTGATAACAGAAAGTCGTTATCCGATTAATAACCGTTAACAGAATGTGACTAGGTTTAAATGCCGATCGGCAACGCGGCATCCAGAGAGAATGATTATGTTTTTTGTTTGTTTGTTTTTTGCTGTGCCGTCCTTTTTTTCTTTTTCTTTTTTTTTAGCGCACCATCCTTCAGACGCACATGCAGACGTGTGTGTTTGTTGTCTGACCATCCTTCACGGAGACGGCTGCATAACGGCCACATAGCCTCCAAGTGATGAATAAGCACAGGACAGGTGCAACTGGAAATACTGCCAAATTGAAAGGGCAGCAAGAAACGCATCCATGACCTCCATTGTGTAGGCTACTTTTCGTGGAAGATCCCGCTGATAATTTTTATCCAATGATTGAGCGACTGTGGGACACACATGCTTTTGTTTACAAAGCTGATCCGCTTGTGAAAAAATGCAATGTGAATACAAACCGCACCAAGTAAAAAAAAATGTTGTCCGCACTAAAGCAAGTGAACTATCGGACTTTCCTGGTGTGAATATGCCCTAAAATTACAAAGGGCTTTATATATAAAACTGGGGATTATTGAAAATAAAAACAAGCAAACAATAACAATAGGGAGGGGAAGGCCAAACGATAAAAGTGAATTTTAAGAAGAAGATTATGAAGAACAAGGTAGAAACCTCACCTGCTCGTAAAGGTCTACCAGGGTCTTATCTGGCAGCTTGAGGGACTGGATGGCTTGCAGGACGGTGTCCCAGTGACCACTGTTGATGTCTGCCACGAAGCTCTCAATACTGTCCACGGTGTTCAGAGACACTGTGGTCTCCTCCTGCAGAGTGACCAGAGTCCGGTGCAGATTGTTTTCCTTCAAGTACTGCATGATCAGACGGATCACGCTGCAGGGGAAACACAAGCGATGTCAAGTCATTTGGATGAGAAAATACAGCAAGACACAGCTGAGACAAATCAGCCTAAGTCTACAAATGTTAACGGGTGCTATACTAAAAGCAGATGTAGTTGCGCCAAATGTTGATTTTGAAGATAATATTTTCACTTTCAACGTTTTAGGCTAAACCTTTGCTGAAACTGCATAAACCAAATGTATAAAAGCTGCAGGAACCTTTTGTAATGTACAGAGACAATACTTAAAGTACACAAACTCTACTTTTCTACACTAAATGTGCATTAAGGGATTCTTATAAAACAGTCACAGGATGCATATTTATAAAACACTGTAGCTCGCACATTGAAGTCAACCTCAAACATCTGACATCAACTAATCCTACGTGTGTGGGTCATGTGTCTTGCTCATTTGCACATAACAGTCAATTAACAAAACTGGAATAAAACGGGGATATTACACCTGAAACCCACATTTATTTATGACGATAATGATAAATGGCTCCGATAATCAGCTTGGTGTTTCCGCCTCATTTATTTACTTACAGTATCCGTAGCAACTGCCAGTGCAGCTTTAGCTAATGCTAAATTAAACTAACTTCCCTGTCTTTCGGCGGTTGGTGCAGGACTGAAATAACAAAGGACGAATAGTTTCAGCTCTAGGTGACACAGCGACACTTAAAACTGGAATTAATCCCCCCTTTCTGCCTTGTAAAAGGGGGATCGACACCAACAGAGACACGGGGTTAACTGTAAAGTTAGCTTAGCTTAGCCTAGCTTGGGGTGCTAACGCTAGCAGAGGCCTCATTGACACAAAATGCTTCCAAAAAAGAGCTATAATAAAGACCGGTGATTATAAAAATAACACACTGCTTTACGATTGAGTAACCGGAACACTTACTCTGCGGATTCCACCTCCAGAGACATGATTATTTATCTTAAACAGGAGCCAGAAGACACTGTGGAGTCTGCAGCAGCACACAGGACAGGACGCACACACGGAAGTAGTAGGGAGGACCCGGGGGACCTTCAAAATAAAAGTCGTCAGTTGACAATCACTGTATACACTGAATATTATTTTGGCGAGGTTCAGATAGTAAATGAGCACGATTCTGTAATATATTATTTAAAATTCAATATACATATTCTACGGAACCGAAATGTATAAATGTATGTGTCGCTTGGATGTGAATGTCATCATTAGCAGTAGCTATACCCCGTAAGGAGTTGTATCAGATACTCCTCTAGCCTAAGGAAACATTAGCAACATAAAAACCAATATAACTGACCTATTATCATGTTTTTGATTTGTTTTTTTGGGTTTTTTTTTTTTATTGTAGTCTATATTAGGTAGCCTACTGATTTTTCTATCCTGTGTGTGTTTTAAGCTTGTGGTGCTCTATCTATCTATCTATCTATCTATCTATCTATCTATCTATCTATCTATCTATCTATCTATCTATCTATCTATCTATCTATCTATTTTACACATTTTTAATGTTTTGTTTTAAAATAAATTCAGCCCACCCATTTTTCTCATTTTGCATTAGCTATTGATGAGACTTTGTGATGGTTATTTCATAGTCCCTCATACTTCAATTAGAGTCTAGGGATCATCAGGATGAGTCTTTATTGGACATCAGCAGGGTTATTAACGTTACCAAGGGAATATATCAGAATTATTTTGTCAATAGTTTCCATTGGACTGCTTTTCTTTTCCTCCCTCCTTAGGTTTGTTTCCCTGAGGACTAGAGGATCTATAATGTAATGTCTTTTATCTTTTACTTTTGGTGCTCTTCCTTGTTTTCCCCAACACCATCAACAGGGGGCGCTCTCTGCCCAGCTGTGGCTCTGAGGCTCTCTTGACTCCTTTCCCTCTGCCAGTGAAGGTCTTTCAAGGTTATGATGATGATGATGCTCAGTGCAGCCCCACTTCAGTCTGCAGTCCCAGGGCCTGGGTTTGATTGTTTCGAGCAATCATGACATAATCCTACTGTGAGCCCCGTCCACATGGAAATGAATTTGGCTCCAAGAACACAGCAAACATCGCTTGGTTTTTTATTTGCTTTTGCAGATGGAGAAATATAATGGGGAAACAATGAGGGGAAGCAGAGAGGATGGGACAGCATGGGGTGGGTTGGTACTCTCACACAATACCATGAAATCCCGCAGTCATTCTGAATACATTAACATAAGAGCAGAGGAAGGACGTCAATATAATTTTGCCATCCTCTGGCATGACAAAGCAGCAGAGGCTGCTCACCAACGAGGGAGACACCGCCGCACTGGAAGAATGACAGCGTCACAAAAGGCTGTAATGTAATCACTTCATCCTTTCTGGGGAAAAACAAAAGAAAGTTCTAAATTTATGTGAGGTGCCAGTGAAATTACCGCTTCCATTATAATTAGAACATATTACCACCACGAAGACATCTATCATTTCTTAGCTCTCCCAGGAAGGAGGCAGTCATTTTGCAGGAAACCTTCACACCTGCTCAGCGAGGAGCAGAGGATTCACATCAATTATCAGAAGGTGACATTCTTGAACCAAACCCTAAAGCTGTCAACTGGTCTGATGGAAAGAAAAACAAAAAATAAAAAACAAAACAAAGGAAGCGTTTATCTTCTCTTCGCTGCTTGTAAATCACGTTTTTTGGAAAGCACAACAGACAATTCTGCATTCCTGGCACAATCTTCACAACACCAATCTCTTGTGTTCTCATGGAAACCATTTAAATGCTGAAGCTGAAATGACCACATGGCCACAGTGAATACTCATAGCTCCGACAATAACAAATCAAAGGACAGAGCCAAGGCAGAGCTGTTTAGGAGATGAATAGATGAATAAATCAGTCAAATGAAAATAGCGTAAAGAGGAGGAGGAGGAAGAGGAGGAGGAGGATGGGCAGTTTAGGGATCCAAGGAAGTTTTGTTCTGGCATTGCCGAGCAGTCGAACTTTCAAAGTCACGTGGGATGGGATCAGATTCAGAGTCATTGCTTTTTAAATAAGGATAAAACCCTGATAAGAACGAGTTACAGTATAAAAGTGAATCTTTGTAATGTCTTGTCAGCTAAAGAGGGGGATTACAGATGTGATGTTAGAGTCGGATACACTGGCTTTTCTCAGATTTAAACAGCAAAGATGTTGCTGCATGCAACACGGATTCTCAGCTAAGCTCTGCACATTCATCAACACCGAGATGCCAGATATAGAAAGACAAAAAGCATATTTCAAGGATTTAACTTAGGATTGTGGATCTGTTGTACAACATCTTATCCTAATTAGGATAAGAAATCAGGATGTGGTATTTATTTTGTGTTTGCATGCAGTGCGATCTGAGCAGTGGCGTGCACAGACTTTTTGAAGGGCAGGGGCGAAAAGGAAAAAAAGGGGCACCTAATAGCGCGTCCTCGCCACTGAAGAGGGCACTTTAGCACACGTTTTGGCTTCCCTGAAGGCACTTTAACACGTGTTTTAGCTCCCAAGAGCCGGCGAAAATTTTTTGGCCTTTTTTAACATCGATTTGGCCTGTTTTAATATCAATACCTTAAGACTAAAAAACATCGATGTGGCCTGTTTTAACACGTGTTTTGGCTCCCAAGAGGGCACTTTAGCACACATTTTGGCTTCCAAGGGCACTTTAACATGTGTTTTGGCTTCCAAGAGGGCACTTTAACATGTGTTTTGGCTCCTAGAGGGCACTTTAGCACACGTTTTGGCTCCTAGAGGGCACTTAAGCACGCGTTTCAGCTCCTAGAGGGCACTTTAGCACGCATTGTGGCTCCTAGAGGGCTCTTTAGCACACGTTTTGGTTCCTAGAGGGCACTTTAGCACACGTTTTGGCCCCCATGAGGGCACTTGAGCACATGTTTTGGCTTCCAAGAGGGCACTTTAACCCCCCCTGCCCCCCCCCTGTGCACGCCACTGGATCTGAGTCCTGCACTCTAAAAAATAATACTGCATATTACTTAATAAAATTAGTGAAACATTTTTACACTCAAAGATATTGAGTAGATTTGAAAGCTCTCAAATCGGTTAAATCAAAACATGAATCATGAGTAAATCTAAGTAATATTTTCAAGTACGTCTGAATGAATTGACTTGGCTCAAATACCACATAAATTAAGTAAATGTAACTGAAATGTTGTGTTAACCATATGGAAAACCTGAGTAGAAAACACTAAATAAATTAAGTAAATATAATTGAAAACATTTATAGAAGATAATTGAAAATTTGCTAATGACTTACTAAAAAAAATGTGTTGTACTGACTGATTTTTTTAATTTTAATTTTTATTTGAGGATATTCAGTAGCTACTATAAACGAATATGACGAAGAGCTCACAAAACAGGAAAACTTTATTTTAAAACAATTTTCCCACAGAAAATTACATTTTTTTCCCCAAACATCTGCACTTACTAGCAGCAACATTATTCATATTGCAAGTAATAACCAAAAGTGCATTTTAACAGCGACCCGTCCGCCCAAAATTCTTCACAAGAACTGGAGTTGTATCACAACAACAGAGGGGTTCAACTGTGTTTTTCCCCATCTCAATCACCAACTAACATTTACCTCAACAACATGTCCGTCTGTCTTACCACTCAAGTTATGTGGACACAACCTACAGCAGCACATTTGAAGCTGTTACAGGAAAGGAAATTCGGTATACCCAAGATCAAACAAATACTTCTTGCCAAGTGGGCATGAAAAGAGATACAAATTAAAGATGAATATTAATGCTAGGTGTAATCTTCACACTAAACACATTGAAGAGTAGTAGCTATGCCTATAACAATCTGTAACATAAGGGCAAACATCATCTCCAGCATAGTGGCTTCATGTTTAGATGTGACAACAATGGTCAACTCTTGTGCTTTTTAATCACATGCATTTCTCCCTTTTCCAGATATTCCAAACTGAAAATACAAAAATGTTCTCCTTTTAGAAGTACAATATTTAAATTATTTCTGGTGGAACAGCCTCGAAACTCTAAAGTAAAAATTTGAAGCCTTGTGGCTCAGGAATGATAAACCAAAACACAATGTAAATGTGCAATCGGATTGTGCAGAGACAGACAACACCTGGGAAAGGTTTTCCAGAAGCCAGATCATCCAAGTTTCTGTCCAGAAGGATCTCACTAATTACTGAGGTCTGTTTTTGCCTTACACACATGGTTCAAGTGGGTTTGAGTGTCATCTGTGCTCACCCAACAGACAACTATATCATCACATTGTTTTTCAGTCTTTGCACCTTTGTTGACAGGTTCCCAGCATCCACTTCAACAAGCATCTTTTGAAATACTTCAAAAGTGTACTTTAGAGTTTGGGGGTATTTAAGATCCAAGGCATAAGTTAGCCCAAGCAAGTAGCAGCAGGCTCTGCTGAGATCCCCAAGGTGGTTGAGTACGATGGAACCCTCAATGACGATCCCTACGTCCCTGATTTGTCCATTTGCACTTCGCACAAGGTACAGAGCCATCATCTCTGCTCCCAGCTCTTCTTCCACATCGACAGCTGAATCATCAGAAGTCTGTGGACATTGTAAAGGAAAGTGGTTAGAGCAGGCAGAATGTCACCAGAATAAAATTAATTACCAAATACATAAAACTGCTATAGAAACATCATGTTCTAAGTTGTCTATTATTTTAACTAGCATATATAACAACTTCGAATGATATGAATAGACCCATGCAAATAATAATGATGATGACTTAAAACACTAATGAAGGTATCTGTACATATCCTTATTAATCCAGGTCACATATGTCAATGATATTGAATTAAATCAAGTGAACTGTTGGCACCATATGAAGTCTGGCCACTAGGTTGGGCATTATGATTATAAAAGCATACAGGTAAGACACACGTGATGACCAACAGGTGTGTGAGACGGTAAGCAAATAGTTTTTGACCATTTCAGTGTGGAGCCCTGTCCTCTCCTCTCCTCCCCCTTCTCTTCTCTCCCTCACCTATATCTTTTCTTTTCTCTTCTCTTCTCCTCTCCTCATGCACCCCACCCAACCGCCCCTCCCCGGTGACGGATCCCTCACCCAGGCCCTTTTTTCCTTCTGTTGTCACCCCTCAACCCCATGCCTCAGTCCTAATTATGTCCAATGTTTCTCCCTGTTAAAGTTTTTCTTTTAAAGTTTGTTACCTTGAGATTACACAAGTTAAGTGGCACTACATAAATAAAAATAGATTTGAATTGAATGGCATGCCAATGTGGAATTACTTTAGATTTAGATAATATTTGGTGTATTAGGTTTGCTAACTCCAATCTGATTTAGATAATAGCTACAAGAGCAATGTTGCAGTCTTTCCAATAGACACAAAAGGGCAAAGTGCATTTTATTGCGCTCACCTCAAACTCCTTGATTAAGGCACCCACATCTTCTCCCAGGTGATCAACGAGACATCTGATGACAACTTCTCTAGTTTTCCCAATGGGAATTCCACTCTGTTAAGGAGAAAAAAAACAAACAGCTGACAAGATACAGTAGTCACTCTCAGTGCACATTTTGGCCCTTCTACTTTAAAGATCAGAACAGTTTTGATGAAACAAAATTTAGTGAAGCAGTTGGTAAATCATTAAAATTTCTATGAACATTCATCCTATCATGCATCCCTTATCTGGAGTGGTCACTGGAACCTTGAAGTCATATTTGCCATGTGATATATTTTTGATATATAGCTCTGAATACAGTCACACTGAAACAGAGTAAAAATGAACAGTAAAACATTATAGTAGGCAGATGGGTAGAGGAGCAAGAATGGGCAGTGTATGTTGTATATGAAGAAGAAATATATGGTTAGAGCAGATTGAGAAACACTGTGGTGAAAAACAGAGAGTGGTGACAACAAAGGTGGGGGGAAAATGATATCAAGAGAGGAGTAAACTAAAATACCTGCAGTAGAATATTCATCTCTGCACGATGTCTCTCTCCAGCAGCACCTTTCTTGGCTTGGAAGATGGCAAGCAGTTTCGGGGTGTAGTGGTCCAACTTGAACATGAATTTGGCCTCAAGGTTTATAGTGGTAATTCGATGGAACTCAGCGTTGACCTGAAAAAAGACAAAACAAAAGCACAAGACCCAATTTACAGATTAGGTTTTAAACAAGATGCCCAAGGTGCATTTGCATAAAACCGTAGAGATTTTTAATCTCACCTGTGACATGTCAAACAAGGCCGGCCACCTTTCTTTGATCTCTCTGATGCTCAGTTGAAGACTGACAACATCCTGTCTTCTATGAGCAAAAGTGTTGGACATCAATTCACTGACGGTCGCCCTCTCTCTCTTCTTCAACTCGGACAGGATTGTGAGCCGCTGTTCCTCTTGTTGTTCAGTGCTTTCTCCTGAAGGATAATGTGGGAGATACATCACTTCCCCTTTGCGTGCCTTTTTTACATTTTGGGCTGGTTTCCTCTCACTAGGACGCTTTTTGTACTTGAGGCAGTGCATCCATCCAATCCATCCGTTGTGACTTCCGGGTTCTGTTAGACATGGGTGTTTTTGGACTAAGGCTTCTGCAACCTGTCCAACCTGAAGGCCTGTGGGACAGGCAGTGTAACTGTACATGTAATCTGCCAGCCTTTCCATTATTTCAGACTTGACCCGGGTGTTGTTGAGGACAGTGCCATCTTTCAAAAACAGTTCATTTGCATCCCTGAGTACTGCCTCTGTTGCAACTGAAAAAAGTGGAATCTCAACTTCACTTGGCCACAATGCCCTTTCAGGGCTCAACAAGATAGTATCTTGTGATGACGCTGATGATGTGCCATCTGATTGGTAGTCTACAGAACTAGAGAATGACTGCCAAGGCACCATTTTTGAAGTAAAGCTGGAAGTGTCACTCACATCGCTTACATCTGCCATATTTTCCGTCTCTGGTGTTCCTATTGTGAGCACTATAGAAGGAATGACAACCACTTTGATTGTCCCCTTATGTTTAACTTCGTTAGTAGAATGAATTGTGAAGAAATCTCCAAAGTCCTCGTCAAGGTAATGAAGAGTGAATTCCTCATGAATCTGAAAAGTGTCCTTCACAGTCTGATGCAATTGCTCCACTGTATCTGGAACCCCTGGTGACAGTGTGAGCTTCTCACTGTGATGATCAATAATCACCTTCACAACAATATGGTCCATCTGTACAAAAACAAATACAGTTAAGGCTTTTAACTCACCTAATACTGGACAATAACATGCCGTTTTAAACTGACCATGCATTTTCCTCCCACACAGTATGGTGTCAGCGGGTATGTATCACTAAGTTGCTCTATGCCCAGCAGGGTCACCTTCCCAGAGTGCTCCAAAACAAACCCCCTAAAATGCTCATAATACCAGCTGTTGAGCAACTTAACAATGAAGTTTAGATCACTGCCCACAATCACAATTTGTGAAATCTCCACAAAATTGGGTAGACCATTGGTAGATCCATGGGGCAAAATCATACCAACTGGTTCCATATGACAGTCGCACTTGTCAACTCCACTGTGGTTTGTGTTGGATATGCTTTTTTAAAAATGCAGCAATGCCAATGGAATACTACTTACTTTACTCACACATAATGCGGGTTTCAAAGCATCAGTATGTAAATGATAAGCCAGCATCATTTGGTGCTTTGTGGTGAGGGTGAGTAGAATGTTTCTGAAACTGTTGGTGTGTCTTAACAGTACGCTTGAAGATATTACTGAACTTGTGGTATCCCCTGTTCATACCGAGGACAGTATTAGTTATCTCGATAAATTGATTTCTGAACATCACCATAAACTGTTAGAAGTGTTTCCTGACTTTAAGTTGACTCAGAAGTTTCATTTCTTAGAACATTATCTGGACATGATAAAATGCTTTGGACCTTTGGTTTGTGTCTGGACGATGCGCTTCAAAGGGAAGCATAATTTTTCAAGCGTACTGTTAAGACACACCAACAGTTTAAGAAACATTCTACTCACCCTCACCACAAAGCACCAAATGATGCTGGCTTATCTTTTACATACTGATGCTTTGAAACCTGCATTATGTGTGAGTAAAGTAAGTAGTATTCCATTGGCATTGCTGCATGAAGAGATACCATAGAGCAACTTAGTGATACATACCCGCTGACACCATACTGTGTGGGAGGAAAATGCATGGTCAGTTTAAAACGACATGTTATTGTCCAGTATTAGGTGAGTTAAAAGCCTTAACTGTATTTGTTTTTGTACAGATGGACCATATTGTTGTGAAGGTGATGAAGGAACATGGACAGTTCAAATGAATACAAGGCAGATAATGTCCACAACCAAAATGTCCATGTTTCAGTCGATAGTGTTTAAGAAGTCCCCCCTTCGATGATGCCACAAATGTTCAGAGCTTGCACTGCCATTCCATACACTATTACCTTACTGTGGGTTTATATGGGGCACCAGCAGCTCACAGGGCAAAGATCATGCAACAAGGTGGTGGTGGTGATCTGGGTTCTAGTGTGGCCTGCTGCTGTTCGTCCTCCCTCGATCTTTCTCCTTGATACGCGCACTTCTGTGGCACCCACGCTGATTCTGTAACATAAGGAAAAAGAAAAAAATGTGACCACAATAAAATTCTCTGTTACCTGCTACAGCAAGTTGACATATATATATATATATATATATATATATATATATATATATATATATATATATATATATATATATATATATATGTGTGTATATATATATATATTAGTCAATATTCCCACAAAATATATAACATAACTTAGAATAAATATATGGTGTGCCTTGCTACTATTAAATCCAAACAACTTCACAACTTACCTCTCCACTCTTCCTCAAAGGTTGTTTCCCATGCTGAAAAGCAGATATTGAAAATATGTTGAATGCATAAAAAACTCTTAAACTCATGGTATATTTTTTCCATAACCACCAAACATACAAGCCACTATGAACTTTTAAAATAAGCCTACTAGAGAGATACACACCGAGACCACCTCGCCCAGGTGAACCAGGCCGACGGTTAGAGCAGCTCAAAACACAGCCAAACCCGCGGATATCTGAAGCAGACCGTTATTCACCTCCAGCCGAACTCGGGAAAAAAATGCAGCGGGTGCAACAGTGCATTCTGAGCTTGTACATCCGCTATTTTCGGTGCTGGTTGAAACGGCACGCAACCATAGCGAGAAAGGTTAAAACAAAAAAAACAAAAAAAAAAGTGGCGGTGACCGGGGGCTTGTCTAGCCATAACCCGTGGCCGAGTTGGTCTGGCGCCTTGAGAACTAACGTTCACGCGGTCTGAACCGAACTACAAAGCGAGTCCGAGTGAAGCATCTTTCCGAGGTTATTAACGGGTGCTATGGCTAACTTAGCACGGACAAAAGTTTTAACACATTTTATTGCCAAACCTGACTCCACCTTAAAATATGCCACAACATGTTCGAGCTATGTTACACAGTGTTTCAAATAAGTTAACCCATGGCTCACTTAAAATAGTAGGATGCTAAGGCCCAGACATTCAGGTGCTAACAAGGCCAATTAGCTTTGGTGAGGAACGGCTTCGTCACGATAGTAATGTTTGTAAACTGATATTTCATGCTAAGGAATGTTATCATAAAAAATACATTTGTTCAAAATCAGCTACTTACCATCAGGTCAAGTTGATATTCAAGTCAATCCGCTGTGCCCGCCAGCCGTTAATATAATACATCCATGCCGCCAGCCCGTCTGCCACATGCTCCGCCATGCCTGCCTCCACCTGGCTGTCCCAACCGTCAGGGAATGACGTAGTCGGTTCCGCTTACTTGATTTTTTTAAAGGGACAACGAGGAGTTTCTATTCGGTTATAAAAAAGTATCACGTTAATGTGGATGAATCTCCGCTACTCACACTTGTTAATGGCTCCATTTTCGCTAAATATATCGATCTGTCTCTATCGTTATTTTGTTATTATTAGTGGTGGCGGAAATGCTGGTCGAGCCGACCAGCGTTTCCTTCATGGCGAGTTATGAGAATAACGCCGCAGAATCGCCGTTTATGGTCGGAACTACGATGGTATGTGAACCTCTTTGAACCTCTGACTTTAATTTTTGATGAATGAAAACATGAGTCCGTCTTGCGCCGGGTCAAAGAAATGTACGGTGCGCGCGGAGGCTCATAAATGTAGTGTGAAAACGCTTCGCTTTTCCAAAACTCCTCGTTGTCCCTTTAAGTTGTTAAGTTACTGTCCAATAAAATTGAGTTGACTTGTTTGATAATTACACGTACTTAAAGCTAATTGATATTTGTAGTGCATTCTCAAAAATCTTGTTGAAACATACTATATATTATTACAAATATTTAAATCATGTAATCTGTGAGTCAAATACTAATTTATTTTAAAGACATAAACTTAATTTTAGTATGGATATTTCACACAAAGATTCCTGTTGGATTTTTACTAATGAATTTTGATGTAGTCAAATCAAATACTCATCATGATGATATTCAGCATTTTTATTAAGCATGCATACTTATATATTATTGTTACATTTACTGGGCTCTTGAATTATTTATTACAGTGTGTGCTGTGTGTGGATGCATCGAAGAAGGGAGATCATTTATCATTTACATCCTTTGCTGGGCCCTTTTTAACTTGCAGGTGTGCAGAAATTGGCTTGTTTCCATTCTTTCACTATTGTAATGGATTTATATGAAATTTTCACCTGAATCTGTGAATAAAACCGTGCCACTGCAGATTTAAGCACCACATTTTTAGCACATATTTTAAATCTGACCATGATTCTGCAGCTCTGTCCTGGACCAGAAGTAGTTAAATTGTCTATTAAGTTGGTCTCACACTTACTTTAAGTGATTGTTTTCACATATACAAAAGGTGAATGTTGCATTCTTGAATTCATTGTTGAGTTGTTGGTGATAAGTGTGGTGTTTGGTGTCCCCCTTCCTCTGTCCTTAAAGGTCCCAAATTGTGCAAATTGTGACTTAGGGTTAGGGGTTAGGGTTATTATAAAGCAGCTTTAGGTTCTATATTTACATTTGAGAGCTTCAGCCTATGAAGAAATATACAGCTCATATTCAGAAACTGAGCCTTAAAACAAGCCGCCATGACATCTGTAACGTTGTGATGACGTGACGTCACTACAAAGCAGGCTGTGAATCTCTCTTCTGATTGGCTCTTTAACCTGTTGTTACTAGAGCTCCAGAGAGAGGTCAGAGAAATAAAATGTAGAACTAAACTGAGATGTTTTTTGGTTCTTCAAACCACAAATTTATCTTTTTATAGTTCAACACTTAAAGGGACCACAAGGAGTTTTGGAAAAGCGAAGCGTTTTCACACTACATTTATGAGCCTCCGCGCGCACCGTGAAATTCTTTGACCGGCGCAAGACGGACTCATGTTTTCATTCATCAATAATTAAAGTCAGAGGTTCGAAGACGATCACATACCGTCGTAGTTACGACCATAAACAACGATTCGACAGCATTATTCTCATGACTCGCCACGAAACTGAAAGTAAAGAAAGCTGGTCGGCTCTAATAACAAAATAACGATAGAGACAAAACGATATATTTATCGAAAATGTGCCCACTAACAAGTGTGGGTAGCGTAGATTCATCCACATTAACGTGAGACTTTTTTATAACCAAATAGAAACTCCTCGTTGTCCCTTTAAAAATAAGACTTTAAGACATTTTATGGTCCTAGTTCTGCCTTATTGTTCTGGTGAGGACTGTCTCATTAGTGGGGTCTTAGCTTTAATGTGAACTGAAGTCTGATTGGTTGAACACAAACTCCATACTCTTTTTACATGAACTCCTACAGAGCATGATGTAAAAGGCCTGTTTTGCATTTTCACATGCTGCTTATTTCACGATGTTCCCAGTCACCAGTTGATGCAGATTACATAACAAACTAAGAGGCAGCTCAATGAATCGACAAAGCCTCGTTGCTTTGTTTGGTTTTGTTTATGTCTCTTTGAGAGCTTTGCCCTCCGGTCTACCTGCCGGCTGAAAAACGATGAACACCGGTCCATTAATTTGCTGCCGAGAAGCAACGCACGGCTCCTTCCTAATGGCTGATTTTCTCCACCAGTCAGTCAGCCCTCGAGTAACGAGTGGGCAGTGGGTGGAAGGTGTGTGTGTGTGTGTGAATGTGTGTGTGTGAGAGAAGTATTGGCTGCTGGTGGTGATAGTTAGTCTGGAGGTTATCGTATAGGCGGTAAATCTTGATGGATCTGCCCCTGTAGGGTGTTTGCTGCTCGGGTCTGAGCGTCAGTCCAATTGGCATGTCCATTATTCTCAATGGATGCATTAGAGGGCCAAAGGGACTCATTGAGAAACCCTTATTGATGTCCTCAATCTTCTTGACACACACGCACACACACAAACACGAACACACACAACAAAAAAACAGGAATAAGTAGAGTAGCAACCTTGTAGAAGTCGGTTTGTGCACAAAGGCGCAGAATCAGGTTCTGTCATGCTGCAGCAGCTCGCACCTGCAGCTCAATGAATTACGGGGCCATCGAGGTGATAAAAGCTCCGAGCTTGAAATGGAGTTGTACCCGCACAGGCAGCGTGTTACACATGTGAACGGATACATGTTAGTCTGGATAAGAGAGGGGTGCACACAGCAGGGGCGCTTTTCCACCGGTGACAATGCAAACAGAAGATATCCACTTCCCCGGGTGAATGAAACTGCCTCTCCTCAGCTGAAAAGCTCTCGATGCACAGTCGTATTTACAGAAACCCCCCTCCCCACTCCACTCCCCTCCCCTCCCGATCCTCAACACAAAGTGCTGCCTGCCTGCCACAAGTGAATGGTTTGTAGTGGGGTAAGCTCTCTTTCTCTTTTCACTTACTGGTCTATCTCTGCTTGTTCCAGCTCCTGCTCTCATGTAAGTCTGGCATCTTACAAACTTGAGGCTTTTTCTTTTTTTTTTTTTGCTGGAGGGGCTTTATGGACATTCAGGCAACATACCAGAGTCTTTCTCTGCTGCAGCGGGGATGAAAGGCGTGCTGTCGGAGGGTCGCAGTGGCTGTGATGAGCTTAGAGGTTGAATGTGCAACAAAAGAGCTTGCATGACAGTCTGCAGTTGGAGGCATTATGAGTCAGAAGGATAAAAAAAAAAGTACTATTGGGACTTAAAGCTTGAGAAACAGCAACAGTTTCAAAAGGTTCTGGCTTCTTTTGAGGCTCCTCTGTTGAAAGAAAAAGAAAAAATCCAACCATTACTTTGATGAAATTCTGAAGGCCTCGGTATACTTCAAACGGGCCCAGGCCTCATGACATGTTATTTGAATAATGTCTGAAGGCAAAATGTCTCTATACCTGTTCCAAACTCGCCTCTAGCTGTGATAACAAGATCTCTGTCGAGCTGAACTGCACAGACGAGAAGATGGCTCAGACGCTGCTTGAAGGCATTTGTTGTGTTGCCCTCAGTCAGTCACAGAGAGTGAAGGGAGAAAATGAAGAAGATAGAGGTCCCGCATTTCACACTGTTGATCCATAAGAAGATGGATTTGTGGTTTCTAGAGCCAAAAGAAAAAAAATCTCTTCTTCCTCTCTCAGCTTCTCTCTGGAGCTCTCGTAACAACAGGTTGGTGTCAGCCAATCAGAAGAGAGGAGGAGGAGGCTCTAAGCCTCTCTTCTGATTGGCTGACTGTTTTCTGAGTGATCCAATAAAAATATAGAAGATGAAACACTCAGAGAAACCAAATCCTGCAAGTGTTGGATGGTGGGTCCAGGTGGTGAGGGGGCGGGGCTTAGGGTGACTGCTTTGTTGTGACATCACAAAGTGACAGGAAGTCCTGACGGCTGGTTTTAAGGCTCAGTTTCTGAATACAGGCTGCGTGCATTTTTCTGTGGAAACATGTAGAAAACAGTGAGGCCTTTAGATGTAAAATATTTGCCTCCAAGAACTAGTCTCCTTTAAGCTTTCACATCAAATGTTAATTCTATTTCTATGTGTATTTTTTATTATAAATATTCCCTTTTTTTTTAGATGTGCATTTATTATTGAATCTAGCAATCCTTATATTTAATTTTCAGCTTTATTATGTCATTAGCCATTTTCTTGGCTAATGATTCTTCTGTGAAGCACTTTGACCTGCACTAACCTGTGTGAAAACAGCTTTAAAAGTCTTATTGATTGATTGATAGTGTGACTCTGTAGCAGAAAATTTAGACACTATACTCTTTTCTTTTCTTTTCTTTTCTTTTCTTTCAGCTAATTAAATCATATGAGCTCTCAGTCATCTGCTCCTCTGCTGATGGACGACCAACATGTTTGTCTTTCTGCCTCATATCCTGCGGTTCTAAGAATTAACCCGACATCCTTCACTAATATTTGGAGAAGCTCATCGTCATTTTACGGGTAAAACTGTAAAACCCTCCGAGGTGCAGGAGCCAGAAAAAAGAGTCATCAATAAAACCTGACTGTGTTGAGAATCCAAACCCGTTCAGCAGAGCTCATAGAGGGGGCAGATCCAGCAGGTTGAAACGAGGTTATTATGCAAAACACCAAAGACAAAGGGAGGCTATTTGCAGTTAATTAACGTGGTAATTTTCTTAGTAACTCTAATAATTTTGTATAGCAGAGGTGACACAGATGCTTGAATCTCTCTCTGCTTATTTTAATGGATCCACTGCCTGGCCTGTAACCTGGCTTGACCCTGCATTTGTATGCCCCTCACATTCTTCCCAGGGAGTTATTGATTCCCCGTGTCTCGCTCATTGGCATGCACAGGCGCGATAATAAGTAAATCCATCTTCTGTCAGTCCCTGCTGAAGGGAGCGTGGTCCTGATGGAGGGAGGGGGTGGGGGGAGCAACAGGGCAGCATACGCAGGTCCAATTTTCTTACAGTGGATCTTTTGTGGAGAATTAAACCGTCGTATTGTTTCCTGCTGTAAAGTCCTAACATGGCAAACTGAGCCGCACCAACGCATGAAGCGCAGGGGGACTCAGACACTTTTGGGGATATTCACCGGCACAGAGGATCCAATAATAGAATAAATTCATCCGTGGTGGTTTAATTAACGTGTGCTGCTGGAGTGGAACAAAGCTAGTTGATGGGATATAAACACTCAAAACAAAGACGTACGTGCGCTTCATGAGACAGATACTACTCCCACAAAAAATTACTTTAAAAAAGACAGATTGCTTTTACGATTGTGCACATGTCAGCCTTCAAAAACCCTGGTGGACTTGAAAAGAAAGTCCTTGACATTTCATTGTTTGCCGATCGAGGCTATATTCACAGTTCTGCAGTGGCACGTCCCAGCATGCATCTGGTCTCAAGCTGCAATAAATGGGCAATGTGGCCGTAGGCAGTTGTCATCTATACAGAGACGGGACCGGTTGTGTGGTTCCTTTTCAGTTCGGGCCGGAAAATCACTGGTGGGCTCTTAAGGGAGAGGGAAGTGGTACAGTACAAGAAAACTGAAATGTCAGCACCACTCTGTGTTATGTCACTTTTTTCAGTGGCATTTGTCTCCATAGGAATGGGCCTGGGTGTCACAACCGAGTGAACATATGGGGAAAACTAAGATGCAAAGGTCACAGTCAGAAATCACATTTTGTCATATCTGCATTATCAATTTATCCTGCAAGATATTTGATTAGATAGATAGATTGCTGCTGTTGGACAAGGTGAAGGGACACTGATGTTTTTCTGTTACCAGAATAACAAAACAAAAAAAAACATGGATATTTCTCCTATAACATGTAACTACAAATCAGACTTTTGTTATTCAGCTCTTGTTCTCATGTGTTAGCTCATCTACATTTCAGTGCACAAAGAAAAGGTCAGGAGAAACCTGCCTGGATTAATAATGCTCCTGCCACCTCTTCGTGGCAGATACGATTTATCAGGGATTTACTGTGGTGATGGATGTCGTCTGTTGGTACATGTGATTCCATAAACCCCCCTGTTATATACATCAGAAATAGAAAGTCAATCTTGTCTTCTTATATACGGCTTAAAGCAATAATTTATAGATGTATAAATGAGGACATTAATGCCACTCTCGAATCCGTCATGCAAATATGTAAAACTATTATCTTATCATAACATACAGAGTGCTAATCTGCAAGAAGCTGCCATGGATTAAACATCACGTGACATTTCAAAGCAAAATGGGAACCACTACATATCAAACACAACACATTGCGTTAATACTGTATAGATTTGGGTGACAAGATGTATTAAGTTTTCTAATTACTAATTATATAGCTACTACTGTACTTATTAATGCTACAGGAGTTGCGCACTTAGCTTTTTTAGGATGTGATGAGCACTACAACCTCTAGTGGCCGCTAGTGAGTCTTTACAGTTTTTTAATTACCCTTTATATTATTTATTATTCATTTCTTCTGTTTACTTCATGAACCAGTGTCTAATTGTTGGCCAGATCGAGGTAAAACAGCTCAGATTCACAAAATAAAGAACATGAATGTTTGAGTTTTCTGTTTCTTGTCCCTTTAATCACCTCATAACTCCTCAGATTTGTCTTGACCTGTTAGAGCAGCTCTGTTACAGTTAATTAAACTAAATTACATGGCAAACTAACAGTTTAATGAAGGTAACTATCATGTCATGCTGCTGATTTTGTGCAATCAGGGGGTCAAATTGTCCTTCATTCTCTGAACATGACTTCATTTTGGACTTAAACATACAAATGCAGAAGTTAAGGACACAGTTTTCTGCATGAGGAAGTTATTCTTCTTCTCACTCCTTTTCGATATGCGACTTTATTCATTTGTTTTGTGTATTTTTTTTTGCATATTGTCTGAATATTTGTCTGCCATGTACTGTACTTCCTTTGTTTTATCTTATACATTTTTGCTGCATATGTACTTGTGTATTCAAAACAAACATTTCAATTCAGTTCAATTCAAAGGATGAACATTCACTGCTGCAGAGAAGACACCTGTAAAAAGAAACACAACGCAAGCGATGCAAATGTTTCCATGGCAGACGTGCAGAGCAGCACGTAAACACACACTCGATCAGACTGAGCAGAGTGTGAGCATCCGTCCGTCTCTCCTCAGCCCATCCATCGCTGAGCGTCTTCAAAGGGGTCCCCGCTCAGCAGGACGTGAGCGGCTGCATCATGTGGTGTGATCATCCACAGCTGCCTGATGCAGCGAGGGAGGCTGCAGACATTGATCGGTTGGATGTGATAGGCTCCTGTCACATTACTGTAAACCTCACAGCTGCAGAAGATGTAGGTGTAGATATTTTATCATGTGCGTTATACTTTTCTTTATCTGCTTTTTTTTTTGTTTGAATTAATTAATATTTAATCCCACCCCGAAGCAAATCATTCTGCAGCACACAGGAACTCACAGGTGGTTGTGGTGCGTTCACTTGCTGCTGGGTGATCTGTGAAGGGGTGAATCAGGGGCCAAGTCACGAGAAGCATCGGGCTTCATTTCTAAAAAGTTTTCTGATGCATAAACATTTGGCTGCCGGCAACGGGAACAAGTGGAACAGACTCTGTTTGTTTCATGAATGTTAATTACTGATGGAGAGACAGACGAGGCCTGAAGTGCTGCAAAAATATCTGGTAGTTTAAATTATTGTTTTGTTTCTCAAAGTTACAAAGTGGATTTATTTATTTTTTTATCTGATGTGACTAATTCATACTCGTTCTTTTTTGTTTAGCAACATAATAGAAAACAACTTCAGGGCAATTACAACTGATTTTTTACTTGATTTCATGTTCACTGTCTTTGAATTGTTTCATCACAATCGCAAGGATTTGCTCACATTAGCAGAGTAAATCCTCCTGCAGGCTTCACACACATGAAGCAGATCGGATAGCATGTTGGCTGACTGGTTATATGAGGCTGTTTCATTTTTACTTTTGGACATTTACAGATCATATAGCTCAATTTTTTTTTATACCTATAATTTCAATTTGTGCACTCATGTCTCTTGTTTAGCTCATGCAGCACGGTGCAAACCCTCATATTGTGTCATGCCCATAATTATCTTAATGAAGCAAACAGATTTATATCTGAGTAATTGATTTATTCTGCAAAAGTGACGGTAATGTCTTGTAGGTTATGAAAATCTATATTTTCTTGTCATTTTTTTTGCAGACGTTGCTAATGTTGCTCACCCTTAACACCTGGTTTCTCTTTTATTGGAAACAACAAACATCCTTGGAGCAGAGAAGACTGAATCTCTGATGCATAACCTGAATTAGACACATGCAGGTTTAATAACCACAATATGTAAAAGTCAATTTGTTGATATGAAACAGTTTAGATAGGGACAAGGAATCAAACATGACAGACTTTGCCTTCAGCCAGACGCTGGAATTAACGAGCGCTGCACAAGCCGTTGCTCCCTCCGTTCCTCCCAGTCAATATTTATCCTGAAAATCATTATCAATCCCATTTCCTGATTCACTTTTGAGAGGAGGCATAAAAAGAAGAAGAAGAAGGAGAAGAAGAAGAAAACAGCCACAGGCCTCCTCCTCCTCCTCCTCCTCCTCCTCCCCTGAAAGGAGATATTATGTAATATACATCTTTTGTGGCTGAGGAGAATGGAGGGAATGAATGATGTCAGGGAGCAGAGGTGTTTCCACTCCATTCAGCAGAGTAAAAAAAAGATTATACAACATTAAAACCCACACAAGCCCGACGCTGGAGAGCTGATAAGACTCAAAAAGGGAAAATCCTGCCTGTGCAGTGCTGGTTCACTCCCTGCAGAGGAAAGAAAACACCCAGCGTGACCAGAATTAATAAGACATGAGAGACACGAGCTTCTGACTTCAAGACGGTCGCCTCTGGATTTAAGATGATTGTGCTTCAAGTCATGCATTTATAGGTAAAGTTAAAACATTTCTGAAATGAGTCTGAAGGTTGCTCCACCACTGTGGTTTGTTTCTAAATATCATCTTGGTAAAAAAAAATATATATAAATAAAAAAAGTACTTGTAAGTTCTCAAGGGGCAGATTGAAGAGATTAAAGAGGAAATCAGAAATGTCACTGCTTCCCGTCTCTGTCCTGTGGCTCTGCTGTAACTCTTCCACTTTGAAAAGAAAATGGCATTTTGTCTGCAGAGGAATGAGCCTGGCCGTCAAAAATGTAATGAAATCAAGGGACTTTCCCTGTTTGTAAAGGGCACAGCCTGCTAATGAGGCCTGAGTGGCATTTTCCATATCCTCGTTTCAGATTAAATCTTTATGATGCATGATGTAATTATGTTCTTATAATTAGAAACTTTATTTTTATTTCCACTCAGCCTATTAACTTTTTTCTTTTTCTTTTTCTTTTTCTGCTTCACATCTCTCAACTAATATAACATTACCAGCACTGACACTGGGATGGTGACACATGAACATGTGTCTGTGGAAGAAGTTGAATTTAAACATCTGGATCAATTATGCGAAGATCGGCCCAGGAAAGGATGCTGAAGTAAAACAATAAATAAAATAAATAACATCTTTGGCATAAAATCACCTCAGAACTGTAACAGCCTCCATCCTTGGTTGTCTTGGTTACTGTAATAATGGTCATGGCTCACTGAGGGTTAAGAAAATATTGTGATTCAAGTGGAAAATGAGCACTTCCTTTTCCGAGTTTTGATGATTTCTGTTGCCGTGGTTACGGCTGGTTTTGCATTGTGCTTTGTCGACCACTTCATCCACTTCACTACAACCTCCTCCTGTCGTGGACTTCGTCTCTTTATCCTGCGTGGTTACATCCCGTCATTCCGACATCCCACCATTCCGACATACAGCTATTCCGACATGCCATCGTCCCACCATTCCTACAAGGCTTTCAATATAAGGAAATGTGCGTTATGTGTCCTACTTATCTGGACTCTCTCTATCTGGCCTGTCTAGCCTCTACCTGCTTTTTACTAAACTTAACCAACTCCTTTCATCATTGCCTAAACCCAACCAGTGCAAAATCTTTTGGGGAAAAATACGCTATTAAAGGAATTGTTCTGAAACGCAGGATGTTTATAAAAAGAAAATAATACCGTCATTCCGACCATAGGAGGCAAGAATTGTTGGAAGGAAGTGTTGCCATTTAGACAATTAGAGGCCTATGTCGGACGGGTGGGATGTCGGAATGGCGGTTGCCCCCCCCCCCCATCCCCCCATACTCACAATGACCACTAGATGTCGCCAAGCAACAAAAACATAATCTGTGATTGCAGCCCTCTACTGCACTTTGTATTATTGAAATGAAAAATGTAACTGTCCTTGAAATTGTACTTTTTTTTTAAACTTTTTTATTTAAGTGAGTTAATAAGTTTATCATTAAAATACAATATATTCATGCGAATCATGTTTATTCTTTGATATTGACTAAAATCCAATTATTGCTAAAAGAACAGGGTTGTATCTCAGTTTCGTGGTGTATTGTGTTAATACTGCTTTACGCTTGTACACTCCAGTATTGATAGATTTCTCCCCATGTTGCATTGATCTCTTAGATCCTTACACTGATCCCTTCATCTTCCTCTGAACACACCCTGAGTCAGACCGCAGAATAAAGACTCTTTAAAACCTTCCGCTGTGACATAAACAGAGAAGATGATGAAAACTTTATTTATTCTCTGTGAACTGCTCCTCACAGTCAGACTGTAGATTATCCCTTTTTATGCATCACAATTAAACAGTAAGTGGTGAAGCACAAAGAAAAAAGAAGAAATGATCATTTAAAAAAGAGAGTTATTTGGGAAACTGTTTTGATATACGTATATATATTTTTTGCCCAGTAGTAAATCCTGCTCCCATGATGCCGTCTGTCAGTGGGATTATCAGCAGAAGCCGGCGCCTCAGGGCAAACCGATGCGTCCTGTTGACTGTTGTCGGAAAAACCTGAGTCAGAGTCCTGGAGGGGGAAAGAAACGTCTCAGGGTTTGTTTCCTTCTCTGTCCTCAAGTGAACTCAAGTGTCTGAAATATAATATCACACCATTGTGTTTAGTTATTAAACTATCAGGGCAGATTTTTAATATGTTTTGTTTTATTGCAGTTTTTATCTACTGGTTTTTCATTGTTAGTTCTCCATATCTTTGGATCTTTCATTCATAAACTGACGGTTGATGACTTCTGCTTTTTCAATTCTCCTCCTCCTCAAAGATCAATAAAGTTTATTGTTTCTCTGGGGAAACTTAAATGAATTTTCTTTTTTTTTAAAATCAATAATGTGATCAGACTCGGTCACAGTTAAATTATCCCTGGTATGGTGCCTGCCCACTATAACCAGTGTGTTCAACACAGTTATTTCAGATTTTTGATGAAATCATTAAAATCCCATCTAATTTCTCAATCATTCCCTTATTAAATGAGACACCACTACTATACCATTATGTCATCGTCTGCATCATAATGCATAAGAAGAAGGTAAAAAGGTGCACCTAATTTGTTGTTGCTGTACGATGTATGAGCAATTTAACATTAGGGAATTTAACAGTGTAAAGTGATTTGACTCCTTTGAGAAATGGGATCATAATATAGGTTATATACATTGTTGTAATTTCAAAATCTTATTAAAGGAGAATTCTGGCCCCTAAATCATTGTCCTAAAGGTCACCCAGTGTTGGGGGGAGCAAAAAACACGACTAAAATTGATGCAGGCAAACTGGAGTTACACCATGGCTACCCGGCGCTAGGGATAGCGACAACGCTAACCCATGGGGGCAATTCTTTCAACCACAACAAACACTCAGAAAACAATCAAATATCTATACATGACTGGAATCCTTACGAGACACCACTGAACTCATAGTGTACAGTATGTATTTCAAAGGAGGTTAAATCGAAAGCAACTGGACTTAGTTATTTGTCTAGGAAGAATAACTATGTCCAGTTGCTTTCGAGAGAATATGCACAGGCTTATTGTACAGTATGTATCTTTGCATGTAGTCCCTCACCTCAGATAGCCTAACTCTGAAATATCCTGGAAAGACATTAGCTACTATCCGATCGCAGAGCGCCTGCTCTCCCCGCCACAGGAACAAACACTTTTTCCTTGTTGTGATGATTTCTTTACAAAAATAAACAGTCGAGCAGTGCAGGGTCAACCATGGTGTAACTCCGGTTTTCCTGCATCAATTTTTGCTCCCCCCAACACTGGGTGACCAGGGGTAAAAAATGGCTGGAATTCTCCTTTAAGAGTGAAAATATTTACATCTTTGGAGCCTTGTGCAGCCATCTTACTCATGTATCTTGTTGGACCTGTTCATTTGTAGTCTGGTCCCGAAAAGACTTGGTTGAAAAACTACATCCAATCAGGATATGCCCCTACTATATAAATCAGGATATTCCCTAATGTGAACGTACACAACAGACCAGTAAGAGTACAGGGGGTAGAAATGGGATTGGGCCTGAGAGTGCATCTGTTAAAGAAGTCCTGTCAGTGTGAATAATCTGTGAGCAGCTGAGGATGTTAAACAGTTCAAGTCTGATCCCCGAGACTCTGGTTGACGCTCTCCAAGAGACGCATCCAGACAATCACAGACCAGTCAGTGGTTAAGTGTCTCTGCACTTATGTATAAGAGCTCATATGATTTCACTTTGTTGTTGATAAGAGCCACTTTTTCCACCCAGTGTCTTGACAACGCAAACTTGTAATATCCATTTGTCAGACTGAGGAAGTGCCCATGAATTATTGAGGGGATATGTTGTTCATCTACGGATAGCAATCTATCCATCCACCCCCCTCCCACACACACACACACACACACACACACACACACACACACACACACACACACACACACACACACACACACACACACACACACACACACACACACACACACATACACACACAGCTGTGTGTTCACAACCTAAACTTTTCATCAGTATAAATGAGATCGGGGGTCTGATGCTCCTTCACTTGGCTTCGCTCTGACCTCCACTGTCTGACATTTCTCCAGACACTCAGAAGTATATTTCTCATTAACACCGATGACATTCAGACATTTTGGGGTTAGTCGCCTCATACATAACTCAGACTCTATCAATAAATTATAAGAAGAGACGTAATTTGACGATATTCTTCACTAGCAGCAAATCGACGTAGAGTCAGATCAGACTGTTTTTCATTGGTTGACTTTGGGATTTATTTAAAAACTTTTTTTTGTGTTAAATAGAGAGAAAATAGTTGAAAAGGTTAATATAGACAGACAGGTAGATGGAATTAGTAACATCAGTGATTTCATGGTGTTTATCGCCTACTTTACTGACAAAGACCAGGACAGTCGTTTACTGGATCTGAAATTGCGAAAACTAAAAGAATAATGTATTTCCTATGTAATCACCATGTTATGTCTCTGTAATAACAAGTGTGCATGAAGTATATTGTCTTTACTCTCAGGGGCCGGTATGAAGGCCCCCGTGTGTGGGTCGAGCCCAAGGCCACACTGTGCTCGGCTCCCCAATGACCAGCGCGATCGAACTTTGATGTCAGTCACGTGACGAGTGGCCAAAATATTTGCCTTTTTGGGAGCTGTCTTGTCTGAAGCCCCCCCTCGAGCGTTTTTGACGCTTTGGAAGCTTTCGGTGTGAACGCACAGTTACTCTCTCCCACCACCCAAAGACATGTGTCCGTTCTAGTGAACCCAGCCTGCAGATTCCCCTCAGCTCTAAAGGGATAAACAGTTTAACCAATGAATGAATGAATGAATGAGAGAAAACTGTTTCCTGGCTCAAGCTTTATACTTAATGTACAGAAGCTCAAGTGGTATTGATCGTCTTCACCCGACTCCTTGAAAGAAGCTGAGAAGAAGTTGAACAGTTGAATTTTATTCACTGCAGCTTCAGTAAATCTGCCCTGTGACTTTCAGTAACCAGATTTATAACCATACCTGAGCTGATCATGTCAAAACAGGTCTGATGAGTCAACCCAGTCGCCAGAAAGAAACGTTCACTATGGACTATTCTGCAAACTCCAGAAAAGTCCAGGATCAACGTTTCCGAGCGAAAATACGTTATACGCCAACATTACGTTGCCCATTCATTTAACGTGAGCCAATTGCTGCGTTCATTATCAACGTTTTACATGTGGCTGTACAACGTTATTTTTTCGCTGGAAAAACAACATTTTAGGATATATTTGGCATGGTTTTGATGACTTTTTTAGCGAGAAATGTGTGTTTTAGTTTCCAAATGTATGTTGAATTAATGCAAATAAGCTTCTGTTTGTAACATATTCTGCGAATTTGAAAATTGAAAACGTATATATTCAACATTATTCATTAAGCTTTCTGGCGGATAAAATGTGATTATTTGGCACTATTTGAGGACATTTCTAGCGAGAAATGTGTCTTTTACTTTACAAATAGGCTATGTTGAATGAATGAAAATTAAGTTTTATTTGTAGCCTACTCCAGCGATATTTTATCCGACTGATTGGACTCTCCCACTATGCTGTGGGCACTGAATTATGATTATGACAACCTGATACTTTTTTCGTTTTGACGAAGATTTTTTCAGCTTGTAGTTGCTGTCGTGGTTGTTTTAAACGCTATTTTATGAATGTAATTTTTTTTTTCATTATTGTGGTAGGCCAACGTTTGGTGCATTATTTTAATCATAAACGTTATATTTATTCAGTTAATGTGTATTTCGTTTGTTAGTTATTACGAAGATTGCTCAGATTTCCATCGTTGCTATGGTTACAGTGAACGATCAGCTGATTTCATTGTGACTGACGTAGCTTCCGGCAAGTGCGTCATCGTCTCACCGACAGGCAGCCCCAGCCCCCGTTCAGGTAACGTAAACAAACAACATGGAAAATTGTGATAAAATAATTAACAGTTAAAGCTATTTTACCTCCAAAAACAGCCAGTGTCGTCAACCACAAACAAAGTTTGACAGATGTGGTTGATCAAAGTTGTTAAACTGGCTGACTTTACTAGCTGCACTGTTTGATGTAGATTTTAATGATTAGGCTAACGTTAACATAGCTAGGCTAACATTAATGCTACATGCCCAGCCCTCACTGTACTTTTCTCACTGTTTTACAGGTAACAGATAATACCTACAATGGCTACAGCTGAAGCTGAGTTCAATGAGATGCTCAGTAAAACGAAGAGCCTGACACAAAGGTAATTTAAATATCTTATTCCATGCATGGGGATCAGATATTATGATGCATTTGTGCAGGAAGTCTGTGTGGTTAACTGCATTACTTTGATTATATTGTGTTGTTTTTTTTAGGTCAAAAAAGAGGACAAAGGCATCAGACCTGCCACGATGGAGAAAACGTGATGATCATCTCTGTGTCCTTGAGGAGACCGGTGTGGAGATGCTTGATGAACAAGAGCCAGGATTTGGTATGTGATCGTGATAATTTGTGCATCATTATTCTTATTTTGGTAGAAAAACATCATGTTAGGATTTCTATGCGGATGTACCAGTCCAAGAAGCTTTCTGAAGTCTGTAGTAGTTGTAGTCGTAGGCCTGCACACCTCAACATCACCATAATACTTCATTTAGAATGTGATTTTCACAGGGCCTGATTTAAGCCACAGTACCACCTTAAATTAGCTCAGTGCAGCATCACACCGGTGCTCTTACCAATCATATTTCCAACACAGGCAACATAACACCACCTGAGAACTCTGTCCTAAACTTCATATGGATGCTGGCAGAAAATGGAGTATGCCAGGGTGGGCTGGCTTATGCAATATTTACAGTTGCCACCTTTTAATTCTACATATAAGTGTATTTTCAATTATTCTGTCAACAGACTGGCAAAGTGTGTTTGAACACCGTTTTACCAGAGTTTTATGGAGTGGGTGATAAGCTCTTTCAAGGTGGACAAGCTGTGCGCAGAAAGAGGATGACACTTGTTGGAAATTCCCACGGGTCACGTGATTCCCGCGGGATGGGAGTCAAAGTTTTATTAATCCTGTGATTGGGACGGGACGGGAATAAAAATCAACGGGAGCGGGCAGGAGCGGAAACTCCATGATGATTTTCAGCCGTGTTAAACTACCAAAAGGACAGATGCGTCCATTTTTGCCGTCATCTTTCAGTGAGCCAAAACTATTTTGGCTTGCGTTAGTTAGTTAAATGGGGAGTGGGCGCAGGAGACACACAATAACAACAAAATGCAACATTTTTGCAACATGTTTGGGTTCATTCAACTGAGATGGACATAAATGGATATGGTGTGACCAATGTACTGTTTTTATTTTTTATTTTCTCCAGCTCTGAGGAAGGGGGCTACTTTGACGGGTGCTTCTCTGCAATGATGATGACATCCAAATGAGGGCCAAGCATGTACAGTAAGTGTTTTTGTGTATTTTCCACATAGATTCTCATTGAACTTCTTGTACTACTTGAAAGTTTATTTTTAAAATAACATTAGAAACTTTTTGTCTTTGTATGCACCAGGAAAGGGCGTCTGTGGTCGGTCTCAGCTGAATGCAGCAAAGGCGAGGACAACGAGGAGGAGTAGCTCCAGCCTTGATGAGCAGGTGTGTATCATATAAGAGTTATGCCATCATGGCATTATTCTTTGTGCTCTAAATATGTATGTATATCCACACATTCTAAAGTGACGTCAGATCTAAGACAGAGTGTGAGAGTCTGTGAGGGTCCAGATGCTGTAAACATGACTGGAACAGCACTTACCCACTCTCACGATACGTTACCTTGACAACAAAATGTTGTTGACTCCGGTCATGAAATGATAATTTACTGTAATTTCAACGGTTACACCCCGCCTTTCCGAAGCCCCGCCTTTCCGACAATAGACTTCCATTCATCGTAATAGCGGGGTTTTCTATTTTTTCTAAAGACCCCGCTACTCCGAAAAGGCTATTGGGGGAAACCCCCAGTGCGCAGTGCGCATTGATCCTTTTTTCCTTTTTGGGGTCAAACGGATCATGTGCATAATTAACTGCAAAACAAGCAAATAGGCTACTTCATATTAATGACATATAATGTTCATTATGCTTCTAGCCTGTCTAGCCTCTACCTGGTCTTTTTACTAAACTTAACCAACTCCTTTCTTCATTGCCTAAACCCAACCAAAGCATCTCCCTCAGTCAGCTGTCAGCACGAGCGGCGGCTGCAGCAGCCTCGCGCCCCTGTGAGCTCAAGCCGGCTTCAGCTGCGCTCGAGCGGAGCAAGGGGGGGGGAGAAAAAAAGTGTATTTCTATTACTGTGTGGAGATCTCCAACAACGGAGTCGGGGAGAAAGCAAGTGGGACAGATCTGCCCAGTCTCTGAGCAGTGCACGTTTCACAGACAAGCCACAAGGCCACAACACAGAATGTAAACAACGTCACGCGGTTCAGCACCTTGGACAGCTGCGGGGGGGAGGGTGTCGGAGTAGCGGTGTTTCGAAGTGGGGGTATTTCGGAACAGCGGGGTGTCGAAGTGGAGGTGTGTCGGAATGGAGAGCTGTCCCCAATTTCAACACGCACAAAGTGTGTGAGGGGGACGGACTCAAAACAAAATGTTCCTGGATCAGATCTGATCAAATCATCATCAATACTCTGCAGTACTACTACCGTCAGTATTAACGTGTGCAAACTGCACATGTTAATACTGACGGTAAACTTCTTTTTTTATTTTTTTGTTGCCCCTGTCCATTAACAATAAAGAGAGCGGCAGAGCTCTCTCTGACTACGTTTGTTTATTTGCTTTTTGCTTTTTTTTTGAACACTTGCGTTCCAACGGCATCACCATGCATCGGTGCTAACTTACGGTAAGGGGGCAGTAAGGGCTCATTCACTGACTCACTGACTTGATGATCTGACAACGGAACAGCCCTCACACACTCACGGAATTCCCGTGAATGCGCCTCTAAGGACACACTCACACTAGGGCCAGTTGATCCGTACCGTGCTGAAGCCCGAATGCCCCCCCTCCCCTGTCCCCCGCTGGCCCGCACTCACACTACCTCGAACCCAAGCGTGCTGAAGCACGGTTGCCTCCGACACATACGTCATCGCGTTGATATACCAATACATCCATGATGCGCTCTGACTGCAGAAAGAACAGCGCTTTTTAATTGTTTGACCGGTTGTCATGGTAACATCTTGAAGTTTAATCAAAGCGATGTCAACTAGCTATGTTTATGGCGCGACGCAATCGTGACTGTTGTTTACACGCGGTTGCAGACACGAGGTGGAGAACGAGCCCGCGACGCATTACTGTACGCATTCCTGGCCAAGCGTACCGTGCACACCTCACCAACCGTGCCGGGCCAGGGAAGTGTACCGTGCTCAGGTACGGTACACTTGCACTCACACTGGCAATAGAATCAGGACTTTAGTCTAGTGTGCCTAGTGTGAGTGCACCCTAAGTCAGTGTGTCCGTAAGGGCTCGGATTGGAATTGGGCCATACTCTTCTCTCCAAGTTATTTTGCACTTCATCTATTCACAACTGTACTACACTTGAATGAAAATCTGTCTAACTTTCACAGACTAACACAAACCCAGTTGAATGAATTTATCTATTGGGCTCTTTTTTTTGAAACTACAATATTAGCTTCATCTTTTTTGTGTGACTGTTAATATGTTTGCCATCAGTACAACAACAATTACTGCTATAAGGGTGTACGCAACTATAATAAGTGAAGCCTGCCCAGAATGCAGCCACCTGACTGCCATGAAGTCCTTGTTGTCTGTGCTTTATCCCAAGGCATATGGCATCAAGTGCAATATCATTTTATTTATTATTCGTTTCATATCCAATTACAGTGATATTTAACAGTTCTTATTAGCTATAATTTGATGATGTTTACATAATTGTATTGAATTCTACAACCCATAAGACACAAGGTAATACATGGTTTATCATTATTAAAGGTGAAACTCAGCATGATAATGCTGACAGTCATTGGAAAGTTTCAAATCCAGTGAGCGTGCTGGATTACAACGCTCAAACAAACTGATGAATGTTCCACAGACTCAGACTAATGATGTGCACTGTTCTTTAATTACAGATAAAGTGGGGAGCAGACAACCAGGATGGAGCTGGATCTACGTTGGTGGAGGAAATGGGCAACTCTTTCCTCTCCAGGACTGCCATTATCACTAAGCTCATGAGTAAGGGAGGTTTGTTTTAGGCTGTTACACATTGTTATAGAGTTATGATTTACATTTCACTACATTTTAGCATTACATGACTATTGTATTTCAGGTATTTTAGTGGAATAGTCCGACTACATTGTTGTTAGTTACAGTAAGTGAGCACAACATGATACTAAAACAGTTAAAACCCGACTCAAAAAGTGACCAACAGGGGCTCATGAAAGTCTTTAGCTTCTCTTTGCACCAGACACACCAGCATCTCCACAGGCAAAGGCAAAGCCCAGAGACCCACAAGGAGGAGATAAATTAATACATTCTTGTGAAACAGATCAGGCCAGGTGTATAGGGCTTTGTTTATTTCGTGACCATTTTTCATCACCACAGTACTGTGGGTTGTAGTCAACGGCAAAGTAGATTAAACGTTTTTCCTCAAAACTGTAAAGGTTAGTACTTCCTATTGCTTATTGTGAACTGTTTTCTTCTCTGTATACTATATGTCCTGTATACTCTATGTCCAACATCTATGTCCCGTCTGGCCGTCCTGGGTGTGGGATCCCTCTGCTGCTCATCCTGAAGTTTCTCCTGTTTTTTTCTCTCTGAAGTTTTTCCTCAGTGGATGTGAGGGTCTAAGGGCAGAGGATGTTGTTGCTATGTAATGACCTTGGAGACAAAGTGTTTGTAAAAACAGGCTATACAGATAAACTTGCAATGTCGTAAGTGGTTAGATTTTCCACCACTAAATGTGTATGTGTGTATAAATATGTGTAGATGGTCTTACTTAACCATGTTTTATTCTAGTTGTAATGATCTGTGTATGTATTCTTTATCTGTAGTATGAAAATGACTCTTTAAGTTTTGTTTTTACCACCCTGTGTTATAAAATGACAATTAAATGAATTCAAATCAAATGACCTTGATTCCTTCACTTCTTGACCCTGCAAATGTACAGAAACGTTAGTATTTAAAACACAATTTTCTTTCTATCACCATATTCCAATATATATAATAATTTCATTTCAATAGGCTACACTGAAATCTGCAATCTTTTGAGTTTTTCACCATATTGCATTGGATAGATGTAGCCATCTTTTATTGATAAAATTGATATAGTAAATCTCCTCTCTCACAACTTCTTGTAACCTCTCTGTTGTGTGCCTTGGACACCTTGGGCTGCGTTCAATAGCTCAATGCTCTAATGTAAGCTAAACTGGCTATTAACCCATCTGGTTGCATATTTTTTAAGCCACATTTTATGAACACAGTCTTCAAACAACACTCTCACTTTATAGCAACAAAAATGTGTCGAGGAATGATGCTTGGGTGTTCCGTTTTGAAACGTTGCCTAATCCTATTGCCTTTGAACGCATCCCGTTCAGACCGCGAAACAGCGTGGCAGAAATCACGTCTAAACTAGCACTAATACATTACTATTTTTATATTTTATAACATACAATCTCTCACGATATAAACATATATGTCATGGTTATGCGTTTTTTGTTAAAGAATGAGCGAATAGACGCTTTTTGAACCCTAGTGTGACAACCCAACCCCAACCCAGGAGAACGACACAAGAACTACATGTTGCCATAGTGACACGTTGACTGTATGTGCGCTCCGCCATATTGGTTGTAGTTCTAATGTGTTTTCCCTATTATGTTTGTCTAAGACCAGGAACATTGTAATCTTTTTATAGGTTTTCTGGGGTGCCGAGCACATGTGTTTGGTCAGATTTGATGTGTGTTCCTGTTAAAAGGGAGAAAATGTGTTTTGTGCCATATTTGACCCTATTCTTGACCCCTTCCTGCTGGTTTGCCATTGGACCTGATAGTAGAGGTCAAGAGCTTTCCAAAAATGTGTATAACTTGTCTGTAGCACATTTTGTTGCTGCTCTAGAAGCCTTTAAAAGTGTGTCAGGATCAAGGTTCAAAGGTCACTTGTGGGGAGCAAGAGCTGACCTCAGTTTTCATACTGACACATGTTACTCCCTAGGTCAAGACCTTTCCAACGATGTCTTCATTGTTGTCCTACGACAAAGTTTAATTTTCATCTTGCTTGAAAACTATGGCCCTTTGAGATATACGTTCCTAGCCCTATCTATGAGCCTAACTGGATGAAATCAGTCAAACATGTTTTCAGGGGTAGTGAGTGGCCAACAATTGTTCAAGATGTTGGTGTCTGACTTATACACTGTTAGACTTTAAAATTTTGACCAGTTTAGACTAATTTTCCTCATAATCTACATCTACACAAAGGTCAGACAAGGAAGACCAGCTGTCCTCTCTCTAATTAGGATGCCCTGACTCTGAGAAAGGAGGTCAGCAGCAGAGAACAAAACTTTAAATAGCCTAACCAATCATTCTATACAATTTTCCCACTTGCCCTGATAAAAATCTATCTATAAATCTAAATTTCTCTTATAAATCTACACCAAATTGATACTGCAGTTTTGATTTGTGTTAGCCCCTCCCCCAAATTTAGGATATGTTACAGTCTTACAATCACAAGTGCACTGTATGTTGGATGGGATACCCCTCCTCCCCAAGTATATAAAAAATTATTACATAACTCTGTTATAAGTCTGTTATAACACCTTATTCTATAATGGCTGAAAGCCATATGGTCTCCTCACCTTCCTTTTCTCCAAGGCATTAGTGAAAGGTATTAGTGATTGCTGTTTCATTTGTACAAAAAACACACACACACACACACACACACACACACACACACACACACACACACACACACACACACACACACACACACACACACAGAAACCATTGTTTTTGTCTATAGTTATTGTCAGTATTGCAGTGGCTGTGTTTGGGAAGTTGGATCACTGTTGAAATATCCTCTAGCCATGAAGCAGTCAATCGTGTTGGTTGAGTGAGATCAGCACTTTCTTCTTGGTCTTCTCTTCTTCCACTGATGGACTTGTCAAGATGGGCTTATATGCAAATGCTCATAAAAACGAAATCTGAAAGATGACAGTCTAGGCAACCTTTATTTAACACATACTACAAGGTAAACTGTACTCTGGAGAACATAGTGTTTCAAATGTACTACATTTCTTCAATTAACAGGCATGCATATTTTCCATTCGGGTTGATGAATGCAGATACTTTTATTTTGTTATCTGTGGGAAGAGATTTTCAAACATGAATACAGTATACAACTGATGAACTCATGGACTACCGTTTAAAAAATGATTAAAAGGACAAAAACACACAAAAACTGTACAATTGGATAAGCATAACTAACCAATCTATCAACTGATCCACCACTCAATCATTCATAACAATGTAACTATAATCATTAACCACATAATTGTACATTGTTTTAAGCTGTTTGTGTGGCACCCAGGAATCTCTCCATCATGTTGCTACGAGAAAGAAGAAATGGAAAAAAGAGAAATTCTTTTTAGTAACAGTTGCTTTAGTATCAATGAATCATGAATTAAACATGATGTTGAACATGACATACACACTTCTTTTAGAAATACTGTATGGTGTTACTTGCATTCAATGTTGATTGGTAACTACAGTGTTCTGAACTATATCTGTTACTCCAGCATGAATGTTCACCCTGTAACCCAGAAGCCTCTCATACAGCTACGCTTCATGGCAAAGTTGTGCACAGAATTTGAGATGTTGCATTTGTGGTAATGCATCTATGATGACACAACATACATACTGTACCTCTTTGAGCAGGGCAGCCATTTCACCTTCACCTCCCTTAAACCCCTGAAAAACAAGCAATAACCAAAATGACTGAAAATTAATACAAAAAATAAGCAGAAATAATAATCTATAATAATATCTATTATAACATTAGCCTAGAAATCTAGACGCACCCTAGCGGCAGCAAAAATATTGTGTTGACCAATCACAGCGCTCTATCTGTTTAGAGAGTCGTTGGGCGGCTTAACGCCATGACGACATACATTTTAATTGGCTTGTCAGGCTAACGTCATCCTGCTCTTTGCTCTGATTAGTCGTAGCGCTCAAGCACTACCCCATTACGTGCAGAGGCAGTTTGAAAGACAGCCTTCATCCCGCCCCCTGGATTGAGCCGAGGTCTACCGGTCGTTGCCAGACTAGACATTTTAATGATATAGTCTGGCTTGTCAGGCTATTATAACATAAGATCTTAACTTTAAACTGTGTGTGGTGAAATGGTGATTATAGAAAGTTTGCAGTAAATCTGTAGGGGAGACTGTGGTACGCAGCATAGGGCAAGCTGAGCCACCCCTTGTTGCTAGGGAACCATTAAGAAAAATAGAGCATGTGACCAAATATTTAGGAGGACCGAGGAAGGCATCATTTCATGGAATTTGTGACGTAAGAACCACATGGGTTAAACGGTTAGACATCTATGTCCGAAAAAACATTTTAACTCTCGAAAGTGAATTTTTGTCAATCACAAGTTTCATGAGAATTGTGTTTAGACCAAAAGAGATGATTATAAATGTGTAGTATGCATCAGTTGAAACTTTTTAGCTGTGGGAAGTATTAAAGTCAATATGGTAACTGTGGGGTACGTTGTGCCACCTGCCACATACACTACATGAATGTATTTTTATATTTTTCCTTTTTTTAGTTCAGTTGAGAGAGACAGGAAATGGGGAGAGAGAGAGAGAGAGAGAGAGAGAGAGAGAGAGAGAGAGAGAGAGGGGGAATGACATGCAGGAAAGGACTGCCCGATGCGGGATTCGAACCGGGGCCGCCTGCAGTGAGGACTGTCATCTGGTCACTTGACGCTCCTAAATGAATGTATTTTGTCTTTACTTGTCCCGATTACTAAATCAGGATTCTGGATGTTTATGATTACAGTAAGTACGCTGCTGAAAACAAGCTGCTGTTTATGGTGAGCCATGTATTACTTTAAAAGAGAAAGATGAAGGATTCTTCCCAAGATGCAATGTAATCACAAAACTCCCCGAAGCTCAGTGAGTTGGTGGCTCAGCAGCAGGTCACTGCAGTTTGTGTTCACCTGCCACCTGGACAGGTGGAATATGAAGTAAAGGGGGAGGTGGGAGCTGGTGGGGGTCGGGGGGGGACTCAACTTAGATGCTCCTATGCTCAACTTGCCCAATTCTCCTCTGCATGGTGAATGTGTATATTAAATGGTTCATGTAGCCTACATAAAACCCTGAAAAGATGAGAAGTGTTGGTAGAAGCCCTTGTAATATCTGCACACTAGTAAACAGTATTCAACTAAAAACAACAGAAACAACAACCACCACAAGGACAACTTACTTTGGTAATCCTTTGCCCCACAATCTTGGAATAAGGGAAGCTCTACAGGTTTATGTGGACGTCACAGTCTGGAAATGAGTGAAAGTTTGTAAGTTTAGCATAAAAGCACAAAAAGCTAAATTACTGAAATGACTAAAACACTTGTTTTGATAGAGACATCCATGAATGACATGAATACAAATATTAATACTTAGAAAATAATTTGAGCAATTCTTAATGTTAGTGATGCTATCTACATAATGGATGTGTGTGAATGCATATACACCTGCCTGTACATGTGCATCCCTGTATACAAGATCTTGACCCTTGATCAACACTGATTTTCATTCAAGTGTAGTACAGTTGTTAACAGATAAAGTACTAAATAACTTGGAGAGAAGAGTATAGTGTCAGTCAGCTGCAAGTGCTGAAACAGTTACAGTTACCTCTCACTTGATGCCATATGCCTTGGCATAAAGCACAGACAAGGACGTCATGGTGGTCAGGTGGCTGTATTCTGGGCAGGCTTCATTTATGTAGGACCAGTACTTGCCAACTACGTCCATACAGAAGACTGGAGGACTTGAGAACATGGGATATGCGAAGATCTCTCCCCTGTAGGATTGCATACAGCATTAATAGCAGTAATTGTTGTACTGATGGTGAAAATATATTGTAAATATACAGTCACACAAAAAGTAGTAAGCAAAATTGCAATTAAACTCTTATTGTCTTCTTTCAAAAAACAAACAAACAAAACAAAACAAAACCAAAAGAGCCCAATAGATAGATTCATTCAACTGCTGGGTTTTTGTTAGTCTGTGAAAGTGAGTTAGTGAAACCTTAATCAATTATTCAAGTGTAGTACGGTTGTGAATAGATGAAGTGCAAAATGACTTGTAGAGAAGAGTATAGTGTGTCAGCTTAAACAGTGAAACATGTTGGTTGCATAGATTTAGGAGAATGTAGTTGAGGACTATATCAACAAGAATAAGAATGTTATTATACGGTACTTGCCTGTACATATTTAGAGCACAAAGAATAATGCCATGATGGCATAACTCTTGTATGATACACACCTGCTCATCAAGGCAAATTGAATTATCATTTCATGACCGGAGTCAACAACATTTTGTTGTCAAGGTAACGTGTCGTGAGAGTGGGTAAGTGCTGTTCCAGTCATGTTTACAGCATCTGGACCCTCACAGACTCTCACACTCTGTCTTAGATCTGACGTCACTTTAGTCAGAGAGGGTTCAGGGCCTGAGTCTTATGGGGCGGATTGGAACTGGGCCTATAGTGTGGGTCAGCTGATGTGTGGATATACATACATATTTAGAGCACAAAGAATAATGCCATGATGGCATAACTCTTATATGATACACACCTGCTCATCAAGGCTGGAGCTACTCCTCCTCGTTGTCCTCGCCTTTGCTGCATTCAGCTGAGACCGACCACAGACGCCCTTTCCTGGTGCATACAAAGACAAAAAGTTTCTAATGTTATTTTAAAAATAAACTTTCAAGTAGTACAAGAAGTTCAATGAGAATCTATGTGGAAAATACACAAATGAACCCCAAACATGTTGCAAAAATGTTGCATTTTGTTGTTATTGTGTGTCTCCTGCGCCCACTCCCCATTTAACTAACTAACGTAAGCCAAAATAGTTTTGGCTCACTGAAAGATGACGGCAAAAATGGACGCATCTGTCCTTTTGGTAGTTTAACACGGCTGAAAATCATCATCTATTAATGGAGTTTCCGCTCCTGCCCGCTCCCGTTGATTTTTATTCCCGTCCCGTCCCAATCACAGGATTAATAAAACTTTGACTCCCATCCCGCGGGAATCACGTGACCCGTGGGAATTTCCAACAAGTGTCATCCTCTTTCTGCGCACAGCTTGTCCACCTTGAAAGAGCTTATCACCCACTCCATAAAACTCTGGTAAAACGGTGTTCAAACACACTTTGCCAGTCTGTTGACAGAATAATTGAAAATACACTTATATGTAGAATTAAAAGGTGGCAACTGTAAATATTGCATAAGCCAGCCCACCCTGGCATACTCCATTTTCTGCCAGCATCCATATGAAGTTTAGGACAGAGTTCTCAGGTGGTGTTATGTTGCCTGTGTTGGAAATATGATTGGTAAGAGCACCGGTGTGATGCTGCACTGAGCTAATTTAAGGTGGTACTGTGGCTTAAATCAGGCCCTGTGAAAATCACATTCTAAATGAAGTATTATGGTGATGTTGAGGTGTGCAGGCCTACGACTACAACTACTACAGACTTCAGAAAGCTTCTTGGACTGGTACATCCGCATAGAAATCCTAACATGATGTTTTTCTACCAAAATAAGAATAATGATGCACAAATTATCACGATCACATACCAAATCCTGGCTCTTGTTCATCAAGCATCTCCACACCGGTCTCCTCAAGGACACAGAGATGATCATCACGTTTTCTCCATCGTGGCAGGTCTGATGCCTTTGTCCTCTTTTTTGACCTAAAAAAAACAACACAATATAATCAAAGTAATGCAGTTAACCACACAGACTTCCTGCACAAATGCATCATAATATCTGATCCCCATGCATGGAATAAGATATTTAAATTACCTTTGTGTCAGGCTCTTCGTTTTACTGAGCATCTCATTGAACTCAGCTTCAGCTGTAGCCATTGTAGGTATTATCTGTTACCTGTAAAACAGTGAGAAAAGTACAGTGAGGGCTGGGCATGTAGCATTAATGTTAGCCTAGCTATGTTAACGTTAGCCTAATCATTAAAATCTACATCAAACAGTGCAGCTAGTAAAGTCAGCCAGTTTAACAACTTTGATCAACCACATCTGTCAAACTTTGTTTGTGGTTGACGACACTGGCTGTTTTTGGAGGTAAAATAGCTTTAACTGTTAATTATTTTATCACAATTTTCCATGTTGTTTGTTTACGTTACCTGAACGGGGGCTGGGGCTGCCTGTCGGTGAGACGATGACGCACTTGCCGGAAGCTACGTCAGTCACAATGAAATCAGCTGATCGTTCACTGTAACCATAGCAACGATGGAAATCTGAGCAATCTTCGTAATAACTAACAAACGAAATACACATTAACTGAATAAATATAACTTTTATGATTAAAATAATGCACCAAACGTTGGCCTACCACAATAATGAAAAAAAAAATTACATTCATAAAATAGCGTTTAAAACAACCACGACAGCAACTACAAGCTGAAAAAATCTTCGTCAAAACGAAAAAAGTATCAGGTTGTCATAATCATAATTCAGTGCCCACAGCATAGTGGGAGAGTCCAATCAGTCGGATAAAATATCGCTGGAGTAGGCTACAAATAAAACTTAATTTTCATTCATTCAACATAGCCTATTTGTAAAGTAAAAGACACATTTCTCGCTAGAAATGTCCTCAAATAGTGCCAAATAATCACATTTTATCCGCCAGAAAGCTTAATGAATAATGTTGAATATATACGTTTTCAATTTTCAAATTCGCAGAATATGTTACAAACAGAAGCTTATTTGCATTAATTCAACATACATTTGGAAACTAAAACACACATTTCTCGCTAAAAAAGTCATCAAAACCATGCCAAATATATCCTAAAATGTTGTTTTTCCAGCGAAAAAATAACGTTGTACAGCCACATGTAAAACGTTGATAATGAACGCAGCAATTGGCTCACGTTAAATGAATGGGCAACGTAATGTTGGCGTATAACGTATTTTCGCTCGGAAACGTTGATCCTGGACTTTTCTGGAGTTTGCAGAATAGTCCATAGTGAACGTTTCTTTCTGGCGACTGGGTTGGATGAGTCAGCTCCAAATACAGATATCAACTAACTTTATTTCATTCATTTCATTGTTACAAATAAACAGTCAAGAAAAATGCATGAAGATAAATTCATATTCATAAGGAGACAGATTTCCCTCCTGTTCCCTGGTGGACACGGCTCCACTTTACTGCATCACGTCACTCAGTTTCCCCCCCTGAGGGCGAAATATGACATTCATTAGAAAACTAAACTTGGCTATTATAGACGACACTTTGGAACCAGAGGAGGCCACAAACAAAAGCTGCTGCAGACACAGGTTGCACAAATTGTGTCATTTAGCTTTAGCAGATCTTATCTTGAGAAAGACGAGATCTCATCTTCTCTCTTGTTTTATCAACTATCGAACTCATTCCCCTGAAGTCGGCCTTTTCTGCCGCCGGCCTGCAAAAAAAGAAAAGAAAAGAAAACCTGACAAACACAATCAGAGCGACTCGAGGGGGAATTTCAGGGCAGATCCGGCATGATATTGAAAGGTCATCTCATTTTGCTCTGATTAATTCACTCCCTTGTCTTTTACACTCTCGCAGGGCAATAAATCTTTTCGTCCTGCTTTCCCGCCTCACTTTTTAATCAATCTTCCATCACGTGAACGCAACAGTCGGATGTGTGTCGAAAATTGCTTCCCTTTCCCCCTTTTGGAAAATGTTAATTTGATATAACGCCTCACCTCTCATTCTCCCCACAGTGAACCAGAATTAGTTTAAGTCCAAACACGCGTGGAGGAAATCCCTCTCGCACCAGCGCAATCAGTCCTGGCTGCAAGTTCACTACCTCCACTCCATTACACTTGATGATACACCACTAATATCCATCTTGTTGAAAGGCTCCTGATGCATTTCACTGTGCAATTTACACCGAGCAGACCCAAAAGTAGCTCCTTCGCACAAAGATCAATACTTTGCGGTAAATTATAGTTGGCATTTGATACTGTTCATCTTAAATCCCAAGATGCAATAATTTATTTTTTTATTTTGTGCAGTCTGTTGTGTTGCCATCACGCTCTGCACTATAGGGAGGTTTTCTCAGCTGCAGGAGACGTCTACATTTTCTACTGTCAAACTGTAAAACGTGTTTATCTCTTCATCTGCTTTTGTTCCTCCATGTTGGGTTTCATGCCGCTTATTATTCTTTCTTTCGGTCCCTGTTTCATTTCTCCGAGTTGGAGTCGAGCCCAGATTATACAGCTTACTGCACGAGCACGGCTGAGGGATATATGAGCAGCTTTATCACATATTGTATATTGAATTCAGCAAGGTTTCATTTCTTGTAATTGTCCTTTTGACACAGGCCGTCTTCGGGGAAGCTTTATGTATAATGACAGTTATTTTGTCCTTTAAGCTCCGAGGAAACGACAGGTTATTGAATAAAGTCTGTCGAAGTGCTCCTGCTTTTCCCCTGCAAGTGTTTGCTGCTTATTGATATTTTTCTTCTTTTAAAATTTCAATGCAACCTGGTGGAAATGATGTGGGATCATGGGAGTAACTGTCTTCATCACCTCTGTTGTCATTTTCTCCCATTCTGGATTCTTCTATCTGTCATTCAGTAGGTTTTCAGTGTACTCCGTAGATTTATAATGTACTGTATGTATGTATTGCAAAAAATATTCAGTATTTCCCTTCATGTATTGAAATGTGTATAAACTAAAGTGTAGTATCGTAGACTAGAAATGAGAAGAAGCTTCAACACACTCACAGACTAACTTCTACAAATTACAAAAACTTATATTAATATTATGAATAGTTTTATTATGAGAGATTATGAAAAAAACAACAACAACATTAAGCTGTACTGTACTAAAATGTAAAATGTAACTTCATCTTTTTAACTCAAGTCACTGTTGCATTGATACATCTTGACGGTAATCCTCCTATTGGCACTAAACTATATATTCACACTATATACATTCATTTTTTTTCATTATACATCAATGTGTTTTCCATAAGAGAAAAATAAATGTGAATAACTGCTAAGACCTCCATTTTCTCAGGCCAAGGCTTCATGCCAGACTGATTTTTTCATTTATTAGTTTTTCAGATTTCTTCTTTGTCAACAAACTAATGGTTCAAAAATACAGGACTCTTCTTCTTCTTCTTTTATATCTTGCATGTCTTGTTTGCTCTTGAGGAAGACTTCCAGGACACAGTGGCAGGGGAAGTGGTTTCAGAGAGCATCGGCCCATTATCACACACTCTCAGTGGGTGTGTTGTGTGTTTTTTTTCCGGTCTTCTGCTGCATCCATTAGGCCGTCACAAGCCTCCTGTACCAGGCTGTGTGTTTGGGCTTTGGTTTTACTCTCCTAGTGGGGACTGTATACGGTGAAGGGGCTGCTTTGTGGGGACCCTACAAGTTTAAAATCCTATTTGAGGGTCTAGACTTGATTTTTTTTAGGGTTCAGGTTTAGGTTAAAGGGATAGTTCAACATTTTGGCAAATTGGCCCATTGCCATTATCCCTATAGTCATAGCAGTAGGTTTGTTACCTTTAATTGTCAGTGCATGCTATTTTTAGAACGGCCGAGCGTACCCGCGAGCTGCTCAGAGCTATGCTACGGAGGCTCATGGGATTTCTTGGTTTCCCTCATCAAACTCATCAAATACACAATCCAACAACTCCAAAACGCTCTGGTGGACAAGTTGTGACCTGCACATTCACCACGCTATGAGATAATAACAGAACGTTACGTTGTTTTCGAGGCAAATGCAGAGACTGCTTGCTGAAAAACTGCCCCCGACAGCGGTTTTGCATGAATTTCCCTCTAAAACAACTCTGTCTGGTAACGTTACGTCATTATCTCATAGCATGGTGAATGTGCAGGTCACAACTTGTCCACCAGAGCGTTTTGGATTATGTATTTGATGAGTTTGATGAGAGAAACCAAGAAATCCCATTAGCCTTCGTAGCGTAGCTCTGAGCAGCTCGCGGCTCTGCTCTGCCGTTCTAAAAATAGCTTGCACCGACAATTAAAGGTAACAAACCCACTGCTATGACTATAGGGATTATGGCAATGGGCCAATTTGCCAAAATGTTGAACTATCCCTTTAAGGTGAAGGTAAGGGTTTGGGTTAGTCCCCACTAGGAGGGATAGCAAGACAAGGGCTGTGTTCGAAACCACATACTCCATACTACATACTTCCATACTGCATACTTCCATACTCCATACTACATACTAATCGATCATACAGTATGCAGAGCGTTCACACTGCTGCGTACTATGATAACCCACAATGCATTTCGCTCCTGCCCGAGCCGAAATCAGCCGCCCTGAAGCTGATTTCACTTAAGCTCTAAACTCTGTAAATATATAACTTCAGCAACATTTGAAACATTTTCAGGCGAGAAAGTACTACTTCGTATCCCCATGGTGTTGAAAAAATGACAAAATAACACCTATTTACAATTTTAGTCGGACGAAGTCGGACTTCTCTGGCGTTAGTAAAACCAGCCGTAGTGAGCACTGTACTTCCGGTTTCTGTGTCAAAATAAAGCACCCGTTGCAATTGACCATAAAGAAAGCCGTTACAATGACGTCAGTGCTCTTACTTTATAAACAGGAAGTGAACCTGTCCCCACTGTGGCTAGCTTGCTCACATTTGTATTGCTGCCCCTCCTTTTTCCTCTCGTCCGCTCGGCTCCTCCTTCTCCGTTTTTTTTTTTTTTTTTTTTTTCGCGGCAAGGAAGAGGCGGTCCTTGACGTCACGTTGCGTTGCATCTTGGGTAGTTTGAGTATGAGTAGTGACCTCATGATGTATACTCAACATTTCGGCCGAATCTAGTATGCATCCGGGAACTTCTCGCCTACTGCAAATCGCATACTGCGCAGTGTGAACATACTGCATACTCAAATCGTTAGTATGAGTAGTACGAGTAGTAGGAGAAGTATGCGGTTTCGAACACAGCCAAGGATGTGTGCGTGTGTGTGAGTGTGTGCACATTCAAAAGTCCTTGCAGGTAAACAGCCGTCACTTGACAGAGGGATGTTGTGATGCCTCGTCCTCCCTGCGGCGACGGCTCCCCCCGGGGATCACCACCAGTCAGCCGTGGCTTCCTCCAGCAGCCTCCCCCGCGTCCTCCCGTCCCAGGTCCTCTCATCCTGTATGACAATAAAATAACGGCTCTTGAATAGCTGGTTGATAGCGTAATCAGATGTTGCCTCAGGATGTCGCACACACACACACACGGCTGGCTGGCTGGCTGGCCTCCGGTGGCCATGTAAGAGCTGCAGATAAGTGAATACATCCCTCTCAAAATAGTCGCCTGGATGCAGATTGTTCCCGCTGCTGAAGTGGCACTTTATCTTGCAGCAGAGAAGGGAGGTGGGAGGTGGGTCGGAGAGTGGTGCCATGAAATTCACTTGGCTTTTTTTTTTTTTTACTGAGATTTAATGAATTTCAGCTTTCATGGTGATTTAAAACACTTGATCTCGTGCGATTGTGCGATCTCACGGCACGGCGAGTTTGGAAGAGGTCGTGAGTTCACAGCTGTCGTGTGGATTAAAAGTGTCATGTCAATATCTGGATTCAGAGATACAAGGCGTGAAGAGTTTCACAGTGAAACATGGTTCAGTTCAGACTTCATTTAACTCAAGGCCGAAGGAAAGCTGTGATTGGTTTGGTCCAGGTTGGTGATTCAAATTCCTCCTTTTCTTTCTTTCACATTTATTTTCCTTTCAATATGGTTTTTAAAGGACTCATCTTCTAGTTGAATACATGACCTCACCTCAACAGAGCTTCATTTTATAACACTTTTAGCTTCAAAATCACAAGAAATTAAATTAAAGTACGGATGTGAATGACTTTACAGCCCAATACATGACAAAATATATCTCCAATGGTCACAAAGGTTGTTACTCAACCTGACTAAACCTATCAATCCATGTTTTAATCAATTTACCTGCACAGAAGCCCACATTACTCTGTGTAGATCTTCATTTAACAGTGCACTGTAGCTAGCTAGCAATTCTTGGATTATAAATTAAATATTCTGTTGTAGACCAAACAAATAAAAAGGATACATTTTAATTCTGTGTTAAATACAGTTCATTTCCTGAGGCTGCCTCACGATAAAAGTCAACTGTGTCTGATTAGGCTGTTTATGTCCCTCATTAGAGTAACAGACTACATCACTAAAACTATAGACTGATAGTCAGGGAGGGCTGATCAATTGCAAAAATGCTTTAAATTAACATTAACAAGAGATTACAGATTGCCAGGCGTGTTTGTGTTGTAGTGCTTTAAAGCTTCAGTTGGCAACAATTATTCATTCGTATTTGTTGGAACTGTCACTATATTCTGATAGTAGGACACAAAATGGGTAATTTAGGACAAAATCCAACTCCTCTCGCTCCACCTACAGCCTGTTATCCTATTTGTTACTGTACTGTAAAATCCACCGCTCCCGATGCTGTCTCTTGGCAGAGGTTCATAGAGGGAACTGACGGTGTATCGTCTTGAAATTTCTTACCAAGTTGTGGAGTTTACTTCCGCTTTTGTCGACTTACCAACTGTAGCTTTAAAGCAGTCAATGTTTCTGACAAGACAAGAGCTGGGACACCGGGTCGGAGGCTCTGATCTTACAAGGTTGGTTTTTCAGCCAAGAGACCCTACTGTAGGTGGAAGGCAGAGAGCCTCTATTCTCCCTGGAACAAGTAACAAGTCATTGATTCAACCAGCACAATTACCCTGAAGCTGTTTAATTAAGGTGCAACTTTTGCATAGTTACTTTGTAAAGGCAATCCTTAAAGGGGACATATTATGGAATTTCCTTCCGGCCCCCAAATTGTGAGAATTTACAAAAGAATCTGTAATTTTCAGGCTCCTGAGGTTGAAATGCATGTGGTTTTTGAGCTGTTCCCTCCGTTGTATGACAATGATGCCATTAGTTTTCGAATTTGCATAATACCAGCGCAGGGCAAGCAGTGGTTCATTTGCTTTGAAAGTGACAGACACTGAAACCAGCCGTTCTGAACAGGGCAGTTTTGAGAGGATGAAAAAATAGCTGTGATGTTTGAACCTTGGGTTTATTTTTACCGAAGCATGTCACAGATATGTCTTGAAGACACCTGGGAACTATTTTAATTCATGGAAAAGGGGCAGAATATGTCTCCTTTAAGACTTCTGTTAAGAGTTAAATTGAACATAAAAAAATCTTTGCCATTTTTTTACTGGCATAGGCTGGACGTTGTTCACTAACCCGAGTATCCCGAGGCTGTGTGCCTTAATGTTTGACAAGATCCTGAAGCCCAAGTTACACCTGATGGCTGCTCCATCAATGTGTGAATGTATGACTGAATAAAAGAACGTGTTAAAACACTTTGATGGTCAGTAAGACTAGAAAAGGTGCAAGTCCATTCACGAAAAATCTCTTAAATGAAGTCGACGTGCACAGTTTCCACAGTCGCTGTTGCTGGAAAACTTCCATTAGAGGTGATTTTGTTGCTTTAATCACACTCAGTCCACAAGATGTTGCCATGTTGCATCCTTGCTTTACACATGTGTTTGTAGTGAAGTAAATGTGGTCTTTATCTACTTAACACCAGCTGTGAAATGTTGTCCGGACTATGGTGAAATAATGTGTTATCATCGCCTCTGCTGTTTACTGTAGCTGCTGCAAACAACATGAAACATGTGCATGTTATTTCCTGGTCCAACACTGTGCCTGGTGTGAAATTATCAAGACTGTGGGTGTTTGTTACAGCTTTGATTTGGAGCTGAGAAGCAGCAGCTCTGAGCGAATGCTGGACACCGGAGAGGTAGAGAGACAGAGATGAGGAGTCAAGACGTCTTTGTCCACTCGCTGTCTTAAAGCCCGTGATTGCACTTTCATGTTGGCACCACAGAGCTGCTGAAGTGTTGCTGTGAGGTCTGTGTTTCCAAGCAACTGAGGGGGAACCGACCACGAGCAGTAGTAAGAAATCAAGCCACTTGTTCCAAATTAACTGGGCTACAGATGAATTAAACATGAATATCTCTCTTTAGTTTGGAGTCTGCGGAGAGTCTCGCTCCCTGATGTCAGAGAGACATTTATCACAGAGTCACTTATATCGCTGCTATTGTAAAAGGAGGGTTGTTGGTTGGGGAGGGGTTGCTGTGATTGTGATTCTTTGATACTGTCAGAAGAATCTACTACAATCAGGAAGGGAAACCAATCTCAACATCTACGAGATGTGTTTCTGTAAAGCCACAGGAGCTGGATGCACATATTACTCTGCTGTCAGTCATGTGGGCGGACAGTTTGCTGGTGTGTGTGAGAGTTTTGCTGCACCTGGAAAAAAATTGTAAGAACCATTCATCTCTCCTGTTTATTGCGGACAGTTGCAGTTTGAAAACTTTGTGTTTTAATCTGAATGGGTAGAAATTGAAACTTCAGATGGAATCAAACAACCGACCTTCTGGTCAGTGGACGACCTGCTCGACCTCCTGAGCCACAGCTGCCCTAATCATGGTGCCAGGACATTGTGGTAGTGTCCGCTCACTGCTCACCAGATGTAAAGTTGATGCCTGTGCAATGTTGATGGGAACCGACCACGGTTCGGTTCTGTCGGTTGATGCCTGTGCAATGTTCACAAAGTTGACGCCTGCAGCTATGCAAGTCCGGTCAGTTTTCAGCTGTTTTGCTAACCCTCCACCCGGCCATGTGCATTTGTTCACAACGACACCAGCGGGAAAACATTCAATAGAGCGGTAAATAGCGTTATATATCATATACAACGCGTTAAGGTGTGTGTATTTGTGTAGTCTTATCTGTCATAAACAAGAGATCACGGGTTACGGGGCGCGTTACGTTTGTGTGGCGGTGCTGCAGAGACGAGAGCTGGGACACCGGGTCGGAGGTTCTGGTTGGTTTTCAGCCAAGAGACGCTAGGTGGAAGGCAGAGAGCCTCCATTCTCCCTGGAACAAGTTACAAGTCATTTATTTAAACAGCATTAGTACATAATTAAGCTAAAAATCCTGCATAGTTCTAGCCTGGCTCTCGCCAGACCCTTGTAGTTCCGCAAAGCTCCACCAGAGGCGCTACGCTCAGCTTCACATAAGGGTCTGGACTCGAGGCCAATGCAAACTTCTTCCCCGGAGCAAAAAATAATGAACCAATCAGGATCGCCGGGCGGGACTTTCTGAGGTGTGACGTAGCGCTGAAGCGACTGTTTGAGTCAAACAACAATGGCGGCTCGCAGTGAGTGGCTGAAGTAGCACGTCATTCAAGATAACGGACAAGTGGTTTATCCAATCACATACAAGATTTTTTTTACAAGGCCCCGCCTTCTGAAATGAATCGCCTATGGAGCAGTCCCAGACCCTTGTGTGGAGCTCAGCGTAGCTTTGCGGAACTACAAGGGTCTGGCGAGAGCCAGGCTAGCATAGTTCTTCTTTAAGTGCTGACCCTTTGGTTCACTTCATGCAGAGCCAAGATGCAGATTCTCCACTGTTATTCGCACATGTGTGACCGCAACTGCCTCAGCTCCATTCAACTCCAGCAGATGATTATCCATCACCTGCCAGTGCCTGCATTCATGTTTGTGTGTTTGACTGCACTGCCCTGCTAAGCCAGACCGCAGTAACTACGCGAACAGTGAAACTGAGAAAAATGGCTTTAAAGTTTTTTGATTAGCCTTCCAAATGTGTTGTAGGTAGATTAGTGAAAATACACAGATTTGACAGGTTTTCATTAAGTAATATTTATCCAATAAAATAGGCTATATGACCACATATTTTATATTTGACCCCTAAAAAGCAGATACTGCGCTCTGGTGCCAGGTTTCCTTAAATAAATACACAGGTAATGCTACGGCAAAGTGCAGTAACTACAATGTTGTTGTTTTTTTCCAGCATGCTTCTAGCCTGTCTAGCCTCTACCTGGTCTTTTTACTGAACTTAACAAACTTCTTTCTTCATGGCCTAAGCTCAACCAAAGCATCAGAGCAGAGAAATATTTTTTTTTCTCCCCCATCTGCTGTCAACAGGAGCGGGGGCTGCAGCAGACTCGCGCCCGTGTGGGCTGAGCTCAAGCCGCATACAAGCCGGGTTCAGCCGCGCTGAGCGGAGCGGGGAAGGGGAAAAAAAGTGTAGCCTACCGGTATTTCTTCTACTCTGTGGGACGGTAGATCATAACGGAGGGGGGGAGAAAGCAAGTGGGACAGATCTGCCCAGTGCCTGAGCAGCGCACGTTTCACAGACAGGCGCACAGTGTAAACAACATCACCGGTTCAGCACCATGGATAGCTGGGGGGGGTCCGAGGGTCCGGGGGGTGGGGGGGAGACGGGGGGGGGGGGTCCGATGGTCCGGGAGGGGGGGGGGGTCCGAGGTTCCGAACAGCGGTGGGGGGGGCGAACGAACCGGTCCCTGTGCTGGTGCTAACCTGCCGAAGCTAACGTTAGCTAGCTACCGTAACTGGCTAGCGGTGTGTTAGAGCGCAGTAACTACAGGTGGAGTGCAGGCGAAAAGAGGCAGAGTGCAGTAACTGCGCAGTTACTGCGGTTTGGCTCAGTTTTGAGCGTGATTTTGTACAGGGAAACAGATACAGAGTGCAGTAACTGTAGTTACTGCGGTTTGGCTTAGTTTCAAGAGTGATTTTGTAGTTACTGCAATTTTTCATACCTCATAAAACTAAAACTGAGCAATATTGACCGCTGAAAATTTTACACAAGATAAAACATTTATTGACAAGTTAAATTTCACAAAAAAATCAATTTCGAATTTTCGGTAGTTACTGCGGTCTGGCTTAGCAGGGCAGTGCAGCCTGTACTGTCAGACACGATGTGGAAGTGTTTTTATTATTATTTAAAGTTCCCTCTAGGGTTCAGAAGTTGCTATAGCTTTAAAAACTGACGCATTCATGTTTGAGAGAAGGACAAGAGTTCAGAGTGAGAACAGAGCTCAGGTGAGAAAATGTAAAATCAAGTAGATGAATGTTAAATCCATTAAATGTCACTTAAACACAATGATCTTTAAACCCAGGAAGGAGTCCTGCATGAGCATGTAATCACACTGATTAGCACCTGGTCAGGGTAGGGTGGAACTCCCAGCATGCACTGGGGCACTAATCAAACAAAGCTACCTCAATTATCTACTTAATGAAAAAGCAGAACCAAAATCATTTATAAATCTTCAACAAGTAGTATTTAAAAAAAAAAATAATATACCAGAAAACTGTCATTAAATGAAATATGTGGTTTTGCTGTAGAATAAAAAAAAAAGAGAGAGAGAGAAAAGGTGAAAACAGCAGATGAATCTTGGAAACTCATCAGCCTCACGTGTCGCTGGATGAAAAGGTCAGCCTCTCGACCCGGTGACAAAGACCTCAGTCCACCGTGAGCGCAGCGACAGTCGCGGCTCCATTGAGACAGGTAGATGTGTAACCTTTATATCAAGGTGGCGCCGGATGACGAATGGGAGCGAGCGGGAAGATGGAGCGATCAGCGTTATCAGTGTTGTCAGTCCAATCTCCCTCCATCAGCGATCTGTGGAGCCAGTCGCCCAGCGTCACTGTGTAATTTCCAGTCCTGACCGCGGGACTGCAAGACAATTATTTAGCCCCAAGGCCTCTGGAGAGGAAACTGGGGGATTTGTTCTTTGCCATATGAACCTGAAACTCTTCAATCATTTTTTTTTATATAACGTCGTGGTGAGAATTGATGTTGTTTGGTCTCTCTGTTCAATTTACCTGACTTCATTCTCACTTCATTTAGTCTGGAGGATAGAGGATAAAACCTTTACATAAAACAGAGAAAATGAGTTTGCAACTTTTTTCCAATGCAATTTATAAGTTTGTATTTCTTTATTTTTATGAGTTGACTCATGCTGCTTGTTAAGGCCACACATTTAAAACTTGATATTATTTAAAAAACAACTTCCCTCTTCAGTGTGACATGTTTTTTTTTGTTAGTTTTTTTTTGTCTTAGCAAAAGTTTGCGCCTTCTTCTTCCTTCTTCCACTTCAGTTTTGATGCCTTTCATGTGCAAATGCAAAAACCCTTCCTTTCTTTTTTTTTCCTGAGTTGCGTGATGAAATATTTTTCATTCTCCACCGAATTCGACCAGAAACAACATATTTTTCACACATTTCAAATTAAAATACAAGAGGAGGAAGGAAGGTTGTCCTAGATATTTGGCCTGGGTATAAATCACTGTCACTATAGATGTGTGGTTATATTATACTGTCAGATAAGTTGCACCTCCTTGCTGACCCCCATCACACACACACTTGCACACACACACACACACTGTCAATCTGTCACCACAGCTCTGACTCATCTCCCTGTTGTGATGGATGGGCAGAACACAAACTCAGTTTCTCTCTGCAAACCTGAATCCATCCCATATACATAGTATATATAAAAAACCTCACGTCACAGTGACATCGTCTCTCTTGCTGTCTGAGAATTTATGCCCCTTTCATCCAAAATACAGATTGTTTTTTTTTTCTTTTTTCTTGTTTTGCCCTTAGAGATTTGCGAGCAGTCAACGTATGGGCCTGTCATCTTCCAGTATGAAAAAAACAAAAGCAGTGTGAGCTTGCATTTCGTGTCAAAGAGCTCACACGCTGTCGCCGCTCACCGTGGTATTTCTCAGCATCTCCACCAGCGAGACACCATCGAACAAATGTCAGGTTTTCATAACCTTTATTTATTCGGGGGGGGGAAAGGGGGGATTCATCACCAATAACATGTTGCGGCACATTTGAGCCCAGAAGCTGCAGACTTTAAATGAAACCTCTGAAGAAAATGGTTTATGTCTGAGCTTCTGAATGTTGCATTCAGGTACTGTATTTCTGCCTTGTCAAATTTCAGAAATATCCCTGCACTTTTTTTTTATTTTTTATTATGTTGTTCAAAGCATCATTTATCTCCACAGAGAGAACAGCTGTGATGGGTCAGGTAACGTTTTGGGCCCAGGTGCAGACAAAGGACCCAGTGGGAGCGTTGGGAAGGTATTCATTAGATAAACAGTGGAGTGAAGGTTGCAGGTTGGTGAAGAGTGAGGATGCAGGAAGCTGTGACAGGAAGGGGAGGAGGTGGGATTGTCGTCTTGGCAGCTGAGGAGGGAGCGTGGGTTTGAGTTCTGGTCCCAGAAAACTGAGGCACGGGTAGGAAATCATGCTAGGAAGAAGCTCAAGTGATTATTATAGAGAGTTAGGAACCAGGCTGAACAGTGAGAGAGGAGTTGATTGTCTTCAGGTGTGCAGGAAGCAGGAGTCAGGAGAGTTTAGCCACGCCCACAACACTTTTACACAGGTAAACAGCTCCCAGGCGATGTAGCAGGTTCGCTTTGTCAGTTAAACAGTTAAAATGTGCATGCTCTGCAACCAGATCCAACAACAGGCAGCTACTCCAGTGTTTCATTGTGTTTTTATGTGTATTTATAAATCTATGCACACATAAACCACTGATGCATAATAAGTGAAAATGACAAAAATATGTGAAAATGAGACAGACGGAGAGGATGTTAATTTGATTACGGTGGCAGATAATTCTGATCTGTTACCAGTTTTGCATTGTGACTCTCGGCTTCGGTCGTCTCTGCAGCCTGTTGCACTGAACATAAGATTAATTGTTGGTTCAAGTGCAAGAGTCAAAAATTAACTGAGTGCTCGTTAACAAGTCACTAAGCTCCACTTGTGCTACTTAACTCATACTTACTGCTATAATTTAATGAAGCTGACTGTTACAGAAACATTTCGTGCAGAGCGACGTTTCATCACTCAGATCATATGAGAGAAAGAAACGTCATATAAACCAGAGATAGATAAAGATAATAAAATCAACACTATGACTACAGTGTGTAAACATCACCTCAATAATATTACATCATATCTCTTGTAATTAATGCTTTTACTTGGGGGCAGATGTCTCTATACAGTATACTGTCTAACACTGGTAGGAGGACTGACCTTATTTACTCTGTTTGTTGAATGAAATTGCATGTTACATTGTTTGCATGTTATAATATTGATTGTTTATCTTGTACTAGTATACCTGATTTGATCTTAAAGCGAGATAACAGAATTGTGGATGCATTAATTAAGTTTAAGTAAGGTAACCTCAATTGGTATTACATTTTCTTTAATGTCTTTTATCTGTTTTTTAAATTTGTATTCTTTGTACAGGAAAATCTTCGACTAATGTCTACAACCAAACAATTAATTATTGTAACGGATTCAGTGGATCCAGTGTTTTAATGTGCACGCCTCCTCAGAGGCTCAGTGAGCCACCATCTAATGCAGTGTATGTATTGTGTATATATACTTAGTAAAGTAAATACAACACAAACCGATATAAGAGCTGAACTTAGTTCCTTTACCTGGAGAGGCCAGAGAGATAGGCTAGCTGGTTAGCGTGCTAGTTTTAGTAAAATAAGAGATGTGATACATACAAGAGTTATTATTGCTGTTGCTTTCCACCTCTGGAGACAGATGTTGTTGAGTAAAGGAATTAAATTTGATGCTGTAGCCTACTCACAACATTTCTTCTAAAGCAGTACATAAAGATTGATTATTGCTAACACTGGCTCTGCAATAGCAAAACTTGCAAAGCTGTTACATGTTTGAGTACTGAAACGAATTGCAAATGGCTATCAGACTCATGCTATTTTTTGTGCTGTTCTACTGTAACTGAGCTTTTACTGGTGATCATGTAAGAGTTGAAAATAGTGGCAGTAAAATATTAGAAACACGACAATTCTAAGGGACTGTTCGTTATTTATCATCAGTGCCACCGGAGGGATTCACAGGACTTTTTTTTTTTTTTTACATGACCCCCCTGTTGGAGTCAGTAAATTTTAACATGACCCTGCAATAAGCCTTATCAAAAAATACATGGGGGGGCCATTGCTCTCATTGTCATCAGTGCTTGCAGCTTTGAAATGTCCCGTTTTTGTTTTTGTTTTGTTTTTGCGGGCATTGCAGTGTCCTCCAGACAAAAAGTTGAATGACCCCCCCTCGCTGACCTTTTTTTTTTAGTGGACCCACCCCTCAACAAAGAATATTATGACATGACCCCCCCCATTTTCCTCCGGTGGCCCATTCCATAAATAACGAACGGTCCCTAACCTGAATACATCATTTAATTTTTAGAGGCAATTTAACTGAAAACATTGACTCATTTTTGTGTGATTTGTGGCTCTAAAGTGGCGCCATATTCAATTAAATTTTTTTTTTTTTTTTTTTTTTAAACCCAAAACAAACTTTGAGGAAAACTTTCCTGACAAAAGGTGTTGGCATGAGTCAGGGATTAAACTGGAGGTTGCCAAGAAGAGCTGACAGTCGTCAGCAGCTCCAAACGCCCCCGTCACACACAGAGAGGTGATGGTGTCAAGATGCTTCACATTAAAAGCCTCGTCTTGTCCTTGTCAGCTGAAGTCTGTCACACACTTCCTGCTACTTTTTTTGGGCATCGATCTAATTTCGTTGAGGTTTTTTTTTCTGAAAATAGCAACCTCTGATCGGATCTGAAGACTTATCTCATTTTACCATCAGGCTACCGCTTTTTTCACATTTGGCACTGAGCTCTTCGAGGATATTTTCCCGCTCGTACAATGACTCAGTGATTGTCTGCTGTATAAAACCCTCAGTAATGATGAGTAATGACTTGAGATGAATGACACAGCATGTCACAAATGGCTCATTCCTGTTATTGGTACAACAGCCAGTGATTTATCTAACAGCCATAATTCCTCCTTCATGGCAAGCAGGGGTCGAGAGAACAGGCAGGGCTTGTGATTGGCCTACTGATACTGTGTGTGTGTGTGTGTGTGTGTGTGTGTGTGTGTGTGTGTGTGTGTGTGTGTGTGTGTGTGTGTGTGTGTGTGTGTGTGTGTGTGTGTGTGTGTGCATGTATATGTGTGTAATGAGAGTCAGTCAGTCAGTCGGCAGCCAGAGTTGCTTCAGTTAGGTCAGACTCTGCTGGCATTAGTGGAAATGTCAACACTGAGGTAAAGGCCCTGAATAATTTACTATGACTACTATAGATGCAGTTTGTTTACAGCCACTCCATAACTCTCATTTTAAATTCTCATTGACAGAAAAAAATTGCTGCAACGCACAGAGTATGGCCGAGAACAGCACCTCTTTAATGCCCCACCCCCGCCGCCTCATCTCCATGTTCTAGTGCAGCTCAGTTGGCTAAATTGGCTTTCAGGGTTGAGTAGAAACATGTCATTCATCTCGGTGAGCGGTCGCACATCTCGTCTCTAATTAGATGTCTTGGAGAGATGAGAGTGATGCAATCAGCTGTTACTGCTGTGACCGCAGTTCATCAAAAGCTTGCAGCCGATCCTCGATGGCATTTCGTCCACAAGGCCCTCTGCTTAGGGTTATTTCTTTCTTTCTTTTGTTGTATTTGCCTCTTAATGTTAATTGAAAGTGCAGTCGGCTCGAGAGAGAGAAGCTGATTTTAAATAATTCATATCTGGCAATAATTCACCTTGGTTTGGACAAGATGGAGATGGATTGTAGATGAGTGCAATTCTTATTCTAAGACGAAACAATTGCGGCTTAATGTTGCATGAGATCGATGCAGAAATGTCCAAAGATGCACAAGCTGCAAGATTTAAATTTTAAAACAATTAATAGAGAATGGAACTAAAAAACTTGACAAATTCTCTCCAGTCGACCAAATCTTCAATCTTGTTTTCCGAAGTGAATCAAGTGAGGTGGGAATAAATCAAACCAAAGTCTTAATGATGAATGGATTTCTAGATAAAATGATGGGTCAATGAGTGATTAAATGAAGAGCCTAATGTATTAAATGCTTAAATATTCAACAAATAACACAAACTGATGCAGATCTCTTGTAAAAAGCTTTTTCAGTTGATCTAATTGCATCTTTCTGTTTCATCAGAGCCTGAAAAAAACCAACCACATTCACAGAACATTGGTCGATAATGAAGAAATAAAACCTCAGAGGTGGAGTCCAATATCCTCGATGGGTTGGTCAGTAATTAATTAAATCTTTGCCTTCAGATTGTGTGTGTGTGTGTGTGTGTGTGTGTGTGTGTGTGTGTGTGTGTGTGTGTGTGTGTGTGTGTGTGTGTGTGTGTGTGTGTGTGTGTGTGTGTGTGTGTGTGTGTGTGAACCTTTTAAATCAAAGCGGTTTAATCAGTTTAGAGCAGATTTGATGCAATGTCTTGCTGTTGGAATTAAAAAATCCTGGTCTGCTACTGACGTTAAGGAGAAACAGCCGGTGATATTGACCGGTGTGCCTCCTAATGAGAGCCGAGAACAATCAGAAGTGTTTATTGCTGATGTGTTTGACTGTCAGTGTGGAGGCTACTGCAATAATTAAAGTCGATCCCATCTCCCGTATGAGAAACATTAACATCTGTCGTCCAGCAAATTGAATGCATGCATTCAGCCTCGGATGAGGTTGGTAATATCAGTAAATATTGAGTCATTGGTATTGATCAAATAACCCAATCAGCTCCTCACAGGTTTATCACAGTCACTCTGAGCGACACTACGGCCCAATAAAAGCTGATTTATGAGGCTTTTACAGTAGCAGGGTAAATAGAAAGGGAGCAGGTTGCAGTTAATCAAATACACACACACACGTTTCGGTCACTTATGAGGACCTTGTGTTGGCTAACCTCAACCGTTGCCTCATGTTTAGACAGAACTGAGACGTCTTAAACCTAAAATAAGTTGTCACTCATTCCTTTCAGTCCAAATAGAAGGGGAGTCCCTGCAATGACGGTATAATCTGTAGTCCCCACATTGTGATGAATACTAACACACATTGTGAACACACCGACACTTAACGCACTGCAGATAGATTTGCTGGAAAACCATGAATATGCAACTCTGTCTCTTGCAAATTATATTCACATAAAACTAATTTGCATAGGTTAATATATTTTTGTGAGGAAGTGTAACGCTGCACAGATTGTATTCACATGCTAATGATTTGTTTCAGTGCAAATAAAAGGCAAATTGACAATCATAAAAAAATACAATATTTCAACTTTTTTAGAGCCCAACTTCTTCATTCTTCACGTCAAGTATTGATTTGTTCTTTTTTTTTTTTTTAAAGCCTGTTAAGCACACGCCTCAGTGCCTCCACAGAATAATCAAAACAACCGTTCTTGAGCTTCAACATTATGGTTCCACCAAAATGTATGAATAAATTAGATGTATTGGAGTGTAATATATAGATGTGGTTGAAATGCTGACACACATATGTTCTTGTACAAAACAAATGCACGCCCACACATATCTATATATATACGTATGCCATGTGCATGGATGTAAGCATGTGAATCTGTATTCATTGTAGTCAAACATACAGTATCTTCCACCAACGTCAACTAAAATAGACAGCGGCTGAACTCCGACCTTTTACCACCAAAGACGACTCTAAAACAGTCTCACTCAGATAAACATGTAAGGAACACACACTCATTTTCTCTCCTGGCTTTTGTCTCTTGTGGCCTTTTTATTCTCTCTCCCTCTCTTCCCCTCAAACACAACGACACCATATAGATGTGAAGTGAAGCTCCAGTCCACAGCGGAGCCTCAGCATGTAGGTATTTGTTGTGACTAAAGAGGGAGTGGGCAATAACGTCGGACGTGACAACAGCAAATGAGGCTTTTGAAAACACTTTGTCTGGGTTACGTCTTCTGCCACTCACTGTCCGACGCATCACCAGGCCAGGAACAAGAGTGGAGGCTAAAATCTCATTAGCGGACAACTTGTGTTTACGTGGCAGAGATGATAACCGCTGACATGAAAGCATCCTGGATACATCTCTAAAGCTTGTTAGAGCCCTCTGACTTTGAGCCAACTTTCGGTGCAAAGGCTTTGAATTAAACAAGACTGGGGGTTTTTTGCCTTGAGAGTGGATCCCTGTCAGCTGCTGCCAGAAGCCCGGGTCCTCCTCCTCCTCCTCCTCCCGTCGTCACTGTTTGCTCCTGACAACAGAGTGTCCATCACACATAGGGAAGCAACAGACTACAGCAAAAATGTAGCGTCCACTGAGGCGTGGAGGCCTGCAGGCTGTTTGTGTTGTGCGCTTGTGACAACGAGGCTTCCTTCAAAGACGATGCTTCTCCGGCGCAGCCTCGTGCAGCGCGTTGCACAGAAAGAAGAGCTCGGTGCCGTTTGTTCGAAACCACGGCGTCCACTGGGGTAGGACGCCTCAAGGCTGCTGGGCCACTGTGACAGTAGGGCCGCCTTCAAAAATAGTTTCCTCCAGCCAGGCGTGACATGTGGCAGCCACATACACAGGAAAACACCGGATGATGAATAGTTTGGTGACAAACAAACAAGATTTGAAATTTGCATCTTGAAGAAGTGTTTGTTGATTTTCACCCGCTGCAACAGTGTGGGTGGTTGTTGTTTTGGCCCTCGCTCTGTGAATGTGTGTTTGTGTTTGTGCAAAGGCATTGAAAGTATCAGAGTGGTAGTGAGTACTGTGGCAGGTATACAATGGTGTTGCATCATGAAACTTTACAGGTTTCTAACACAACATAAAAATAACATAACATAACATAAAATAAGATAGCATAGCATAACATAAAATAAGATAACATAACATGACATAACAAAATAAGAGCATAACATAGCATAACATAAAATAAGATAACATAACATGACATAACAAAATAAGAGCATAACATAGCATAACATAAAATAAGATAACATAGCATAGCATAACATAACATAAGAGCATAATAGCATAAAATAACATAACAGCACTATATGACATAGCATAACATAAAATAACAGCATAGCATAAGGTAACATAAGACAGCATGACATAGCAAAACATAACATAAAATAATATGACTATAGCGTAGCCTACTTAACATACTGTAGCATAGCATAACATAACATAAGATAGCCTCACATAGCATAGCATAACATAACACAACATGACATATTTCTCTTTATAATATATTTCACGTCCCATCACTGATGGATAAAACCCTTAAAAGTTGTGATTTGGCAATGAAATGGCATTATTGCAGTGCATTATGGGAGTTTCTATCTTCTTAAATAGGCTTACTCTGGGCCAGAAGGAAATGTTTAACACTTCACTTGATATGACGTCAGTTTATTATTTTGTGGTTTATTACAAACGCTCCTTCTGCAGCTCACAGCTCCACCATATGCTCCACAACATGATCCACTGATGGACTGTCAGAAAACCTGACGAGGGGCGAGTTGAAGGAAATCTTCACTTTGTGGTGAACAGAAGGCTCATTGTGAGGATAAAAGCCCCATAAGACGTGCTTCACTTTGAATTCATGGTGTTGCCTTCTCTGTAAATGCTCATCAGGCCAAACCTTTCTTGTTTAGTCAGTGCCATTTCCTCTCAACTCATGTAGTGGTTATTTCTTGTCTGACAGATAACCACTGTGGTGGCCCAAATCTCCATGTCCACAATGATCTAAGGTCCACAATAAGGGATGAGAGGTAGAGCTGAATTCATTAGAAATAATGAATGAAAACAAAAAGATGAAAAACTCAACTGAAGATGATGATTGCAAGGATTGTGTTAGCAGATCCTGTTCCTACGGTGGCCCAGATGAGCCAAACTGACGGCCCAACAGAGACTTTTGTTTACAGTATTTGTAAATCACTGTCACTTGGCTGCAGTTTGCATTCTCACCACTAGGTGCCACTAAATCTAACACACTGGTCCTTTAAGTCAGTTTACCTTACAGTTAACCTTTTTTTTTTCATGCCACGATTTCTAGTATTCTGGTGTCAGTATAATAATGAACCTCCAAACACTTTATTGTAAATTATTACTTCTCTAAACTTGTCACATTTGACTTGTTTATCTTAATTTTATTTAGATATTAAAATGAGAAATACACAGGCTACTATATTGACTGGACAGATTTAAATAGGAAAAATAATCAAATGCCACATTTGACAATTTTCTCTCCTTGACAAAATAAGGAAGTGAATGGTCTATTTTCATAGAAACCCCTACAAATACATCGCGGAATGGCAACTGCTGAATATTGTATGTAAATAAAGGTGAAACACACACATACAGTAGGCTATACACATATATATACTGGTACACACACAGACATACACACACACACAACACACTGCCTGTCATTTCAATTAAATGTCATGCATTTCTCTCAAAAGATGTGCCAATTATTTTCAATTTCTCTCCTTGTTGCTCCACAAACTGTGTGAAGTGTGAATTAAATGTCACAGTGTTGATCACGTTAGATGTGAAATACATACAGTATGGAATATATGTGAACCTGGGTGCTAGTGTGTGTGTGTGTGTGTGTGTGTGTGTGTGTGTGTGTGTGTGTCATACCTGTTAAAGCACTGCCACACAAGGACACCTATTGTGATTTTCTTCCTTCAAAAAACATGTCAGCCTTCACATGCTGGTTTCTAGTTAGTGTCAAATACTGAACCACTGGACCGGCGATGAGTTTGTGTGTCCGTGTGTAGCTGAAAATGTGTGTTTGTGTCCTCGCTATGATGTCCAGTGTTTTGCAGACTGGTGCGTGTGTATGTGTCTGTGTGTGTGCATTTAATGGTCCCACATTTACTGACCTTTTGGTATCCACAGGACTCATCTGAGTCTGCAGAGGAGAGGAGAGGAGTTTAAAAAAGGGAGGTGAGTGGAAAGGAGAGGAAAAGTTAAGAGGACACAAAGTGAGATGAGAGAAAGGAAGTGTGTGTGTCTGTGTGTGTGTAGAGGGGAAGTCAAGAGAAAAGATAAGCAAGAAAGTGTATAAAAGAAAATTCAATTCAAGGAAATGAATTATAGCAAAGGTAAACACACCCTGACCCCGAGCCAACTAATTACTCCAGTGGCTAATATAATCCCGTCATGCTTTGCCCTTGAGGTGATCTTTGACTTTTTTCCAGTCTAGTGAGCATCCCACACTGTTACATTATATTGTGAGCAGGGGTTTCCTCACTCTGAAAGACAGATACTGGCTTATAGCTCTGTGCTGTAGCTCTAAGGAGTATCTGGTGTATCTGATGAAAAGGACGGGATCATGATGCACAGTGACATAAAAATGCAATCTGCTGCAATGGCAGCAGCCACATGTCATTAAGGTTTATAATGGTGCTCCACCTGCAACTGTGCAGCTGTTACTGGTGCCAGTAATATAGTTGTGTATCATACATAAGTGATGCAAAAGCTTAATGTCTGACAGGTGAAACGATTAATGAACAAAACAAAGAAAATAAACCCCTTATAAATGAGGATAAAAAGTGTCTCTAAGCTGCTTAAACCAAACAACAAATAAAGGAACCTGATGCTCGTCATGGGGTTTCCATGCGTAGCAATTAGGAACATTCATTTATTCAAGATAAATATTTCAAAGGTGGATAAAGTCACACAACACATCCTCATATTAAAGGTCTTTCTATATTTGATGATTTGTACAACAGATGAATGTAAATAAACTCCTTCCATGTGAAGGACACGTCACGTCAAGGACGTTGACATCAAAAACAGTTGTTGAAAGTGAATCATCTTGTTTATCTGGATAATAACTAACATTGATATAAATTCCTTCGCTATTTGAGTTACAGATTAAATGAGTCGGTTCAGCAGCTCCTAAATTCGACTGCACACATTTGCGTCGTTTACTTTCCATAACGTCTTCACCGCTCGTTCCAGTGGCCCAGACAATGAAGTGGTAAAAACACAGAGATCACTTTAGCCAATTAACATGGACTAATGTTTTGACAGGGCGGCGGCAGGTGTTCCCCAGCTCTTCACAATATCCCACAGTGAGGGATAAAGGCTAACATATGATCCTCACTCCTACTCATTAGATGACCTTTCAAACGATTGCCTTGATTAAGCTGCACATTAGTCACGTAGCTCCAGTGGAGCGGCTCAGTGAGCCCAGTAAGCCGGGGAATCAACCCCAGTGACGGAGCGCTGAGCCGCTTGGAAACAGTTTCAAACTGAATATTTTTCTTTTGGCTTTTTTTTAAATTTCAAAATGCGCTTGTTTTCTGTTAACTGGGAGTAAAGCCAGACAGGCTTGTTTTTTCTTTCTGTAAAGCAGACGGTGTGTGTAACATTTACATTTGCTCAGCCTATATTGGAAAAACAAACTCTAATGTGCCTGCAGGTTCTTGGACACACAGGCAGGTGGTCAACAGAGAGAAGTCAACACAAACACTGTATTTATTAATATTTTCTTTTCATAGTAAATGAAAGCTAAACAAACCTTTCAGCCTCTGTTTTCTCTTTGGGTTTCAACAGACAACTCACCTGTGAGGCAAAACACAGGGCGAAGAAAGTCCTTCATTATCCATTATCTCCTGTCTCATCTGGAGGGTAAGAGAATAAAGAAAAACCTTAAATATTTAAATATTGAAGGTGAGGTGGACCTGCCCTGGTGGAAATCACACAACCAGAACATGTCCTATTATCTTGGATCACATGACCCTGGAAAGGTGAAAATATGAGCTTTACACAGATTCTCAGTGCCCTGCAGTGTGTGATGTCAAACCTTTTCTCAGGCTACATTTTTCAGATATTTTCTGTTTCCAAGACAATTTGTGTAACAAATATTGGTATGTGTCCGTCTATAATTGGCTGTGGGTGTTCCACTAAAGGGAATGGGCTGAATTCCTGCTTTTGTGGAGCGCTGGGAAAAAGGATGTGGTCAACACACACATCAACATCACAACATTGGTTTTAATTTGAGTTTGGTGTGTGTATCAGGTTTGTAGCCAACTCGGCCTTTTCTCCATGAAATAGCCACACCCAAAACACTGACTTACACTACCATGGTCTGGGTGAATCCTCGATTCTGATTGGCTGCGGGATGTCCATTAAAAAGTGATAATGGACACCCATAAAGATGTTCCGGTCAAATTGCCTGATTATGTTCTAAATATTACTGCGCTTATTATTAAATATTAAAGGCCCCATGCTGTGCACTTTTCTCTGGGTTTATTTACCTGCTGATATCCTTAAAGGTGTACAGAAATGGCCGTTTGTCCTGTTTGTCGCGCCGAGTTGTCACGAGCTGCAACACGAGTTTACCCGAGTGAGGAAAACGAATTTGATTGGTCGTTGTCGAGCGGGCGGGATATTCAAAGCTTGGGGCGAGCCTGAGCTCCGTGTGTGTGTGCGTGTCTCAGACGTTTGAATGACTGATGACGGATCCAATATCAGTGGCTGATGAATCGTGTACAGGCTGACGTATAATCCGTGCGCCTGCATTATCCAATGCGAAAAAAAAAAATACACACTTTCATCCCAGATTTACTCAAAAATAGAATTTTGCACAAAGTTTGGCCTACAACGTCTGAAAGATGAGTTATCACATTAATTTTATGACCCAAAGTGGGCTCAAATTCAATTTTCTTTTCTGTACACCTTTAACAAAATGCATCATTGGTTTTGAGTACCTGTGATCTGCTTAATAATGTTTCTACTGCCCCTTTCTGTTGCCTCTTTCTGGAGTTCTAACAGGCACAGGTCATTTGGCCAATCAGAAGAGAGAATGAGAACCTCTCCTCTGATTGGCTGACTGTTTTAGAGTGGCATGTGGTCGGGCCAATCACAGGCAAGTAACTGAAACCTAAGCTGCATTCATACAAATTGAAAAAAAACAACTGGTCACGGTGGGCGGAGTTACCTTGTGTGTGACATCACAGAAAGGAGGAAGTGCTATCTGCTCGTCTTAAATAGAATGTTCCTACAAATGGGCGGTGTGTGTTTCTCCGTTGATGACCAGTTTGATGCATGGGGCAGTATATACGTGGCCCAGAGACCTCCCCAAGCACGAAAAAATAACCAAAATCACATTTTTCATGCCATGGGGCCTTTAACGCTTGTTGGTAACCACGGCAACGGACACTCGGACCATAACAACTTTTTTACAGCGCATCATGGCCCTGGAGTCTGTAAACACACAAGTGGTAAGAAGTGCACTGGCCCTCTGAAAAGGTAACTTTTCACGTTAGCATTTAAGCCGTCACCTCACCGCCCTTCACTTATCAACTATCAGGCTGTCTGTGGCAGAGTCACTGGCTGTACGCTGCGGCCACAGCGGGTCCCTCTTTTTTTCTTTTTCTTTACTCGCCGACGAGAGTTATTAAATAGTCCGCTCAGCTGCTTATTGTGAAAGACGTATGATTTTAACGGTAAAAACAACATTAAATTATAAGTAATTGTTTTTTTTAGTAATATGTATTTATCTCGTAAGTGACCATGGTATAAGCGGGATAATGCCCTTCGAGGTGTCAGATTATCAGAAATTAATTTCTGATAATGGACACCTCATCGGGCATTATCCCTTACTTAATATACGTAACCCAAAAAATGTTATGCTGAGAAATGAATTAAGTTTTCCTTAATCTTTGTCCGTCACTTTTGTTAGCCAATAGCGTCCCCTCAACAATACACACCCTTTTTTTCAAAATGGTGCCATTACAGGCAAGATGGTGGCTCACCGTACCGAAGCATTAGCGTTAGCGTCAGTGTCCGCATCGTTGTGTATCTATCTCCTTGGCGCCGATCCTATCTCTGGCCTCTGAGCTGCACCAGGATCATAAATGATGGAGGGGTTAAACCTCACACAGTCAGAACTGATGAGCAGATGTGAAGACTGTAGCACTTGACCTTGCTGGTGACATTTTTGTTCAATTTCCATGTCCCACAGGTTGTTTGTATAGCAGGTTACGTTTTGTTACAAGGCGACACCTAGTGGTCGTAGTTATTATGACAGGAGCAGAGGGGAAAGTGACGTAGTATAAAGGGACAAACAGGCCCAATCCCATTTCTCTTCCCTTGACACTAGCACTCGGTTTAGGTGGTAGAACTAGAGGCTGTACACTATACGCACCTACGTCACACGCAGTAGCGGCGCCAGGATTTTGATTGTGGGTGGGCCTTCAGAAAACTGGATGGGCCAGTTAAAACAAGACTAAAAAAAAAAAAAATCAGCGTCATCATCATCTCCGTTTCAGCGCTTTTCTGCGGCGCTGAGGACAGCACTCCCATAGGACTCCGTTGTAAAAAAAAAGATGACTGACCGAATTCGGGGTTATTTCTCCCGTGGCGCTGGACCACGTCTGTTTATGGCTGCACAGCAGGGAACTCCTGAGCTAAGTTGATGAAATAGGCTACCGACCAATTTTGAGTCATAAAGTGGCAATCATCTTTGCCATGTACAGTAACCATGTTACTTAACAAAATAAAATGTATTGTAGGTCCATTGTAAAACATTTAGCCTATTTATTTACATAAATGTGGTGATTTCAGTATGTAGCCCCTCCTCACTTTTCATTGAAACAAACTAATCCAACTGCCACAGTTGTTAGATTTCATCAATTAGACCAACATTAATCTCCTAAAAAAAATTAACCAGTCAGCGGTAAACCTCTGAAAGCGTGCGGATACGTTACTTAGCTCGTTTTCTCCCTGGGATGAGGACGGAGCTGCCGGCCACCCGGCAGATCAGCTGAATAGAGCGGCTGCTGCTGCTGTGACAGTCGCTGCCCTGATCCGCCACAGACATCCTAACAGTTATAAACTGACCACTGACTCTGGATTAAACTGTGACTTTCTCGCATGAAAAAAATATTAAACTGTGACGTGTTAAGAGCGCTGGTGACACCAAAGACGGTTTATAAGCATTTATTGAATATCTTTGGTGACACTGGCTGTGTTTTGAACATCCGCCACACGTGGGGTAGAAGCCGCTGATTGGCTGAGAAGCTTTCACTCAAAGCTTTCCTCAGGATGCTTATTGGATGGGTGGGCTCAGCCTAAAATGGGTGGGCCCAGGCCCACCCGGGCCCAATAGTAGCGCCACGGCTGGTCACACGTAAGCGACGACGTAGGAGCCACAACCTGTGGTAGGTTTCCATGGTTCCCATTCATGTTTGAAAATGCCATCTCCAGCTGTTACGTGAGCTTTAAAGGAGAACTATGCAAGTCTGGTCGCTTTTCTGCTGTTTTGCAAACGCTCCTCTCGCCCATGTGCATTTGTTTACAACGAAGCCAGCGAAAAATCAATACATGGGGCGGTGGATAATGTTATATAACGATGTTACGACGTGTGTATTTGTGTAGTTTTAACCGTCATAAACAAAAGATTGCCGGTTACGGAGCACGTTTGTGTCGCGGTGCCGTGAATTGGCGATAATGCGCCTGAAAAGCTGGTGCCATAACGTAATCAGTTCACAAAGTATCGAGGGTAATTTCATCTTGCACTACGTTCGAAGTCTGCCTCCGACCTCCCTCCGATTTAAGGGGTAGTTTTAAGGGTTGAAAAGCACTTCCCCTCGCTCTTAAAAGAATTGGGACACCCTACCCCTACATGAGAACGCGCAAAACCGAGTGCTAGGGTCAAAATCAGTGGGGGAAATGGGACAGGGCCAAAGTCTGTCAACAGGAGGTTGTGTTGAATGGATAGGAGTGATGTCTAAAGCCCATGTAAAAGTGTTGTTATTACTGAAACGATGACAACACAGATTTTCTAATGCTGTTTGTTGTTTCCTAATTTCAAAGCTTCAAACCATGACCATGTATTGTAATAACAATTTCTCTAGTGACAGCTTGGATGTTTATTATTGTAACTATATTGCAATCAAGGTGGCTGCTGTTCATGAGACATACAATCAGAGCCTTGAAAAGCAATATAGAGCCGTTTTCCCACTAAAATTAGCGGGTCGACGCAGGTTTTTTAAACGCGGGTCGACCCGCTAACAATCGGCATTTGGCCCCTTTCCCATTGACCAAAATGAGCCGAGTCTGCGCCCCCGCTGGGGGATCAGACAGAGCATAAACCAGTCGCCCCGCTCTCATCTGCGGTGCAAGAGACACACACAGTGTCATGCCACAGCCACCCGCCGCGGAGTGTCCGTCCGCCGAGGCAGACGAGGCTTCTGGCTGACCTGGAGCACCAGGACCGCGTAGGACAGCGAGTCTGCTGCGGCCATATGACGGACGTCCGCAGCACATCACGTTTTCTTTTTTTCAATTGTTTTTGGTCAGTGTTGTTTGATCTTTTGATCCCAGTCTCGGATGAGAGCAGAGCGGAGCACAGCTTTATTTTGGTACGTGACATGAGACGCGACCGGCGCGATGACGTGGTGTCACGTAACGTTCAGTGTCGTCACGTAAATTAGCGGGTTGACCCGGGTCTGACGTTCCCACTGCAAACCGATCGGAGCCGAGCCGATTAAAGGCGATTTTAACCCGCGTCGCTTGCCGAGTCGTTTGACCCGCGTCGACGCAGCTCGGTGCGCCTTTCCCACTGCCACCAAAAGCCGATTGTTAACGGGTTTAAACAGGTTTTTTGACCAGTGGGAAAGGGGTATAGGTTGGAGAACTGTGTAAATACAGTGCATGAGAAAGTCCTGACCGCCACATCAGTGTGTTTGCTCACACAGAAAACCAGTGGTGTGGGTGGTTTGACTTGTTGTTTACCTCCTGCGGTTCTTTTCCCTTTTTATGTTTCGTGCTCCGGCTCGGTGAACTGCTGCTGCGTGAAGCCACAGGACCAGACAGCTCTTCAGTCTCTGTACCAGTTCATTACAACCGCTGTGCCGTACACTGCAGCACGATATAAGTCTATGTAGCTGCACATGAGAGCACTTCTTTGGAGTTTATTGTTCTAATCAAAATATGAAATATTGACTTCCTGGTGTTCTTTCTAAAGTTGTTGTGGTCCAAAAACTTTTGATGATAACTCCAGGATCTCACCTCACCTGTCGTCTCCCTCAGGCCAGGTTAACGCCCCCCCCCCCCCCCCCCCCCCCCCCCCGAAACAGCACAGGAGATGGTTTCATCTGCTGCTGCTGCTGCTGCTGTGTTTTGATAGATGTCTTGCATTTCCCACACAGAAACCGACCGGACTGATCCTTGGGAGCAGTTTGTCACTATTAGTTGAGATGCTAAACAACAATCCTCCACTTACCTGGAGGAGAAACATTTCCAGTCAGCAGAAAAATGAGCCAATTTCAGCCACGTAGGCAGAAAGCCAAGTTTTTCGTTTATAATTTCAGGTACACTTCACTTATTGGAGGAGCTGGGGAGGGGGGGAGTTTTCAAACACAATGCAATTAAGCTGAGGAATTCCCACCTCGCACTCTCTGTCAGTCTCAACCTCCGTCTCCAGGTATTGTACGACTTCTCTTACCACAGTTTCTTCTTCTCCTCACTCCGCAGGGTTTCCCAAAATGCATCTGTCAACTGTTCTATCCTGCTTCCCACGGTGCGATGCATTATTCACAAGCCCTACATTTATCATTTGATGTTGTTAAATTAATTTGACAGATTCTGAGGCAGGATATACGTCGCTGGCATCGGCACAGTCGCACCCAGGAGCCATTTGTCACTTAGATGCAGAGTTGGAAAGTTTTTCACAGGTTCCTTCAGGGACTCGAATCTGAAAACTGAAGATACTTAAATAAAACCAAAACAATAGAAAAGTTTTTAAATGACTCGGAGTTGTTGGCCGACAGATGTGGATGTTTGTACGGGTCACACCACAGGGCGAAACGACACTTTTCCTCCAGACAGTTTTAGTCGCCACTTTCCCCGTCTGTAATTACAGCGTCCATCACACATAAGGAGAGGACCGCTGTCACCGCTGACTCCACTAACGCAGACGTATAGGAAGCTGCATCGCTAAACGGGCACTCTAATTACCCACTGCCAGTCTGACCAGATACACTGTATGAACCTTAGGTATATCACACACACACACAGCCATAGGAATGAACACATATACAGACATTTACACACACATACTACCAGACACCCTCTCATTAGCCTCATTAGTGGATGTTCACACTCTTGAAAGTTTTTTTTAGCTGGATTCAGACACCATCTCTCCTGTCAGTGCTCACTACAACAACCTTTGGAGCCATAGAGTTGCATCCTAATTTTACCCAAAATGCAAATATAATATATTGAATTTCTAACACATGTGCTTTAAAGCAATTAAAGCATAAACTTAAAAATTGTCAATTGAAATCTCAACTCTTCAAACCATCTCCATGACGTCCAGCCAGAGACTCATTCTCCCACGCTTGGCTGCACCACAGGAAGTCGTTCAAGAATTATTTTTTAGGCTGCATTTTTTTACCATTAATTGAACCGAACAGTAAAAAAGAGAGGAAAGCAGCACAGCAGGGATAGAGACTCTGGGAATAACAGGGAGTCAAACCGGCGATTAACTGCTCCTGGGCAGACTGTGCCAATGGGACCTGCACAAACAGACTGTAAATGGCATGTAAATAACTAAGTATAATTTATTCATTAATTACGGGATATATTTTCATTTTCTATTTTTCATATGCAGGGTTATCTTTTTTATATTTGTATATGTGAAACATTTTTTGACAGGTCAGTAATAAAATATTCCTGATTCTTATATCATGCCTTACAAAGAGTACATACAAATACGTAGCCTTTGTCTGTGTGCACATGTTTGTATTGTATTGTATGTAAACATGATATATAAATACATATAAACACATCAAAACCTGTCAGTTTACGTTGACATTATTGTCCTGTTAAAGGGATAGTTCAACATTTTGGCAAATTGGCCCATTGCCATAATCCCTATAGTTTAAGGAGTAGGTTTGTTACCTTTATTTGTCGGTGCAAGCTATTTTTAGAACGGCGGAGCAGAGCCATGAGCTGCTCAGAGCTACGCTACGGAGGCTAATGGGATTTCTTCAAACTCAAGGTAAATTCATGCAAAACTGATGCGCGTTCCCGTCGGGCGCAGTTTTTCAGCAAGCAGTCTCTGTATTTGCCTCGAAGACAACGCTGTCTCGTAACGTTCTGTTATTATCTCATAGCGTGGTGAATGTGCTGGTCACACCTTGTCCACCAAAGCGTTTTGGAGTTGTTGGATTGTGTATTTAATGAGTTTGATGAGGAGAAATCCCATGAGCCTCCGTAGCGTAGCTCTGAGCAGCTTGCGGCTCTGCTCCACCAGCTTGCAAGGACAATTAAGGGTAACAAACCTAGGGGAGCGCCGGGTCGACTGATACACGGGACAATTGATACACAGCGATTTCCTTGAAAACCACACAAGCTTGAGCCGTCGGATTTCGTCACTACCTTCAGCACTCAACACCTACCAATGAAATGACGTCACGCCATTCAAAAGTTATTAACGCGAACCGGTTTTTGACTACGGAAAGTAAAATGTTACGTGCAGTAGTTTTTTTGTGATCAAAAGTTGTATTGTGTGTTTCATGCAATAATAATATGACCTAACAACAGATGAATTTGTACATAAACAGGTCCTAAACTATGCAATGTCATAGTTTTGAAGTTGAGAGGCAAAACAGGTTTAAGTGTAGTAAGTAGTAAGTAGTCGCTGCAGGGACGATTGATACAGCTGTTTCAAATGTCCCTCACGCCAGCGTGCGTAGTGGTCACATTGCGCAATCAATATCTGTATAAATCACCGAATTAATAACTGTTTTGCAATGAACAACAACCGATTTGAATGAACAACATGTTTTTAATAAACACCACATATTTTTAATGAACAAAACGTGTTTATGACATGAATCAACAGATATTCAGCAAAGAGTGGAAAATGCCGACGGGAAATAAGTAGGGTTAAATGAAATTAAATGAAAATGCAGTCGTCCAACAACTCGTACAGAAGAAGAAAGGTGAATTTAATCGAAATGCGGATCTTGACAATTACGCACGGGACAAAAATATTTGTTTGACCTATTTATATTGTGAGAAATTATGTGACATTTTGGCAATGACGAGTACACTAGTATGTTGTCCGATATGCTTCATAAAAACGAGAGTAATGTCAGTAGTTGGGTCATTCCATGAAAACTGTTAACTTTGGGTCCCCAACATTCAAAGAGGTATAGGAGGCATAATAAAACTGTCAGTAATACTTTCAGTGTCTGAAGCCATTAATTAAAGTTTACTTTCTAGCATGAGGTAAAATAAAAGTAAATAATAAATATACAATTTGCACATATATAACTTTTTGTGTTAAACTACAGTCATTTTCTCATGTCCGCTCTGACCATTTTTCTCATTCATGTAATGTAAAACTTAAAAAATATCAAATAAATCTCAAACATTTATTGTTCTTATAGTTAGAAATACTTTCTTCTTAATAGGAAATATGTTAATTATATTAAAATGTCATATTTTTTTATTTAAATAGCATAATTTCTCCATGTCCATCAATTTCATATTCCACCCCGTCACACCAATGTAATTTTGCACCAAAATGCAATAAACTTCCTGTAAGGAAACAGGAAACAGGGAGTGACATCATTCAAGAGTTTGAAGGAGGGAAGTGCAAACAATGATGAGTTCTGATTTTTCTTTTAGAACATTTTTGGTAATTTTTTCTTTCAAAACCTTCTCTGTTAAGCATAGCATATCCACCCCGTCACACACAAAAAGTGGGGAAAACAATTTTTAAATCAAAATTTCAAATTACATTTGTATAAATCCTTAATTTTACGATGTAATTCCATGCTAACTGCAGTGTTAGCTTTTAGCACATCCAGGAATTCGGCCATATTGCTTTAGATTTTCCACCCCGTCACACACTAAAGTGACGGGGTGGAATCAGTGGCACTGTTCTTCATATTGAATTTGTATAAAATATTTAAATCTCTATCACTTTCACACTTCCCTCCCCCAGCATCAAATTAAACACTTTGTTCTGTGTTATCAGTATGTTCTTAAATTTTGTCCATTCCACCCCGTCACAATATTCCACTCCGTCACACTATATTTCCACCCCGTCACAGAATGCTGTACATGAAATAAAAAGATTTTAAAAAAATAATTTAAACAAACTATTGGTGTTTTTGAACAAAAAGACAACTTCTGAAGTGAATAACTTTTTGTTTGTCTTATTTTAATCTAAAATTACTGTTCAATTTGTTAACCTTTATCCTGTGACGGGGTGGAAAAAGAAACTCTGATTTCGGGGTTTTAATGTGCTAAAAGACCGTCAGAAAAGGGTGTCTGAGCTTGAAAAATATGTTTTTTTGCAAGTGTTAAATGTTCTGCATGCAATGAAACAAAAAAAACAAAAAACGTTGAGATCAAAAAACTCAAATTTCCAAAGCCCAAACTTAACAGTTTTCATGGAATGACCAAGTTCCTGTTTAAAACATGCTGTTTCAACCGTCCCTCCTTTGTGTCTCAAACGACCCGCATAGGTGGGGCGTTTGAGACAAATGTCAATTTACGTTCAAAGTTATAAAACAGCGCGATCATCCAACATATGTGTTAAATTACACTTGTAACTACACTAAGAGAATACACATGTGAGTTGTTGATCACATGATAAAAATGTTTGTGTACATAACCTCATCTTTGAAAAAGACGTTTAAAGACCGGGTAAACCAAATTCAGTATTTTTCTTCTTATCATATTAATTAGGCCTTAAATGCCATCAAAACATGTAAAAAATATTTTTCCCATTCATCATTTCCTTGAGGAGCTAGGCCTCAGAGACTGATCTGTGTGCAGGTTTTGAATGGGCGGGCCTAAATCGATGACCGCTTTACGTAAAGCGGTCATACTTACATAAACCCGCCCCCTGCTCTGCTCTACGTATAAATACATTCAGCCAACTGACTTCCGAGGTTTTCCGTCCCACTTGCTCTTGAGTCTAGCAGAAACACGTGAAACAGCCAGCTAACTAAACATAGCTCATGTTCACACACAGGGGAGACCACTACTGTCCTGTTCCTTCATATAAGGAGTTTACAGCGCTAAAGTTAACGTATTCACACCGTGATAAACAGCGGTCACCGCGAGGAGAGAGGCTGACTCCCCCGGTCACACACCCCTCACAACGTTACACACACACACACACACACACAGACACAGCAGCAGCAGCACAACACCGTCTTTTGACCAGAGTCTCCCTCATTAACACACTGTCCGACCAAACAGCCTCCTCTCATCCACACACACGGGAGACCAGCCATACGGCCAATCATGGACGGAAAACACCGTAAAAAAAAAAAAAAACTCCGCCGTGGTCTCCACCACACGTCCGAGCGGACACACAGCTGATCAAACCATTTCTTACCTTCACTCTGGTGTCTAAAACAGGCAGCAGCAGCAAAAGTCATCCAGTTTATTAATCCACAGATCGATATGATTCCCGTTTTGATCGTTACTCGCGGTCTGCCCGTTTCCTCCGTTTGCATTGTGTGGAAGAAAAAAAAAAGTTTTTAGCCGCGGTAGCAGCCGTAGCCTCCCGGCTCCACCGTGTTGTTTCCCCCGGTCTGTTTCTGATCCCGGCTGCACCGTGTTGTTTCCCCCGGTCTCCTCCCACCGGGACACGGCTGCTGCTCAGCTCGGACGCCGTGTGTCACGGGCGCCAGGCGGTCTGGACCGGGTCTGGACTCGGTACCAGGTCCAGAGATGATTCACTGTCTCTGCTACTGCTTCTCCTGTCAGGACACTTGAAGCTAAAGCTAAGCTAAAGCTAAGCTAACGTTAGCTAAAAACTTTATTTATTTTTTTCACACAATGCAAATGGATGCAACACGCTGACCGGTAACGAGATGTAAACGGGAGCAGCATGGTGGATTATAACCTGTTGCAGCTGGATGACTGCTGGGACTGTTTTAGACACCAAGAGTGAAGGTAAGAATATTTCCTGAAGTTTTATCAGCTGTGTCGGTGCTGAGGACTGGGGTGTGTGGTGGAGTGTGTTTGAGGTCACTTTCCCGTCTTTATTTCATGACGACGTGTACATGTTGTGTATCAAGGAGGTCAGTGAAGTCCAGCTCTGCTGCCATGGGGCGTGGTCTCTTTGCCTGCAGCACGACCATATCGCGACACGCCCCCACCGTTCTGAAGCAGAGAAAACTGCTCATTTATTGACAACTTTGATGCAGAATTTTATATACTTAACGACTTTTTTAGTCCTCCAAATTTGACAGAGTGGTTAATAATATATTTTCCTGTGGTATTATAAACTTAAAACACATATTTATTCTTGGTTTACCCGGTCTTTAACTGAAAAGTGTATCAATCAACCCGGCGCTCCCCTACTCCTAAAACTGTAGGGATTATGGCAATGGGCCAATTTGCCAAAATGTTGAACTATCCCTCTAAAAAAAAAAAAACAAGCCTTTTTTCTGCAGCAGCTTGACCCACAGTTACATTTTGTTGCTAGGCGACATCTAGTGGTCGTAGTGATTATGACAGGAGAAGAGGGTGAAAAGTGACAACGTATAGCCTAGTGAAACACAGTCAACACAAGGTAGAGGTTAGAGTGGACTGGTGCACTGATTAAACACAGGAGTGGACGAATGTGGTTTGATCAAAGACGGTTTATAAACCAAGACCTTCCATGACGAGTCAGTCACGTGGGCTTCTGCACGGCCACGCCCCTTTAGGGAGACCAGAGGCAGCCTGGAGTGTATTGACTCCAATGGGAAAATTGAACATGAACACAAATTATGGTTGAGTCTTTCTCCCCACAGTCACTGAAGTAAATTTTGGACTCAATTTTCACAAGCCACAGCTCTTCTGAACAGTTTGACACCAAAATGGCAATTTTCAGACGGACACATCAGGAGAAAATCCACTTTGTTCAAGACCTGTCTCTGTCTCTACGACACACTCTTGCGAGATTTGGCACCGATCTCCTAGGCAACGTCAAACAAACGGCCGCGAACTCCCGTGAAAATGATTTAAATTATTTTTGTCATGCTAAATATTACTGTTAGTAGTGTAAATATTTAATGTTATCATAAGAAAATATAAATATCTCACTTTCATCTACCTACAAATTGTATAAATCCACACACACGTTCACAGACGAGGTGGGGTGACGGTTGGCCACGCCCATTTAGAGAGACAGGAAGTGTATACCATTTCATATCATTGGAGCAGCCGCTCATGGAGTATCTTTCCATTTATTGAATATCTTTGGTTTGATTTCCACATGTAAGTTACCACGTAACCATGACAACAAAGATCCTCAATTTTTTTGTGTGTGTAAAAGTAGCCGAGTAGCTACTACTTATTTTGACCACATCCCTTTTTTTTTCCTGAACCCATAACCAACCGTTATTATTGTAACCTTGACGATGATTGAATTGCTCTGCAGCGGCGAGTTTATTATGGTAACCACGGCAACCGAGAGGAGATGCTCCTTTTAGTCCTTTCAGATTAAAATCATGCTCTTTAACTCAGAGTTTCCTGATCGTCCTTCAGGTATTAAAGAGAATAATAACCTGTAACGAAAAAAAAAGAAAATCACAAACAAATGGTTGAATAAGTTTTTTTCAAATAAACTTGAACATCTGCTAACAAACAGTCTTCAGTGTTTTTATCTCTGAACAATTGTGCTCTGCTTATCTACACACATCTGCACACACACACACACACACACACACACACACACACACACACACACACACACACACACACTGTCTTTTTCACGGCAGATTAGTCTAAACCACAGAAATACTCAGACTTCTGCTCTGTATGGTTCCTTCTTTAATCTCCAGTGATGTTCAGGATAAAGCTGAAGAGATGTTGTTGTTGTTGTTTTGTTGTCGAGATCTCACCAAAACATGTCAGATTGGTGTGTATTCATACAAAGGGAATTGTTGCATGAAAGATGTCTTGTGTATTGAGTCTCTTGATCTGAAAAGCTTCACCAACCCCTTTTCCCCCTTATACAGTATCTCAGAGTATGTACAGTGGCTGTTGTGTTATTTTTGGCATTTCCTATCAGTCCTCTTTGTATCCTGAGGCATAACTTCAACTTAAACATCTTATCATGTGTCCTCATCTCAAAGAGAGGGAGATAAAGAAGAAAAAAAAACATTATCTTCTAAATGTCTTATCAGCCCTGGACCAGGAAACTGTGGAGGAGATGAGATGGAGGTGGAACATCCCAGAAAAGGAACAAATAAATAGGCCTACTTTGATTATACGTAACACAATAATCTAACATCCTCATGTCTTTTGTGTTAAAATATCTGTATTATGACTTGTACCTACTTGTATTATTTAAACTCTCACAACACAAGTTCTGGTCGTGGTTTAGGTCTCCATCACCCAAACCAAACCACAGATATTTCTAAGCATCCTTTCATATTATTGTTTGAGACCAGGATCCAATATTTCAGAGCCTTTCTGTTGGAAAAGATGTTTTTTTCTGATAGCTACAGTTTCCCTCTGTTGCCAGAATAATTTGCAGAAGTGTCAACAAACCGGTGCCAAAATAGCTGCACAGCCAACATCACCTGCTCTTTAGTAGCAGCAGAATTCAATATTACAACTAATGCAATAAAAACTCATACAATGTGCTAATTAAAAACGAGTCTGGGTGTACAGCTCATATACTGTTTAATAGCTGGAAAAAAGAAAGGAAACTGCCAAAGATCTTGGACCAACACCTGCCAACATGGCGTCAATTCAGCAGCAGAAAGGCAATAAAAAAGAAAAATGATCAATTCAATCAGGAATTGCTGAGGAATTGATATTAAAATGAAGCCACATGTTTGAGGTCCTGTTTCTGTTTTGCATTTCCATTTATATTTTTTTTCAGTCTCCATCCATTTATAATATTTCTATAGCATAAACATAAATTAAGTTTTTTTTTCACCTCCACCTTTACTTATGAAGAGAGAAGCTCAAACCACAAAATACTCATCACAGAGCCAGGGTAATACTACGTCTTGGCACTGAAACCTACATGTGTAGTATTTTCAAGTCATTATTTTCTTTTTTTTCAACCTACATTATCCACACAACGCTGTGTGGTACAAATTGATTTGTTTCTCCTCGCTGCCTCCTAATCTCTCTGTTGGCAATTTGCCTTGTTTTACATTTACATTTATATTTACCAGAGACCATTTACATCTTTTAAGCAGACGAGCAGCAGCAGCAGAGGACGAGGAGGCAGTGGTGCAGTTCCCAAAAGCGTCATTTACATTTCCTGTCAGTGTTTAAAGTTATCTTCATTAACCAGACCAGACCCCCCCTACCCCCCCAAAACAAAAATCAATACTTCATCAGAGCTGTTTGGACGTCATCTGTGCAGCAGCAGTGAGTGTGCAGAATTTCAACCACATCCATTTTTATAAACTCTCTCCAGAGAAGACGAAACACATCAGTTATACGTCTCAGTGGTGAATATTGATCATCAGAGCAGGACTCCATTTGGACTTTAGGAGCTCTCATATTTGTCGTCTAATTTATTTTGACCTGAAAATTAGGTCGCACGACGTCAGTGTGAAGCTTCGCTTCAGATTTCTACAGTCAAAAAATGTCTGCCTGTTGCATCATGGGAGAACCAGGACATGTCGTCATTTTTTCTTTTGTTTGTTCATTGTTTTATTTCTCTTTTCATTCTGCTTTGCATCATTTATTATGTCTTTTATCAGGGTTTTTATTTTTCTTTATCTTAATGCAGGTCGTTGCAGCACGCACAATTTCATTGCATAGGTGTCTACACAATGACAGTGTGATTTTATCAATTTATTTATTTTTAAAAATGGGGCAGTACATATTCATGAACGTTAAAAATGTAAATATGTGAGATTATAGCCACCTGGCTAGTTTCCATCTTAATATGTTGAATCTTTAATCTTGCATATTTATTACGGTGTCCTGGGACGATGCAGTGGAAGAGGCCTATGAATGAAAGTCCCTGAAGTATGCTGAGCTAACAGCTGGCGCCGCGTGGCTGGAAAGCCAAGATCGGCCCAGTTGAGGTTGGCTGCAGAGGCTTCCTGGGAAAATCAACCATGAACCAGCCAGGATCAGATTACACAGATTCAAGCTGTTTTTATCATAATTTTGTCATGTCCGACAATTTTTTTGCATTTCTTTGCCTATAGTTAACATCTCCTACAAAGTAATCCTTGATGTTGACCAATAGGATGACAGAGCTCCGACACATTGTTTACACAAAGCTACGTTAGCTCGCTTCATGTGCACAATCACATTCTCTCTGAAGGACAGACAGTCATACTGTCCTCTTCACAGCCCCAGGAACGGCTCCATAATTGTTTTTCTTCCTTTTCTTTTTCGTGTCTAAGCTAAAGACTGCTATCATCACACATACAGTGCTACAGCCATAATTGATAGTTTGTCGTTACGCCCTCCCCGCTGAGCCTATGAACCTGCACAGGGTCGTGATCGGTGAATAATGATCATCGGGGTGATACTTGTAGTTTTACCAGTCTCCCATCCAAGACACGGCAAGAATGTATGCCACTGTGATTGTTTAATCTGACATGGTGACCATAGTGAAAGATGTGTAGTCTGTACCCGGCTTTAGGGATGTGGGAATCTGAGGCCAAGCCCAACGTCAAGCCATCACAGACCTATCCGGTGCTGCTGAGCTGGCAAGGCGGTGGCTTTGGGTCAAGAGGAGGGAAACCATCTGGACCCCAAGGTGACAGCAACACCACCACCCACCCCAACCCCTTCCATCTCCATCTCATCTTCATCTCAGTAGGCGCATCAGATAAGGGATTGTTCCACCCAGTCCTATGCAGAAATGAAAAGGGGCCGTGCTTATTAATGAACATCGGTAAAATACATTTGTAGCTACATGGAATTAGCATGACTTCTAATTTGCATCCACTCACATTGCAAGGTGACAGATGTTAAAACAGTACAATACTAATGCTAAAAATGACAAGATGAAGTGCATGATGTAAAGTGCCTTGTTTATGTGCAAAATGTGTACAGTGCATAAGCATAAGCACCTTGTAACTCTGGTTTTGAAAGACACTTTAGAAATAATGCTGCTGATTCCCATTAAATCCATCTGACCTCAAATTTACATCATCATGTTTCCTAAAAAAAAAGATCCTCTTGATTTATTTTACTTTGAATAAATCACCTCCACCTCCATACATCTCTCACCCCTCAGGCAACTTCAGACTCTATACCTCCCTCCCTACTTTTCCTGTAGAGACTTGCCTCATTGCCCCAGTTTCCAAAAATATGAAGATCTAACATGGCAGACGTGAACACCATGTGAGCGCCGTCTCTGTTCCCTTGCACAACCCAAACACCGTGGGGAGCTTCAAGACTCCCACGCAGAAATCTTTCAAACCTCCATCTCTGCTCTGTCTGTGCACATGCAGAACATTACAATGCAGATCACACATGTAAACATGCAGCACTTAAACACAACACGCTCAAGAACTCAGAGGCTGCAGATTGATCAAAAAAAAAGGAGGAGATTCCAGATGTTTTGGTAAAAATTGTGTTGTTTTGTATTCATGTGTGTAAATGACAAAGAGGTGAACTGAGAAAATGAAGGCAGGAGAACGAACACACACAGACAGGCATGTAGACGCATTGCAGATGTATGAGCTGAGCAGCTGACGCCATCGCTGCCATCATGTCTCTGCAGTTCTGAGGCTTCAACAAGCTTCTGTTTCTGAGCAGAGCTTTTAACTATTCCCCCGGACTTTTGTGTCTTGGGATAGTGTTTCTCTTGTTTTTATATTTTTTATTTTTTTGAGTGAAACCAGCCGACGCAGTGCGGCCGGTCTTTTTCCACAGCGTGGTTTTCTGGGATGCTCAGAGGTCCAAGAGGCGGCTGTGGAGGAGTTCAGAGCACCACTGATATAATATGTGTGTAGTGTGTGTTTTTTAATGAACAAAGTTACTCAGTGTGGTAGAAAACCCACTGATAATTAACGCTCACTCTTAATTAATACACACAGTTTCAGTTCAGTGCTGTAGAGTTCTTTAGAAATGCAGAAAAGCTTCAAAGAGGTTTTACAAGCTTAAGTTTCATCTCATTATTGGGAATTTCTAGAGTCAAAATCATACCAAACACACACACAAAAAAAACCTCACTTACCCACAATGCTCTGAACCCAAAGGTGTAATAAAAAACCATCTGTTGCTCCTTTGTAGGAGCAACATGGCCCCCAGCACCAGGTCTGCAGCCCTGCTCACAGCAGCAGGAGTTTAACTCAGTGGTCGCGACTGTGACACAAGTCTGAACAGCTGAGGAGCAACAGGAGACACAGAAGAGTCAAAGGACTTTACTCAGTGTTGTTTAAAGAGGAACTATGCAAGATTTTTACCTTAATTAAACAGCTTCAGAGTCATTGTGATGGTTAAATGACTTGTTCCAGGGAGAATGGAGGCTCTCTGACTTCCACCTAGCGTCTTTTGGCCGAAAACCAACCTTGTAAGATCAGAACCTCTCGGTGCCTTCTCGCTGGCTTCGTACGACAGTGATAATATGCACTCACAAAACTGTAGGGGGAGCTCCTTAGTGAAAAAAGCGACAAAAACAGCGAAAATAAGCGACCAGACTTTCATAGTTCCTCTTTGACTGCAACATGAGAAAAGAGCTTTAATGCTCCTCATCTAAACTCCTCAGAAAAGGTTTGTAAACGTTATTTCAGTCAATCATTTCTCCACTTTAATAATACCAATAGGTGTTGTATTTTATATTATTGGAAAGCCTGATTAGTCACCTTTACAACGCGGTACAACTTGTAAGGATCGTTCACCCGTGGAATGAGCAACACAGCTAAACGTGTGGGTATACCGCCCCAAAAATCCACACATTTAGCTGTGTTGCAACAACGTGGCTCCACACTGGACTTCCATCTTTGTCAATGTGCATGAGCATGTTCGGTTAATGTATCCACTTAGATTGATGGCTGTAATGTCTGTTCGGGTTCTCATCGTTCATCACTCCAGTCGAACATACACGAGTCATTTTCCTGTGTTTTTGCACCACAGTTATTGGCTCTGTCGATAAAAGTCTGCAAATTGCGTTTTTAAAAAGCACGTGCAACACAAAGGCCTGACCTCATTTCAATCTGTGAAACACATTAGGGATTATGACGAATGATTGGTCAATGCACTAATGACTAATTTCTGTCGACTCTAATGGGAAGGCGACGGCAGCTCTGAACTGCTGGGGATTTGCAGGGTCTATAAGTGTTGGAGAAATGTGACAATGAAACGAGTGCCACCATTCAATACAGATTTGTCCCTAATCACACACTGTAGTTTGTGTCAAACGCCGCCGCTCTGACCTTATTGTTATTCTGCCAATATTTTTTCCATTAATTCTCCAAACCTGAATGAAAAGATTTATTTGCCATTGTTGGGAGACTCGCAGGAAGCAGGTCATTAGTTCTCCTCCAAGTTAACTCCTCTCGATTGTTTGGAAGAAATTATGATTTATTTTTTCCGCTCAGTAAACAGCAGCAGACTCTGTCCTGCAGATCAGACCAGGCTGCAAAACATAGATCACATTCATATTATTTAAGACGGAGATAAGAAGATTAGTAAGATCCAGTGCCCTGAACTGACACCGATCCATAGTATGGATCATATGAGTCATTATTTATCCTGCAATGAAATGTAAATCCAGTTGTAATCGACGCTGTGTTTCTGTTTGTGAGGAAGGAGAGAGGATTCACATCGATCGACTCCGGAACATCTCAGTGTTTCCAGGCCGCCTCAGATTCATGTGTTGTTGATTTAAACTCTAAGTCAAATAAGTTTTGTCAAATAAAGCAGGAAGCTCTCACCCTGCAAAGGAAGATGAGGATTATAGGATGCGGTCTTTCTTCTCGGTGTTTTTGTCGTCATGGAGAAAGGGTTGAATTTCTTGGAGGAGTAGTTTGAGTTTTGGACGAAAGCAGCAGGTCGGCACAGAGCCTCCACTCAGAGTTTGTAAGGATCCTTTTCCCAGATGATGGAGAGATCACACAAAGACACGGCAGACGGACAGAGCTGAGCTCAGAGGTGAAGCTCTCTGCCCTCATCCACAGACGTTTGATTATTGAGTCTCTGAGGTGAAGCTGTGTTTCCCACAAGTTTAATAAAACCTGAATTAATGGATAATGAATACAATATGGCTGTGTGACGACTGGAATAAACGCTATTTTAAAATGTAAAAGCTGAACTAGTGTTGTTGTAATGATGCAGATACACAGTTAATGTGGTGAACCTCTGCACATAATGGTTACTTAAATTTACAGGCTGTAATTTTGTCAACTAAGGTCAGAACGATAATACTGAGTTGCAGATGTATAATTACTTTAAACTTTTTTATTGTGGACTAAGATTAAAGCAGTATAAAAAGGATTGTTTGGTTATTATATGGTTATTGTTATTGTGAGTACTACAGACCACAGGTGACCATTGATATCACTAATTGCATTGCAGTTTTTGACAGTTTGACTGCTGTTTTCACACAGCCATTGAGGCCTTTGTCTTCTCCTAGAAATTACATTTCTACAAAACTTGGCTCCAACTGTTTAGTTATTTCAAGTGCAATGTAATAATAAGCATTATTAATCTAGTGTTTTGTTACCAGAGCGTGCACACAGATTTGGAATTAGTTGTGAAAATGTTAAACAGACCGGTCAACCAATCAGAAACCAGGATTGTCTGTATAGCTGTGACACAATGTCATTTGATGACCATTACAGACAACTGACTCATCAATGATCCTGACTTTCCAGTTAGTTAATTGTGTTTTCATGCAGTTACATTATGTCCTACAGAATTTATATTGATTTATAAACCAGAATAAAAACACCATACTGTCTTTCTCCATGCATAAATGTCCTGCAATTTCCTCTTGGGCCCTGTGAGAATTTAAAACTCCAATCTCTCCAATCTCTCCACTATCTCGTTAAAAGTGCATTTAATTGGCTCTGTGGTCATTAAAAAGAAAATTCAATATTGTTATTTGCTCGTTGTAAAACTGGTTTATTTGTGCTGAAATGCCAGTTCAGTGAGAAAAAAAAGCTGCACTAATGGGAAAAAAAGAGAAAACATCAGAAACTGAAACTTTGCCTCCTCAAAAATGTGTTTTCCCATTAAGAGCGAGCAAAGAGCGCAGGCAGGAAGTGGCAATAACAGATTTGAGACTATGGTCGTTTTGTTAGAGTACTAATTAGCATGCAAATCAGAAAATGTTCTGCCGGCAAAATGTTCTGTCGCCACATCCTGCAGACGGAGAATACACTTACTTCATGTCACGGACTTGACGAGGAATAAAACATGATTACGATGCAAATGGGAGCAAGTGTTTCTTTAACACACAATGTGGGCGAAGTGATGAAATACAACGCGATAGGATGAGTTAGACTGTAGCTCCGAGGTGTGAGAAAGAGACACTGGTTGTCTTTTAATAAGACAACTCAGTTTACTCCATGTAGAGTAGGGCTATAACCTTCCGTTACTTCAAGTCATTTTAAATTAGATTGTGTGCTTTGTGATTCCTCTGTCATATTCTTTAGATGACAGAATAACAGCCCTGTAGTTTTATAAATATTTTTCTGTTTTATCCATTAGCAGAACACTTCATTTGATCTAAGGACTGAAAGTGTCACGACAATGTCACAATCAGGGCTTACAGCCACAGCCACTTTGGCAAGTTGTAGTTTTCACAACTCTGTCTCGTAACGTTCTGTTATTATCTCATAGCGTGGTGAATGTGCAGGTCACAACTTGTCCACCAGAGCGTTTTGGAGTTGTTGGATTGTGTATTTGATGAGTTTGAAGAGGGAAACCAAGAAATCCCATTAGCCTCCGTAGCGTAGCTCTGAGCAGCTCACGGCTCTGCTCCGCCGTTCTAAAAACAGCTTGCATCGACAATTATGGCAATGGGCCAATTTGCCAAAATGTTGAACTATCCCTTTAAGGTGTAACAAAACCCCGGAGAGCAGAACAAACACAAGAGAAAACCCGCTGATGAAATCGAAAAAATAGACAATGAAAAAGAAAACAACTTGTGGCTAGTGGAAAGGCTGAGTGGCTGGTGAGCAAATCTCAAGCCCTGATCAAAAAGATTCAGGGTTATTCTGTCATATATTAATGTTTAAACTCATTCCTCACTATTTTTTCAACTTGACTGAAGAAAATAGCTTTAATTAATTTGTTTGCAATTAATACATTTTTGCATTTTATGACAGTAAGGTATTTTGTGAGCATGGGACATTTGCAGTCTAAAGGCCTTTACACACCAGGGATGTGACATGACACGGAAATGCAAAATATATAAAACACATAAATTGAGCACTCAGGTGTACTCTGATAAGAAAATAAAGGGAAAAGACAACATTTGCCTCAGTTAAAAACAAAACACGTAGTCCTATATTAAGTCCACTGCTTATCAAGGGAGGAGCAGGAACAGTGTTCATGCTGGTCATCACAAACAGAAAGTTAAAAAAAAATCACGCTGTAATGTTGAACAGCAATTCAACTTCAGAAAGGCAAAGCGATCTATTGTTTACATTTTAATCTCACTTTATACACAGCTGTTATCATGTTAGCTGGTGGTGTTCCTGTGATTTTGTGATCTCAGGATGTTCTTACTTTCCAGGCAACACGATTGGTTGATGTGTTTAGTCGCCGGCGAAAGCTGAGAAAAATCGACCTCCAAAAAAATGTATGCCCCATTTTCGCTGCCTAACATTCGTGGTCTGTGTGAATGTTGACGTGCGAAAAATAAGTCCCTGGTGTGTAAGGGCTTAAAGACCTTGAACTCTGGAAGAATTTCCCCTCTGATAAGGTCTGATAACTGTTTTTACTTTTTTCTATTTCAGATTTGTTGTTTGTTTTTACTTTTTTGTGAAAGCACTTTGTGACCATGGGGGAAAAAAGTGTGATAAAAATAAATATCAACAATATATTAATTATTTTGCAGACTCATTATCTGTGTTTGTGGCCTCAAAGATAATTGTAATATAAATAAACAGAGTTTATGTAGAAACATGTAGCTGCAGCTGCAGATTTAAACTGTTTATTCTGAACACTGTTTTGTTGTTTGGCCTCTGCTATAAATAAAAACGTGGTGCCCGTCGATCTTCCTTAAGAACCAAACAAGCAGAAGCCAAGGCCAAAGGCGAGCAATGCTTTTCAGTCGCCGCGTCTCAAGAGTGATTTCTGTTATTTACTGAGGCCTGAAGGTCAAAGCCGTATTGATCCTGGACAATCAGAGAAAAGAGGGGTGGAAAATAAAAGAGATCTGAGATTGAAACTGCTTGAAAGCCTGAATATAAGTCAAACATTGTGACTGATTCATAATTTATTTGTAAAATAGACAATGTTTTTCTTACTTGATACTCTTTACTTAAAGGACATTGCCATAATCCCTTTAGGTCGCTTTCACACTGTCCTCGTTTGGTCCGCTTGAAAACGGGGGTCTCTGTTCGTTTGCAAGTGAACCCTGGTGCGGTTCACCGGACTAAACACAGGACCAAATTTACGTAGTGCATGACGTAGTGATGCAGCAACACCAACAACTTGACATCTCTCATCAGTCTCCGTCTTTTCCTCTGGTGCCGTTTCTCTGTCCTCAGTGCAGTTGCCGGGTTCACACCGGCTGCCGAAACGCCGCGCCACGAAAATCGTGCGCGAGCCACGGCCCTCCTGTTCTTATTTCTCCGTGCCGGTCGACAAGCGCTTCTGCCCCTCAGCTATGTATAGCCTATGTGTGTGTAGGTGTGTGTGTGTTCCTCTCTTGCACTCTGTTTAGATTAATAAACACAAAAAGGCTACAAACGTACACACTTTGGACTCTGGTATTTGTCAATTTCGGTATTTTATTTTGAAAATTGACCGGATTGTCTTGTGTTTGTTTTTGTGTGACTTTGATCTCGCACACAAAATAGAACAGACGCCGAAACGATCGCTGCACGGCGTGAGCTGGCCACGGAGGATCGCGCCGATTCGGGTCTGATCTAAACTACACCATCTGTTAACAAGGGCGCCGAAAGGAAGCAGGCTCCGTTTCGTGGCGCTTCGGCGGCCGGTGTGGTCGTACTGGGCTTGCTGAGCCATGTGCAATTGATAAATAGAACAAAAAGAAACATCCCAAAAACAGCCAACTTCACATGCTGCTCCATGTTTAGGCTACTGTTATCCAGCAGGTCTGCCAGTCAGCAGTGATTTCCCCTCCTACTTTGTCCAATCTACGAGCGGCCGTTTCAACCGTTTTGACGTTGACTGTTGACGCTCAGAAAGTATGGTGCACTTGGTGCGCAAGTTTGGTGCGGTTCAGAAATTGCAGTGTGAAAGCGGAACCGAACCAAGTGATAAATGCAACAATGTTGCAACTTTGAGCCCCCCAAGCGAACCGAGTCCACTTGGTTAGGTGTGAAAGCAACCTTAGTCTTAGCAGTAGGTTTTTACCTTTATTTGTCGGTGCAAGCTATTTTTAAAACGGTAACCGTAACGTAGCTCTGAGCAGCTCACGGCTCTGCTCTGCCGTTTTAAGAATAGCTTGCACCAACAATTAAAGGTAACGAACCTACTGCTATGACTATAGGGATTATGGCAATGGGCCAATTTGCCAAAATGTTGAACTATCCCTTTAATGTGTTTGTGTTGTAAGAATTTTCATTCCTCAAAAATAAATTGAAGCGATTAAAACAAATCAGCGGCAGTGATGCGATGTAATGTACAGTAATGTAATGAAATGTAATCTAATGTTCATCTGGATTAGATAAAACCTCCTGTTATTGTCATAGCGACAGGGCTGTAATGACTGTGAAGCATTTAATCTGATCTCATTTTATCTTATTACAGGACGACAGGATGTGATACTCCGTAGCAGAGCCACGATGACGACAGAGCTCTGGACGCTGAGGTTTGAAATTTAACTCATGTCCTCTCAGGTCACTGGTTCGAATCCCACAGCAGCCGGTGTTTGTGTGTGTGTGTTTACATGCATGAACAGTGGCTGAGCTCCGGCTGTGGATGAATTCAGGTTGCGCTTGAACCTCTGAACTCTTCATGTCACTGTGAATAAACCGTTTAACAAAATGTTCCCGTTCAGGCTGGAAAAAAAAAAAAACCCTGTCTGGCAGAGAAAGGTTCGTTCTGCCAGCCGCCCTCAGTCGGAGGAGAGAGAATAATGATCCCAACAGTCACAGCAGTGGATTTTCACAGGCTACAAGTTTGATGACTTCACAATAACCTTGTGTGAGTCTCAAGCTGCAGGAGGTGGAAAAGCAACACAAAACAAACAACACGAAACAAAACAAAAAGTGTAAGAACTGATGTTTTCCATGCAACCTGTCAGAAACTGTCTGCAGAAAATCTGGTACAATGAATATGCAACATCTGGCGGCGCGTCAGAGAGTTTTCATCAACTTTACTGTGAAAATATTAAATCCATTTTTCAGTATAATGTAATTCTATAGAAGAGCCATAATATTAAAGTGATAAAGTATCAACAAAGTGACATTAACAGCTTCACAAAGACAGAATCCATCCCTGGGCTGCAGCTTTATATTACACAGGTGAAACCTAATGGTCTGTTAACTAAATCTGATGTTATGTAGCACTGATGCATATAGTCACTTTACAATAAATTATTAATTGTTATGTAGCTTCTATATATTTCTTTGTACATGATGATGTGATTAAACATATCCACTAGGTGCATTTAAATTGATTACAGTTTGGTAAAAACAGAACTTATATTGTGAATTGTGTGTATATATATATACAGTATATATATATAATACTATGTATATGAGATTTGTGTGTGTGTGAGAGAGAATAGTCCATTAATAAAGTTCATAATATCGATTCCCTGCAGAGCTCCGCACAGAGCACTGCAGGTGATTTTAATATTGAACTTTTGTTGAACGCCTACAGCTACTAAACTGAGTACAGTGAATATATTTAATATTACCGTTAAATCGCTTAGAGACTCTGCTATTAACTGTAATTTTTCAAAGATTCAAATGTAAATGTATTACAGAAAGAGCAGCAACTGATCAGTAGCTATGAGAAATGGGAAGCAGTTTCAGTTTTCTTTGGATAATTGTGATTTTTTTTTGTGCATTAACAATAGATGATAAGTTTTGAATCACAAAATAAAAGCACAGCAGGTTGCAGTTAAATTATGTATAAACAAGCCTCAGCGTCCTCACATGGAGTAGCTATATCATTGACAATGTTTCACTGCAGTGATCACTCAGTGCTTTTAAATCAATCATTTACATCTACTGCATATCACATTAATAAATTACCAATAAAATATAATGTATTTATATCCTGCATTAGCAGCATCAATGCAGTCCGCCTTTAGGCTGGATTGCACCAACAAGGTTTAACTTTAAAACCAGATTAAATCATGGTTTAAGTTTAAATTCTGTTGCACTAAACTTTAAACCTAGTTCAAAATTAAGACAGATTAGATTTAAACCTCCCTTTAAACCTCAGTTTAATTTTTACTCTAAACTAAGTTTAATTTTAATCCTGTTGCACCAGAACTTTAAACTCCAGTTTAAAGGTGTACAGAAAAGAAAATTGAATTTGAGCCCACTTTGGGTCATAAAATTAATGTGATAACTCATCTTTCAGACGTTGTAGGCCAAACTTTGTGCAAAATTCTATTTTTGAGTAAATCCGGGATGAAAGTGTGTATTTTTTTTTTCGCATTGAATAATGCAGGCGCACGGATTATACGTCAGCCTGTACACGATTCACCAGCCACTGATATTGGATCCGTCATCCGTCATTCAAACGTCGGAGACACGCACACACACACGGAGCTCGGAATCACCCCAAGCTTTGAATATCCCGCCCGCTCGATAACGACCAATCAAATTCGTTTTCCTCACTCGGGTAAACTCGTGTTGCAGCTTGTGACAACTCGGCGCGACAAACAGGACAAACGGCCATTTCTGTACACCTTTAAACTGTGATCTAGGGTTAATTTTAAACTGACAGTGGAGGAGGTTTAATTTTTTCAATGGCTGCATTTTTGAGCTGGAGTGAGCAAAATTCTGAAGTTCCTTGAGGAAAATTGAGAGACAGGCTCTGTCTGTGTTGTCTGATGCTGGAGTTGTTGTTCTGCAGCGAGTTCCACTTGGAGAGAGACGGTGTTTTCTCTGACAAAGCTCAGGTGAAGCTACTGCAGCAGAGTAGAAGGCTCAGGGCTGCTAGCTGCACTAGCTGTTTGTGATGCTAACGAGTGCTAGCACGTCTCTCTCTCTCTCTCTCAGCAGCAGCAGTCAGGAGGACAAAAGAAAGAAATACAGTCTGAGTGAAGCGCTGGAGCTGCAGACCGATTCCCCACCATCACTGACAACTAAAGCCTGGACTGGTAACATGTATGAGGACCGTTGTGGGGAGCTAGCTCGATGCTAAATCCGGCTAGTGGTAGTGGTTAGCATCCACCGCTAACACCGTCTTCCCAGCTCGGCTCTCCTGTTTAAAAAACAAAACAAAACATGTGACACCAGAGGCTCCTGGTGTTGGTGACAGCGGGTATCGGCCCAGACTGTATTTCGTTTCCTCTGTGGTCTTGACTGCTGCTGTCAGGGGCAGGAGGCTAGTCTACACAGTTGAGCCCGCCCAGTTTGAATGTTTTGTTTACAAACTGCAACGAACAAAACTCCATTTTGCATATTTAATTAGTTTCCTTTATACACACTTGTCCCTACTGATTTAAATCAGTTTAAATTCAGTTAAACTGAGTTTTATTAAACTGAGATTAATTTTAAATGGTGCAACAGAGCTCTGCTTAATTTTAAACATGGATTAACTCATTTTAAACTGAGTTTTACTAATCTCTGATTAGAGCTAATCTTAGATTAAATTAAACCTCGTTGGTGCAATCCAGCCAGTTTAATTTTCATAACGCTCTCTTTTAATTTATGTTATTTGAACTAGTTCAGGACACATTGAGGACAAAGTGTAGGCCTAAATGACATTAAAACAGTTTTAACACTGACAGAATATGGTTTAATGAACATGTGATTTAAGTTACACAGCGGACAAGCACCTTCACTTCGTTGCGTGATTTGTTAATATTACTGTACATGAACAAATCAATTAAGGTGAATGAGTATTTTAAAATAGCTGCATGTGCCTGTTCAAACATTTAGATCAGGAAATACACATGGGAAAGTCTGTGGTGAGGAACATGCATTTATTAAACAGCCCCAGGAATAAAGATGGAGCTAGTGGAGGTGGTGCAGGTGAAGAAGGTGAAACTGCATTAACAGCTTTAGCTTTAGGTAACACATGAAATATGGAGGGACATTAGGGGAGGGCTAACAGGCTAACTCTAACAGGGGCTGGATTATTAAAGATGTAGGTGTGTAAAAAAAAAGAAAAAAAAAAGCTTTGTTACCTGTGGAATAAAAAAAGATTTAACATTCAAGCCTGCAACTAATTTTTTTCAATTATTCTCTCAAAGTTGCAGATTGCAAACCGACTGAATGTCTCTCCATTTCCAAAAAGAGTACAACAATTAATGGTTTCCTTCAGGTGATCAGCCATCTCTGTAGCCATTGTTTGGCTTGTCTCCTCTGGGCTTCTGTAGTGCAACAGAAAAGGCAAAGTCCGAGCTAATGAAAACACAACGATACCCAGTTTCAGGCGATTACACACTAATGAAAATATAATGATGAATAATGCAGTCTGTTTCTGCCAAAAGAGCCCACTAAGTCCTCCTGTCTGGTTCTTTAGAAAGGTCACATGAAATTCTGTCCGTAGGCCTTTTTTTTTTTTTTTTTTTTTAGTTTTCTAAAGCCTTTTTGTGGTCTGACAGACACACAACAGCACAAAATATTATGATTGCCTCAGGCCCTGTCAGATGAGTTGTGTCTGAAGATTTCAGGTTGGAAAATGGAAATTTAACTGTAGTGGCTTGGTGTTCACCTCTGATTAAGGCTACGACCTCCAGACGATGTTAGTTACACACCTGAATCTCAAACTGAAGCTGGTCAGTTTGCATTGTGGGACGTGTCAACAGGAAGAATGTGTGGAATAATAAATAACGTCTCGGGTTCTGGTGCATCAGCTGCACCGAGGGGACTTTTTGTAAGTTTTCTATGCTGTCAAACATTGTCTGTTGCTGGGAGTTGTTGGTGGTGATTGTTGAACATTGTGGTATAGTGAGCGTATACAGTATGACGGACTGGAGTGATATTGCTTTTATAAAACGGTTACCAATAATGGTAATATGAAAGAGGAATACACAATCGATTTCATGTTGTTTTTATTGAATCAGAAATACATACAGTATATCTTATAAAATAGCCCCACTATTAAAAAAAAAAACTGAAAATAGTCCCACTTTTCCAGACGTTAGCTCTGCATGTCGTCTTTTCCTCTGCTTTTTTTCAGGAGAAAGTCACTGCTCAATCCACTCATCCATTGTTAACCCTCCCTGGAGGTGAATGTTGACCTTGAACATGTTCAATTCAACTAATTTAGTTTATTTGTTAACGTGGTCAAAGGCTACCTTTTAGTTTAACTTCCATTACTTGCCTGACGTGGGGTGATATGCTGTGATAAGGCTTTAGAATAGTAGCTGTGGTATACACTCATTATATCACAGTTAACAACACAGATGGCTGGATTTCACCTTTCCGTTTTATAAAGAGGTTATAATATGTCCTCCGAGGGGCGGTGTTTGGCTCGGTTGGTGGAGCGCCCGCCCCATGTGTTGAGGCTGTAGTCCTCGCTGTTGATTTAGAGGTAAATACAGAGACTGCTTGCTGAAAAACTGCCCCTGACAGGAACGTGCATCAGCGGTTTTGCATGAATTTACCTCAAAAACGACTCTGTTATATGCTCCATGTGAATGTGCCCTATCTATTCTAAAAAGAACAAGAAGCCAGCAACACTCAGTGTCCTTCTGATATCCTTTTGATATCTTTAATGGCTCACTGGTACAGGCTTTACACGGTCAGCCTGTGAGTAACCTACCAGTGAGGCATATCAGAGGCTGGCTTCTTGTTCTTTTTAAAGTGTTTGTTAGCCAAGCACCTCCAGACTTTTTTTCTTCTTATGAGTGTGTGCACTTTTCCTTCTTCTTTGCTATATCATCATCATCATCATCATCATGTCCACGATGATACAGGAATGTATTCAATACTAAAAAATCAGTGAGAAATGCCTTCCCAGATGGTTATTACAGCCACTAAAATGCTTCTATTTCATAAGAAACACCAACACTCTGTTCAACATCTGCAGAGATCAGTGAAATTCAGTGGAAGATTTTCCTAACATTTTGGAGTGAATCATTTCAAATGTATAGGTACAACAACAATAAAAACCAATGCTTCAGGAATTCATAACAGTTTGCAGCGCAGCACAAGGCTCAACACTCACACTGCTGTAATGTAATGACACTTTTTTATTGTCGAGATTTATTACGCTGGTCCTCAAAACAATTTGTTCTGAAATGAACTACAGCTCTGTTCAGCTCAATGAGTTGGTGCAGGACAGAGAAATGCAGCATCGATGCGCATGTAGCTGCTGGTTTTTTAATCTTACATGCAAACTGCACAACCTGCAAGGAAAAACAACTGCATGGCAGAGAGAGAGAGAGAGAGTTAGACAGGGGTTAGTGGTTTCCTTTTTCTTTGTGCAGCCTCTGTCATTTCCCATGACATGGCCTTTTTAATGGATTTTCTCATCTATGTGTGTGAGGTAATATGATATGTACTCATCTGAGTGTGACTTGCACCACATGGGACGGGCGACGGAGAGGTCGCTCATGTGAAAACATAACCTGATTTCTTTTCCATCACTGCGATCCTTCCTGTTCCTTCCCTTGTTTCATTCGGGACTCAGCTCGGTGTCAGCAACATTATGGCATCCTCACTGTGTTTGTGGCTTTTCTTTGCAGCCATGTGTGTATATTACTATCATATCATTTTCTATAGGATCTAGGAAATAAATCTGCAGCTGTATTCCAGGATACAGTGCATATAGTACATTTGACAAAATATGTTGGAGATGTTGTGGAAAAAGGATGAAAAAAAGGTTCTGTAGATGAGATTTAAAGACAGGTATATCAGCAAATAACTGTTTTCTATTGTAATCTGAGTTTCTATAGAGAAATTCAATATATCTACAGCACGTAGGACTATGTTGTACAAACATGGCACCGCTGCACTTTTTTTTTTTTTTAGATAATGCCCCATTTCTCCCTGAAAATCACCGCAACTACAATGTTTTGGTATTCAGAAGTGTACAGTATTTCTTAGGTTACTATGGAACAACACAAAAAACTGAGGGAAAAAAGTAAAATCTGACATTTTACACACACAAATCCAAAAATGAAATGGAGAATGTTATTGGCACCTTTTCAAAAATGAAAGAAATTATTGGATTTGAAGCATGTGATGCACCTTTAATTTATATTTTAACTCACCTGTTACAATGAACAGAAATCACACTTGTGTCCTTCTCTTGCCCGTTCTAGGAGGAGCTCTGTGGCCAACTTGGAGGTGTGGCCACATAAAGAAGGTGCCACTTTCAAATGTTTGACATTAGGACGTTGATCGCATTCGGACACAATCAGGAAATACTGAAGGCTAGACCGTCCCATTTACCAATGGTTGATGCGGCCGATGAAAGTTGTTGCCTCGAAGTCGTTGCCACCTTACACCACGTAGGCTGGGTCCTCTGAAGGAACTAGCCCCTGAGTTGGGACACCGGCCATAACTTACAGTGACATGCAAAAGTTATGGTCAAAATATTGTTGATGTGATAAGTTAAGCAAGTGGAAGATTAAATGATCTGCAAACGGCAGAAAGTTAAACATGAAACACTCTTTTTCAATATTTTAAGCAGCATCAGTGTATTATTTTTGTTTTGTGAAAAAGGGAAACAAAGCAGCAGCCTGCAAAAGAATGGGAAACCCAGGAGACTTGAGCTCTCAGATAACTTTGACCAAGGTATCAGACACTGTGATACTGTAGTTTCCAAAGGAGGGGGCTACCAGGTACTATACGCAGGGTGCTCAAACCTTTGCTGCAGGTTCTTTTCCTTTTCTGCAATTTTGAAAATGTAAAGGATGAAAAAAAAAAAGTCATCTGCAACTTTATGCCTTTGGAGATCATTTCACTTTCCACTTGCTGAACTGTTAACATTAACAGAAGTTTTGACCAGGGGTTCCCAAACCTTTGCATGCCACTGTATGTGGAGAAAATCTGCTTCGTACTTTTCCCCTCACAGCACACAGGTAATCTACTAAAAACTATTTTTTCCTGTTCAAATTAGCAGTCCTTGACACTGTCTGACTGATATGTATAACATTTAATATGAAACCAAATACATCATCAAACCATTACCGTGGTACGAAGCCAGAGGCGACCACTATTAACTTCACCCACTCGTTGTATCATTTGGCCGGTGGTCGGTGTTCATTTCCCGTCTCTGGCCACATTATTCTGCAGCTGGCCTGTATGAATCTAATCTCTTTGTGAGCTGCATTAGAGACTTAAATGTCTGTTTCTTCTCTGTGTGTATACGTGTGTGTGTTACACTCTGACTCACCCTTTCTGATGAAGGCATAATTGAGTCCATTCGAGGCTTTTAGGCGACTCGGATTCAGCCGCAATGCCTGCAGACAACTGTGTAATATTACATTAGCCTGAGAGCTGCAGCCGCCGACTCCGCAGGTAGTATTTGCATAATAATAATAACGCTTAGCTTTTGTTGACCTACTCTCAGAGAACAAATGTGTGGGGGTTTACGGGGCTTCAGCACAACTCAGTGTTGTGCAAGTTGTCAGCCGATTGTCTCCTGAGGTCGGTGAGAAGAACAGGACAGAGGATGTGTTAATGCAGGACAATCCGGGTGCATTTGTTTGGTCTTATCTCGCGGAGACGATCGTACCATCCTGATAGAAAAGCCTGAGGATTTACACCTTTTGGACGAGGTCAAGAGGTCAGAGTCTGGTAAATATAAATGTTGGTCTTCAGCTCAGTTCAGTAGCAAAAGGAAACAACTGCTCACGATCCTAAAAACCTTTAGTTTTGTGAAAAGAAGATTTCATGTCGGACACATATTGAGATTCAGAGCAAGAATCTTGACCAACCCAACCGGATCATTTCTGTTCTGACTTCACAAAATACCCCAACCTTTCTACTTCACGTCCTCCAACAGTTGTGGCTCCTGAATGACAGGTTTCAAACTTACAACAGAAAATAAAATCTGTTTTATTTTAAGCATTTTGGGAAAGAACTTTGACAACATATTTAATTGCCACAATACAAGATGCATTCATAAAGTAGCAGATATTTCAAGTCTTCTGCTCCATTTTTTTTTTGGTTTGGTTTGGTGGTTTGCAGGTCGATGCCGACATATTGGTATTTCCAATTCCAAAGGTTTCTGTTCTAGGAACGATTCTGGCACCAACTGGCTCAAGGTGTGTGACACAGAAGGAGACAAGTCAGAGTGCCAATGAGAGATAAGTAAATCATATAAATATTTAGTAGCATCATCAGTAGTGAATGTAGTGTACAGAAACACCAAAACAACACAGAACCTGTACTAGACAGAGAGAGAGAGTACAGTATATACAGTATGTATACCTAGACAGAGGCCTAGCCAGGTGTCAGCCAATCACCCTAATGACCCTCCTCAACTGCAAGCTTCCTGCAGGAAGTGACTACCTGCATAATAGTGAGCAGAAAGCGGGGAGAGGTCTTGACAATTCTCACATTCAAAAATTGATGGGTATACGTAGAAACCAGGACATCCTTGAAAAAGAGTTTGTTAAATCTCAATGGATCCTTCCTGGATAAATAAAGGTTAAAAAAAAGAAGTTTTTCCACAGTGCCACTAGACCATATTGAGCTTTTCTACAAAGTATTGGTATGGTATTGGTAACATAACTGTATTGGCAACACCAGCCTGCAGCAAGAAAGGAAAACTATGGTATCGTACAAAGTGAAGGAGATACTGATACTAAATATGATACTGAATATAGCAACAAACACTACATCATGTCCAGAGTTGATATTCTTCCAGTACATGATTTTATATTTATATCACTTTAGCTTATATGTCATGTCTAGCCTACATGATTTGCACACAACCGCCTCTGAACTAAAGCACAGAAACAGAAACAGTGCAGGTAGCGCAGAGGAGTGAAGTGCAGAGTCTCTACAGGAAGTAACATACAGGCTATAAATATTCATCATGTTTAGAAGATACTTCATAACGGTATTCATCACCATGGGAACCCACTTATTTAGCAGAACTGCCTGGTGGAGGCAAAACACTAAAAATCCTTTTTACACATTTACACACTCTGTAATGAAACTGGATATTTGCTCTGCTTTGTTTAAATGTGCTCAACCTTTCCATGAATGTAGGGGGAAAAAAGCTTTTCATAATAAAAGATGGTCTCTATATCAACACAAGTGGATTTCTAAAAAGCAGCTCTTGGATAGTTGAGGATAAAATCCCCATTGTTTTCGGGTTGTTATGGTTTTAGCTGCAGGAACATCTGCTATGCATGTCACAAAGAAGGGATCAGTGAAATCCATATTGAGTTTCCACCCTGTCTATGTCTCTATCTGATATCCTCGTGTCTGCAGCATCACGATTTAAAGTCGACATCTGCTCCTTGCAGTTCATGAGTCACAAGTTTACAAGGTGAAACTCACAGAGCTCCTGCACGACTTTGAACAACAAGCTGTAACTCTGCAGTGTCTCAGGATCAAAGAGGCCGAAGCTGTCGGGAACAACAGATTGTTGCAGCTCATTACGTGCATCATATGGAAACCAGGGTCGAGAGTTTACAAAAGGGACTGCAGGTGACAAACTTTTGGATTTAAGAGGGCAACACTGGTTTATTCCGGACTTTCAGTCGTTTGATCTCAACCAAATTTACAGAAGTGAAAGCTCCCCTGGACCCTGGTCCGGACCAAAGACCAGAAATTTGGTCCAACCAAAAGAGGAGGTCTCGGTCCAGACCAAACTAAACCATGGTTTGGACTTCTGCAGTGTGGAAGATTTATTTTTATTTTTTTTACGATGACTTGGACATCTTCGCTTTTCCTTCCAGTGAAGATGAAGCCTGAGCGTGACAAAGATGTTCATCAGGGGTAACACTAATAAGTTCACACTATTAAGCATTAGTTAAGCATTAATAAATACTGAATTCTTCATTTATAACACATGAATACTCATTAGTATGTAGTTTATAAATACAGTTAGTGCTTATCTGTGATGAGTAAAACATCTTTAACTGTGTTTATAAACTACATACTAATGAGTATTCATGCGTTATAAATGATGAATTCAGTATTTATTAATGCTTAACTAATGCTTAATAGTGTGTACTTATATATTATAAAGTGTTACCTTCCAAATTCAAATTAGGCTCCATACTGGGCATGGCGCTGATGCTGCTGGCAGCAACACCACAATGGCTACTTTTCTAATGAGCTAATTAAAGGAGAGCTTTGGTGACACAACTACACTACGTCATATGCACTCCTGTTTACAAACCAATCAATGTCAAGTGTCGGAAGACGCAGCGTACGTAGGTGATGAGGACAGGACGTCAGTATGTCATGAAATGTTCTTTGGTGTTCTCCCATTAATGCAGAGAGAAACCAGAACCAGCCGGATCAAATGTAGACAATGGAGCAAAAACACCTTGGACCTTGGTTCAGACTTTCAACGCCCAATGTGACAGAAAGTCCCACAATCCTTCAGTGCTGCAGCTCCAACAACAGACTTCACAGACACATGTTAGCTTGAACATCATTCATCCAGGACTGAACACTGCCTCTGTTTGAATTAACACACTCTTGTTGCTTCATAGGAAGGAGGTTGTACACAATAAACTACAGTGTGTGAAGGAAACTTGTCACCCAGTACAGCAGCAAGGCTTTACTAATGTGTTTTTAATAGTTTGTTGACAACAATGGAGCTCTGTGGCTCAGAGAAATAAGAAATATCAGACTTTGGATATACAAACAAGACTTGTTTTGTTTGTTGACAATATAGAAATACAGTCCATAAAATTGAACAGGAAACTGTATTCATCCCTTTTGCAGAAGAATAAATTAACAGAGATGTGACCTGGTTGGTCAAGGACACACAGATGATATTCATAACTTGTTTTCGGCAACAAGGGCAGAAGAACCTCAAGTATTCAGAGCAACTTATTATATATATGGACACAATCTAACAAATAAAAAGGGAGTTCATTCAGGTAGGAGAAGGTGAAGCTGTAATAAGGTGATTCAGGGAAAGGATTTTTGCATTATATGGCAAATACATGTCCAAAATCAATGATGAAATTTCTGCTATTTAATGCATTTTGACTTCACCTGTGGCCAAACTATTATGTAAAATAACCAACTTTGAAGGACAGTGTCTCTCTTGATGTTGCAGAAGTGAGAACTAATTTATGCTTTGTAGCTTAAGTCTAAACAGATCACATGTTTTACACTTCTCTACGTTGTTTGCTGGAGTTTTGATCTCTAAAAGAAGGTATATTTGTTGGTTTATTGTTTGCAGGCTTCTCTCTGGAGCTAACAACAGCTTGGTGTCAGCCAATCAGAAGAGAGGAGGAGGCTCTGATCTTCTCTTTGGATTGGCTGACTGTTTTCTTAGAATTACAAAAAAGATATATAGCAGAGTTCAGAATAAAACACTCTGAGAAACCAAATCCTGCAAATGTTGATTGGGGGGTCCAGGTGGTGGTGGGTGGGGCTTGGTGGCTGCTTTGTTGTGACATCACAAGGTTACAGGAAGCCCTTTAAAGGACAATTTCCGTTTTTTACAACCTGGACCTTATTTCTAGCATAAAATACAATCATTTTACTCACCCAGAAACTTTGGTGTCATTTGGAGTTGTTTTGACGAAATTAGCCCCAGTGGAGCGGCGCGTATATCCGTATAATGCGAGAGCACGGGGCACCCAATGCAGCCTCTAAATAACACATTATCCGCCGCAAAACTCGTTCATTTCGCCAATATTTTGTTATGATACACTAGTGATATTCCCCTCCGAGCCCGTGGTGGCATGTTATCAACATGCTGCGCCTGTAGGTTGGCTACTAACCTCTGACCTGGATGATGTCATCTCCGACCGCTGCCCGGCTCATTCTGATAATAATCATTCTGCTTCGGCATTCGGGTCCATTTTTAGCTCAACTAGCCGGAGCTTTGGTGAGTCCAGGTTGAGGAGAGGAAGCCTGTGGAAGCTGAACTTCATCCAGCTGCTCATTTTGTTCTGACAAGTCAGAAACACGCAGAAACGAACCATAGCATTAGCCGTAGCAAGTTAGCCGCGCCGGGCAGCGGTCGGAGATGACATCAACCAGGTCGGAGGTAGTCAACCTACAGGCGCAGCATGTTGATAACATGCCACCACGGGCTCGGAGGGGAATATCACTAGTGTATCATAACAAAATATTGGCGAAATGAACGAGTTTTGCAGCGGATAATGTGTTATTTAGAGGCTGCATTGCGTGCCCCGTGTTCTCGCATTATACGGATATACGCGCCGCTCCACTGGGGCTAATTTCGTCAAAACAACTCCAAATGACACCAAAGTTTCTGGGTGAGTAAAATGATCTTATTTTATGCTAGAAATAAGGTCCAGGTTGTAAAAAACGGAAATTATCCTTTAAGGCTCAGTTTCTGAATACAGGCTGTGTCTATTTCTCTGTGGACTGAGGCTTTGTTACTTTCACAGTATTAGTATAAAACCTGATCTATAATCAAACAAACACATGGACATCTCGTTTTATATAATACGGGACCTTTAAAAGCTGCAGTGTTTGTAGCCTTCTCACTTGTGTGAGTGTGTGTGTGCATCTGTGTTCAGGTTTAATGTCTCATCTGTTCTCTGGCTTTCCTTTCAGCACTAATGGCATATATTAGCCACTCTGACAGAACAAGCCTTTCAGTTCTTTCACATTTGAGAAGAGAGAGAGAAAAAAAACATGAAATTACAGTACTCATCACAATGCTCAGTGCAGGGAGTATTACCTTTCATCTGTTAGAAATAAGAAGATATGAAAAACACTTCATGGTTGCAAGCAAAGCTGTGCTGTGTAAATAATTAACAAACAAAAGGAGTCTCGGCGAGTTCCCGAAGCTGCTGCCACTGGTGGCGGTGGCGGTACAGATGCTGCGTTTAGTCCCCGGTTACTAATGAGGTAAAGTTGAAAACAGGTTATTAAATCCTGGCTTCAGTCTTTTCCTCCAGTGCGATGACGAATCACTGTCATTTGCCTGAACGCCACATTCCTCTCACTTACTCCAATGTACGCCGCGGTAACAACAGCGACCTTCGCAATGAGCCTGAGAGCCACGACGACGGTGAGCGAGTGTCGCCCTCATTAGTGTGGCCCTGCTGGTCGTCTCGCTGGGGGAAACAAAAAAAAAGAGACACGTTTGCTGTTGAGGCGGCGTCTCAGGTGAGAGTGTCCCTGCAGTGTCCTCGTCCTCTCCCTCCTCTCCTCCTGTTGTGAAGCCCGAGCAGGGACAAAAAATGTCAGCAACGCAAGGTGCCAGACAGGCCTTCGCCATCTCCACGGGTTGAGTACTATTTTCTGCTCATTAGGAGGTATAACAAGATTTCACCCTTCTGCCCAAATCAAATAAAGGCTGCGTGATGATCGCCTCAGTGACCTTCAGGCTCCTAATGAATCTGACTGGACAGCGTCTCCGCCCCCCCATCACCACCACCACCACCTACACCACCCCGTGTGTCCAACAGCATTTGTCTGCTCTTGTCTGCCGGTGTTTCCTGCTGTATAAATACATTAAAGTGACCCGATGATGCGAATAAGAAGCCGTGGAGGTGAAAAACATTGTAAATAGGTCTGTAATCATTTGTATTAGACTCCGTATTTGAGGCTAATCTGTTTGCATGTTTACAGCCTGGCTGATCACTGGTAGGTATACAGTAGCTGTGTGTGTGTGTGTGTGTGTGTGTGTGTGTGTGTGCGGCTGCTGGAGGTGACAGTGTTATTAAGTTTTATTTGTCACAGTGGAGACGTTTCAGGAGTGCACTGGTTATTGAAAATCCACAGGCACCGAGCACATTAAGCTGTTTTGCTATATGTTCCACTTTCTCTACCAGTCAGTCTCTAACTTCCTCTGTCTGTCTGTCTGTCGGCTGACTTCTCATGTTGTCTGTAGTTTACACTGAAATAATTAGAGGCTGGAAACACTTACTGCTGGTCAGTGCAGAGAAGGAGCCATGTTTTACATTAAAGCAGAAGTAAGTGATATATTTGTGTTAATATAAGTCTTAAATAGTTATATCTTCCGACAGCAATCACTTACATAGAGTGTTTGGACTGAAACACGGGTCTCTCAGTCCCTCTGCTCTGCTCTGAGCCGAGGAGAAAACATTTATCGTATCCTACAGTTTTTATCCAATGAGGAGAGAGAACGGCATGCAGGGCTGTGTGTGCAGCCAAGGAACGCCGTGAATGTGGTGACGTCGGGACGAGGACTGTTATGGTGCGTTCAAGGAAACTCGTATTTTTCCGACCGTGAAGTCGTACCAGTTCGATCTGGTACGAGTTCACCGGTCGGAAGTTACAAGTGGCCGTTATAGTGACTTTCACCGGTAAAACAGGTCGGAAAAACACGAGTGGGTTGCCTGGAACGCTACAAAGTCGTAAGTTGTGACTTGAAGCTGTAATTTACGATTTCAAAAGCCTGCCTGAAACGCAGCATTAGCGAAAACGACCGGACCACTTACTTCTGCTTTAACGTTATCTGTTGTTGTGCTGTTTTAAGGATAGCACCACTTCATATTCTTTCTTTTCTTTTTTTTAATTGTTGTTGCTTGGATAGCAACTGAACTGAATGTCTGCACTGATTGCGTTAATGTCATTGTCTGTCTTGTTTCTGTGTGGTTGCACTATAAGGTTTAGCTTTTAAACTCGTTGTGCTGTTGTGCAATGACAAATAAATTCTGATTCTGATTAGGTACTTTAGATAATCTATGTTGTGTTTTAATCATCATACTACCACTATTATTCAGTGCAATTTTGATGTGTTTTTTTTAATAGGCTAGACCTGCTGCTATAATTCACATTTTATTAGTGTACTTTTTAAAAAACAAATATAGGATTTTGTATGTTGTGTGATGCTGTGTGTGGGAATGGGTCGGTACTTTATGTTTTATGTTAGGACTATGGAAAGTATCTTCCTGCTGAATCTGGTGCACACATCTTTTCATTTTTTAACGATTAATGCAAGTGCACACTGTCCTCAAACACAATAAAATATCTTTAAGAAATTATATTTGTTTTATACATTTTGAAAAAATGACATGAAGCTGAATGAGGACTTTTAGTGGAAATGACAGGTCCGTGTACTTCGCGGCCATTCGATTTTTCCTTTAAACAGAACTGTCAAAAAACGAAAGTAAGCTGGTAATTTGGTTTTCCGTTTCAAACCAAAAACCAAAAAAACTAAATTCAGGCTGGTTTTTTGGTTTTTGGTTTTAAAACGAAAAAACGAGTAAACCAAAATCAAATTACGGTCAAAATTGGATTGTCTTTTCATTTTTGATCTTAAACAACACATTAACGCCGATGACAGACCGGAAATGTCTGAACTTCAAAATAAAAGCCCAGTGAATTGCGTTATAGCCACAGACTGTAGATGAATGGCCTATAAAATCTTTCTTTCTTTTTTTTTGTAAATGTTGTGTTTTGAGCACATGGACATTTTCACAGCTGTGTTTATTTTTTCACACAAGCTGATCGTTAACTCATCTTCCTTATAGCTACTGCTCTCCTCGCTGCGCTGGGTCTCTGTCTCTGTTGCGCTGTAGCGCTTTGCTTTGCTTCCAGTCAGTCAGATCATTTTCACAGCGGACTTCTTTGCAGCCTGATCTGGTCTGTGTACCTCTGTGTAGGCTCCTCCGTGCCATGAGACAAACATGCAAGAAGTAGCGCAGTTTATTGTGTTTCACCGGCGAGGAGGCGGAGCTGTCATTACGCGCGACCATTACGCACAGCGATTCCCCTCATCTAAGCTGCCAATTAGAGTGCCCTGTGCCGGGAAGGGAGCCTGATGAAATCCCGGACTGTAGCTGAGGTCTGGGACTGGATCTCATGTGACTGAAAAGAGTAGAAAAGAACCATAAAGGGGCCGCTGCCACCTGCCAAATATGCCCTGGGTTGGAGACCTCAGGGTCGGGTTGAGTCTCTGAGAAGAGCTGGTCTATCACCCAGCCCCATGCAGCATTATTCCATAAGGTGGCGAACGTTACTGCAGCAGATCGTATATAGCTATATTCCTCAAATAACAAAACAATCAGCCGGTATTCAATTAATAGGCGGGTCTCATATAATGGCGTTCAAGCCATAAAAAAATGTATTAATTAATTAAAAAAAATTAAAAATCTGCCGCCGCCTGGGACAAACTGAGGAGGAAATGTTCAGAAGCTCTTTGTGGACTGTCTGTGAAGACTGACTGGAGTGAAGCTGACCTCATCACGCTGTGAAAATGCTCTGATTGACCTGGGAGCGAAGCGCTGCGCCACGGACAGACCGAGGTCAGCACGTGAGGAAGATTAACTAATGATGAGCTTGGCCGCTAACGTGTAAAGTGTGTTCACACAGTCGTGAAAATCTATCCGTATGCTCAAAACACAACATTTACAAAGAAAAAAAGATTTCATAGGCTATTTATAGGCTACAGTAGCTACAGTGGCTATAACTCAATTCACTGGGCTTTTATTTTGAAGTTCAGACACTTCCAGGCTGTCATCGGCGTTAATGCGGGAGTGAAGCTGACCTCACCCTCTGCTTCAGAGAGGGACAGCCTCTGGAGCCCGGTTGGGACCGGAGACGGGCCGCAGAACACGTTGTGAAAATGATCTGACTGAATGGAAGAAAAGCGAAGCGCTACAGCGCAGCGGAGACAGAGACCCAGCGCAGCGAGGAGAACAGTAGATGATGAGTTAAGGATCAGCTTGTCGCTCATGTGTAAAAAATAAACACAGCTGTGAAAATGTCCATGTGCTCAAAACACAACATTTACAAAAAAAAAAAAAAAAAAGATTTTATAGGCCATTCATCTACAGTCTGTGGCTATAACGCAATTCACTGGGCTTTTATTTTGAAGTTCAGACATTTCCGGTCTGTCATCGGCGTAAATGTGTTGTTTAAAGGGATAGTTCAACATTTTGGCAAATTGGCCCATTGCCATAATCGCTATAGTCATAGCAGTAGGTTCATTACCTTTAATTGTAGGTGTAAGCTATTTTCAGTACGGCGGAGCGCAGCAGCTGGCTGCTCAGAGCTACGCTATGGAGGCTAATGGAATTTCTTGGTTTCCCTCATTAAACTCATCAAATTCAACATCCCAAAACTCCACAGCGCTTTTGTAGACAAGTTGTGACCTGCACAACCACCACGCTATGAGATAATGACGGAACGATACGAAACGGAGCCGTTTTCGAGGTAAATACAGGGTAAATACGGAGACTGCTTGCTGAAAAACTGTCCCTGAACGCAACGCGCATCAGCGGTTTTGTATGAATTTACCTCGAAAACGGCTCCGTTTCGTATCGTTCCGTCATTATCTCATAGCGTGGTGGTTGTGCAGCTCACAACTTGTCTACAAAAGCGCTGTGGAGTTTTGGGATTTTGTATTTGATGAGTTTGATGAGGGAAACCAAGAAATTCCATTAGCCTCCATAGTGTAGCTCTGAGCAGCCTGCTGCTGCGCTCCGCTGTACTAAAAATAGCTTACACCTACAATTAAAGGTAACGAACCTACTGCTATGACTATAGCAATTATGGCAATGGGCCAATTTGCCAAAATGTTGAACTATCCCTTTAAGATCAAAAACGAAAAGGCAATCAAAATTTGACCGTCATTTGATTTTGGTTTAGGGTTTAGGCTACTCGTTTTTTCGTTTTAAAACCAAAAACCAAAAAACCAAAAAACCAGCCTGAATTTAGTTTTTTTGGTTTTTGGTTTGAAACGGAAAACCAAATTACCAGCTTACTTTCGTTTTTTGACAGTTCTGTATAAAGGAAAAATCGAATGGCCGCGAAGTACACGGACCATGACAGATACAGGAAGTGGTGACATTCAGCCAAAACAGAGATAGAACAGAAATAAAGAAGAGGGTGACAGACATATTTAATTATCTTGAAGTTAAACTATCATGTTATCAGTTATTTCTATGTGTTTGTGCAGCACTGAGACAAATCCTAATTGGCTGAGTCTGTTTTTTTTGTTGTTTTTTTTACCATCCTTGTCATCCATGTCTTTACTGTTTCCCTGTCTTTCATTGCACATGTGGTATTTCACATGTGCACCCAAGAAACCCCCCCCACCCCACATCCCACTGAGGCACTGGACAGATAAACATCAAAAACAAATCTACAAACTAAAGGAGGCTTGGAAGTCTCTGCAGCTGCATGTCTTTGTTTGGAGCTTTCACTCACATCTCATGGCCTTCATCTTACAAACTGACTTCACTTACCTAATCTGCATTTTCTTCTCATTTTGCATTCATTGACTTGTTTCATATCATCGCTCCACATTTTTCCCCCTTTTGCTCCCCTGCTCTGTTTTGAATTTTCTCTTCTTCACTTGGGTCCATTACATGTGATTATTGACAATCACGGCATAAATAATTGATTAATGCAGCTTCAAAAGAGGAAATGACTTAATTTCACAGAAACTGTGTCACCTGCAGGCTCCCTGCAGAAATAAAAGGTGCCTGTTGGGTCCGTGTACGTTTCGTTAGTTTGATTTTTCCTTTAAACCAAACTGTCAGAAAACAAAAGTAAGCTGGTAATTTGGTTTTCCGTTTCAAACCAAAAACTTTTTATATTTTTTGGTTTTTGGTTTTAAAACGAAAAAACGAGGAAACCAAAATCAAATTACGGTCAAATTTTGATTGTCTTTTTGTTTTTGAATGTCTGAACTTCAAAATAAAAGCCCAGTGACTTGTGTTATAGCCACAGACTGTAGATGAATGGCCTATAAAATCTTTTTTTTCTTTGTAAATGTTGTTTTGAGCACATGGATACATTTTCACAGCTGTGTTTATTTTTCACACATAGCGACAAGCTGATCGTTAACTCATCTTCTACTGTTCTCCTCGCTGCGCTGGGTCTCTGTCTCCGTTGCGCGCTGTAGCGCTTCGCTTCGCTTCCATCAGTCAGATAATTTTCACAGCGGACTTCTTTGCCGCCTGATCCACTTGTTTGTGTACCTCTGTGTAGGCTCCACCATGTCATGAGACATGCAAGAAGTAGTGCAGTTCATTGTGTTTCACCAGCGAGGAGCTGTCATTACGTGCGACCATTACGCACTGTGATTCCCCTCATCTAAGCTGCCAATTAGACTTAACAGTTACCACTACAACTCCTGAAAGTGGGGCGCCTGGGTGTAGCTGAGACGATCAGGACAGATGAAATCCCTGTATTTCGAGTACGGCCGACAAAGTGCCCTGTGCCGGGAAGGGAGCCTAGGGAGCCATCCCGGACTGTAGCCGAGGTCTGGGACTGGATCTCATGTGACTGAAAAGAGTAGAAAAGAACCATAAAGGGACCGCTGCCACCTGCCAAATATGCCCGGGGTTGGAGATCTCAGGGTCGGGTTGAGTCTCTGAGAAGAGCTGGTCTATGACCCAGCCCCATGCAGCATTATTCCATAAGGTGGCGAACGTTACTGCAGCAGATCATAATATAGCTATATTCCTCAAATAACAAAACAATCAATCAGCCGGTATTCAATTAATAGGCGGGTATCATATAATGGCGTTCAAGCCATAAACATTAATTAATTAATTAAATTAAAAACTATCTGCCGCTGCCTGGGACAAACTGAGGAGGAAATGTTCAGAAACTCTTTGTGGACTGTCTGTGAAGACTGACTGGGGTGAAGCTGACCTCATCAGGCTGTGAAAATGCTCTGACTGACCTGGGAGCGAAGCGCTGCAGCGTGCGCAACGGACAGACCGAGGTCAGCATGTGAGGAAGATGAACTAATGATGAGCTTGGCCGCTAACGTGTAAAAATAAACATAGTTGTGAAAATGTATCCGTATGCTCAAAACACAACATTTACAAAGAAAAAAAAAGATTTCATAGGCTATTTATATAGGCTACAGTAGCTACAGTGGCTATAACTCAATTCACTGGGCTTTTGTTGTGAAGTTCAGACACTTCCAGGCTGTCATCGGCGTTAATGCGGGAGTGAAGCTGACCTCACCCTCTGCTTCAGAGAGGGACAGCCTCTGGAGCCCGGTTGGGACCGGAGACGGGCCGCAGAACACGCAGTGAAAATGATCTGACTGAGTGGAAGCAAAGCAAAGCGCTACAGCGCAGCGGAGACAGAGACCCAGCGCAGCGAGGAGAACAGTAGAAGTTGAGTTAACGCTCAGCTTGTCGCTAGGTGTAAAAATAAACACAGCTGTGAAAATGTATCCCCGTGCTCAAAACACAACATTAACTAAGAAAAAAAAGAAGATTTTATAGGCCATTCATCTACAGTCTGTGGCTATAACGCAATTCACTGGGCTTTTATTTTGAAGTTCAGACATTTCCGGTCTATCATCGGCGTGAATGTGTTGTTTAAGATCAAAAACGAAAAGACAATCAAAATTTGACCGTAATTTGATTTTGGTTTCCTCTTTTTTTCGTTTTAAAACCAAAAACCAAAAAAAACTAAAACCAGCCTGAATTGTGTTTTTTTGGTTTTTGGTTTGAAACGGAAAACCAAATTACCAGCTTACTTTTGTTTTCTGACAGTTCGGTTTAAAGGAAAAATCAAACTAACTAAACGTACACGGACAATGTTGTTTTGATATATTTTCGTTTTTAATTCATCTCTTCTTGTGGAAGAGCTCAGGAGATTTGATATGTCCTGAGATTATGCGATTAGGTTTTTCATTTTCAAGTGTTAATGGTTCTGTTTTTCTCAGTAAACTACTTTTTGGTGTTTTTCATCAAACCTCCTCTCGCTTTTTTGGGCTAGACATAATTTGGTTAAAAGGATTTGCCCATTTTCTGTCTGCATTTTGTGTTTCTGAAG